>NC_133867.1:9705693-9723164 GCF_044706935.1 Curcuma longa | reverse complement strand
GTTACAACAAGTATGCATGGAAAACATCATCCACAAAAGAGGGGAAGACTTATCTTGGAAGCGTGGGCATCCGTTGAAGTCTCTCGCTCCGGTGTAGGATGGATCGGTGGAGATGAAGTGTTTAGGGCCTCCCCAAGAGTGGGGAGGCGCCTTCCCCCCAAGCCAAGACCTAGGATTTTGAAGAATGACCCCAGATACCCTCAAAGGGGTGCAAAAAGATGAATTTATAGGGTCCAGGCATGCCCCCGTCACATGATCGTACCTGGGAGGCACGGACGTGGCCTGTCGTTCCTTTGGAAAATAGACACGATCGTGCCTAGGAGGCATGACTATGTGTTGCCTCTTCTCTGGAAAATGGGCACGGTCGTGCCTAGTGGGCATGGCTGCGGCCTGTTGAGGCTTTGGAAAATTAGCACGGCCAGGGCAAGTATTTCTCTGTTAGAGGGACTCAGCCGTGTCTCCTAGTGTTACACGATCGTGTCTAAGCCACGGAAAGTGAGGCACGAACGTGCCTGTTCTCTATTGCTCCTTTTCCTCCATTTCTTCAGCCCGTGATGACAAGCACGGCCAGTGTGAGTCTTTTTTCTCCACTTTTCCATCAATTATGCATCGTTTTGGTTCTAAATCGCATCATGTCAATCAAAATATACGAAAAGCAGATCTCCGAGTAAAAGAGTAGAAATATGCAATTATAAAGAAGAAGGTGTGATAAAGTAGCATATGCAATGAATTACAAGTAGATGAACGTTAAAACAAGGCTAAAAATCATATATGATCTACGCTTATCAGCTATGACTCGATCCTTCAGATCAGTCCAGTCTTCTGCTGCGGCTTGGTCCTCTAGACCAACTCAAACTTCTGCTGCGGCTCGGTCCTCCAGACCAGTTCAGACTTCACTTGGTGCTTCGATTCTGCCAAGGCTTCTGCCTGATCCTCTAGATCAGGACTTTCCAATGCCTAGCTTCCACTAGGGCTTAGATCAAACCTGTGCTCCCTGCACACTTAGATTAATATCATTAGTCCAGCACACACTTAACTTGAACCTAGTGCCATTATCAAAACTAAAGTTCGATCTGCTGGTGCTCCCTACATCTACAATCTCTCCCTTTTTGATTATGGCAACTTAAAGTTTCAAGTTAAGTTAAAATATTTTGAATAACTTAAATCATAAGTTTAACCAAAAAGTAAGAACCATGCATAAAGAAAAATAAACATGCATGAAGTGTATGGTTCCCCTAAATTCAGTCTACCCCTGAATTAGTGCTTTGAAAATCCAAACATTTTAAAATTTCAATTTTCTCCCCCTAAATTTCACATTCTCAATTTTCTCTCCCCCTGAATTTCATATTTCTCAAGTTTTTCTAAACCTCCTAAATTTCATATTTCTTTAGAACAAGAAATCAAAAATTTGTTAAACTCAAGTTAACTTGAAATCTCAAATTTACTCTCTCCCCTTTGACATAATCAAAAAAAATTTTGTAAGGATTTGAGTTCAATCTTAATAAAAAATACTTGAGAAAAAAAATTATCCTTGGGGCGCGTATCCAACTTGGGTTGTAATTAACTACTAGAAAGTAGGAACTTATTCCAGTTAGCCAAGTGTAAGTATATCACCCCAATATTGGGACACTTAACTTGATCAATATTTATTTAAAGTCTAAGTAAGGTTCGATGCACTAACTTAAGCATCTTTTTACTTAGAGTAGAATCCTATACATCTCACACGTTCTATATTTCACAAACATAAACAAGTTACCTAGTGTGCTTTGTGAGATGTCCACCTAGATCTATAAGATCATACTTTTCTAGGGGTTTAGAGTTTAGGCTATGGCTAAAACATTCTTTTCTTATATATGAAAAAGAAAATAAAATTTTCAAAATAGTTAAGTAAAGTTTTGAAAGCCTTTTGAAAAATTATAATAGATTGAAAAATGATAGAAAAAATTTGTGAGTTTTGAAAACTTCATTTTACTATTCTACTAAACATAAACCTAATCTCAGATAAATGCAGAAAAGATGACTGGCATATGAATAAATAAAACATAACCAAACACAAGTCAAACATCCATCAAGTCAAACAGTATCCAGAAAGTCAAAATAGTAATAACAGTATCCAAAAATGAATGTCTACTAAGGTGGTGGTGGGGGTTGCTGCATAGCTCTTAGTATATGAAGTATCTCTGCTATGCTGGCACCCTGTGCATCTAATCGCGCAACCACTGTCTGTAATGATTCCTCCACCCTAGCAAGTCTCTAATCAGTAGTCATGGGTGGAGGTGGACCAGGTAAATCTGAAAGCCCAGTAGCTCCTCTATCTCAGCTCCGAGGTCTACATCCTCTGCTATTGGCTCAAGCTGGGGCTGGGGTGGCTGATCCTGAGCCTGATGAGGCTGAGGCTGCCTCCAGGAAAGTCTCCTGTCGTCGTCTATGTCTACACCACCTAGGGAGAGCTATTTAGACCCTACGCTATCAAAGTCACCATGAGGTAGAATGTCACCAACAGTGGTGTTTACACCTAGTGTACTGAATATCCCTGTCAAAATATGATAATAGGGCATATGAACTCTCCTACAGGTCACTATAGATGCTACATAAATATGGTATGGAACATCAAAAGTCTTAAGTCAAGGTCTAGTCAATGGGTGAAAGCATAAATCAAGAAGGAATGAAAGGGTCTCATCTATGTAAGATTTTTGGTGGCTAGGGGTAACATGCAGTTCACAATCAACCTATACAAGACATAGTCTTGTATCCTTATCCTAAGTCTGTTGGAATGGAATGACACTAATTCAGGAGCTCAATCCTCCTGGAAGAGGTAGGTGTGCATGACATCTAGAGTGATGTCACCATAGCGGTCATCAAAAGGTAAGCTGGTGGGAAGATATACAAAAAAGGTGGACTGAGAAGGACGAAAATCTACATAGGTGTTGATCATGGCAGGTGTAATGGTAATGTTTCTTTGTCCAACTAGGGAGATGATAGTGTGGTCGTCAAGCAGATCGAGATTGCTGTAAAATTTGGAACACAGTGTCGTGTTCACAGGGGTCGTACATAAGACAAGTCTATCAAGATGATAGTGGGTGATGACCTGCATGGACAGTGGACAGGATCGTAGGAAAAAGCCTCTGTATAATGACCTACAGGGTATGGATAGATAAGCTATCTCCTCGTGTCTAAGGCGTAACTCCTCGGTGGGAAACCTAGGGTTAGTCGAGGGTGTCCTGGAGGGTGCAACCTCTCTACCTCTCCTATATGGTCTAAATACAAATTTTAACAAAATTTAACAAAATTAATTAAAGAAACGCTAAACTATTTACGATAAAAGGAAGGTTTAGTGTTTTACATGGGCATTTTGATGGTAGAAGATGTTTCCTAGTTGACATAGTACCTTTCGCGGCATGAAAATCGAGAAAATAGGTGGTTGGGAGGGTTTTTAGAGTTGTGTAATCGGTGCGGGTCGACTTGAAGTACTCAAGTCGACCCGAGTGGTAGTGGGAGTCGACACACCCTTAGGGTCAAGTCTGTTGGGATGTATACCAGAATCCTAGCTGTGTAAATAAATATTCTGAAATGAGAATAACATTTAGTCAATAATTGTATTTAGTTTTTATGCAAGTGTCCAATTAATCTATATTGTAGATAACATGGTGTGCGGAGTCACATACAGAAGACCATGTTATCAGTTCCTTATAGATTATAAACAGTGTTCACAACCAAGATGGATTGGACCAACCATCGGAGTGGTTGTAGTGTAATTTGGTTTTAGTCTGTCTTGACTATAGAATTACACTAGTACACTTAGTGTGTATTGAGCAGGACCATCTGAGGATTGTTCGATTTATACTGACTATATAATCGAACTAAACCTCTGTTACTATAGATGTACATGCTCTTAATCCCGATATAATAACAAACACGTGTACTTAATATATACTTCTTTAATTCATCAAAGGGTGAGATTTAGATCGATAAATCAAAAGGCCCGATGAGTTGGGAAGTAGTATTATGTATATGGTGTGTTGTTGATTATAAAAGGAAACTGTGTCCTATAATCTAGGTTGATGATGTCCCCTTGAGGAGCTCATAAGGATTATCATGTAAACCCTGCAGGTGGACCTTGTCCGCATGATAATAAGGTTGAGTGGTACTACTCTTGGATTAGATGTCGATTAAATACGAGTTGTCAGTAACTCATTTTAATTGACGGACATACGATATCTTAAACACAGGGAGACTAATGTACTTATAGTAAGAAGGAGCCCATATTGTAATATGGGATTGGTGCGGTAGTTCGATAATAACTCTTTAGTGGTATGAGTTATTATCGATGAACTAAGGTTGTGTGTTCGGGGCGAACACGGGAAGCCTTAGCTCATCAGAAGGCCAAAACCAATTCCTCCTCTAGGTCCCTGTTGTAGCCTCTAGGAACCTCAAGTCCATCATGGAAGAATTCGCGAAGAAACCAGGCATTCGAACTCATGTTAAGTGGTGTAATCGATCAGCCGATCGATTACACACCTTGGTAATCGATCAGCTGATCGATTAACCAGTCCCGTGGGGGACCAGCATGGTAATCGATCAGGTGATCGATTACCAGTGTTAATGAGAAATCAGTAGCGATTTTTAATCGATTGGTTGATCGATTAAGGCCCTGGGATCGAATTGGTAACTTCCGAAATCTTGCCGTTTTCTCCAGATTTGATTGAATCAAATCATACCATGTTTATGGAACAATTATACCATGTTTATGGCTCTAATATTTTTAATTTTTTAAGGATCAATTCAAGTTTGAAAATTTTTTTAAATTTATAAAAATTATTTAGTTTTGAAATTTATTAAAGTTGAAAGATTATTTAATTTTGAAATTAGTTAAAGTTTAAGAAATTATTTAGTTTTGAAGATTTATTAAAGTTGAAAGATTATTTAGTTTTGAAATTAATTAAAGTTTAAAAATTATTTAGTTTTGAAAATTTATTAAAGTTGAAAATTATTTAAGAAAATAATTAAAGTTGATTTTAAAATTTAAAGTTAAAGTTTTTTTTAAAAATTATTTAGTTTTGAAAATAATTAAAGTTGAAAATATTATTAAGTTTTGAAATGTAATTAAAGTTAAAAAATATTTTAGTTTTAATGATAATTAAGATTAATTAAAATTAATTAGAATTTTATACTTAATTAAGATATTAATTAGGTAAAGTTATTTTCATTTGTTGAGTTTTGGGTTATTTTTAAACAATTATTACCTAACTCATCTCACCCAGTCTAAGTGATCAAGCAGTGATCCTATGGGTATTTGTGAGATGATTTTCTAATTTTATCTTTGTTTATTGTTTGAGGTATCTATATTTGATTAACTTTGAGTTAGATTCAGGTTTAACCGTCAATTGACTAAGTTCACATTTCAAAAATTAGTTTCCAGGCAGTGGCGAGGCACAGGGGCCTTCTTGGTTATCGGAGCAACGACCACGTTCTAAGACAAAATCAATTTAAGAAATTGTGGACTTAACCAATTTATTGATAAACCTTGGTCTAACTAGTCTAGGATGTGGCGAGGTAGCTTCGGTCAGTTTGGTTTGACTAAGTGAATCAAGTCAGGTACTCCTTACCCTTCTTGACCACTTAACCTAACCTCCCTGACGTACTATCATCTCACCCCACCCTGGTACTAGGTTGGCAAGAGTTAATCAAATAGTTCGTCCTTAATCTATCCTAATTTTCTATTGCAGAAAAATAAATCTAAGTTAAGCAAGTAATCAAACAATGAGATTTGGTTCCCCCGGGATCGTGCCCCTTGATTGGTCGAATCAAGTGAACCTGATCCTTAGGAACCAAGTATTGGTTCAGTCCGACTGGGTTAACCAGTCTTGACTTAGGAACCCACGCTTGGACTCTAGTTCGATTTCGTTTCTATGTGTAAGTGCAATGAATGTCCTATGTTTAGCTGCATACCCGATGCCCGATCGATTGTATCCAGCCTTCTGCGATCCAAGCATCATATTCAGATATTTGGACCCGGAGGTGAATTTTTCAAGCGACCTTCTGAGCTCACCGACTTGAGTCTTTAGTTGAGCATTTTCTTCCTCGAGTTGAACTCGAGTCGAATCCTCAACCGATTCGTTCTGAGTCGGTGGCTCAGGGTTGACTTTCTCCTTGAGGAGTACTAACTCCTCTTGGAGCGATTCAACCAAGGCATCAGACTTAGCTAGTTTTTTACTTAAACTAATTATAATTGAAAATAGGCGTTCAAAACTTACATTGGGGTTCGGGCCTTCTGAATCGGATACAGATCCGTGGCTTTCATCGCTGTTCGAGTCATAGTTGCTCTGGTTCGGTTCATCCTAGGCTGGTAGAGCAAGGAAGCTGGTTGTCGGTTCCTCGTCCGATTCTTCGGAAGACGACTCGTCCCAAGTCACCTTTAGTCGCTTTTCGTTTAGCCCTCCGATCTTTTCGTTGGTTCGGGCAGTCGGCGATGAAATGCCCTTTCCTTCCGCATCCATAGCATTTCATCTCGGCTTTTCCGGTGGAAGACGGCTTTTGTCTTGTTGACTACTTTCTTGATTTCCGACCATCTTATTCCGCGCTTGTTCCGGAACATCTTCCGGACGAGATTGACTAGCTCCGAAGTTACCTCGTCGTTTGCCTCAGATTCCGATGATTCTGAGTCCTCCGGTACCTTCTTCTTATTCTTTTGTTCGGTACCTGCAAGCAAGGCTATACCTTTCTCCTGCACTTCTGTATTAGACTGCTCATGAAGTTCGAATTCAGAAAATAAATCATCTAATTTTATTTTTGAAAGATCTCGAGAAACTTTGTATGCATCCACCATGGATGCCCACAAAGTATTTCTCGGAAATGCTTTCAGGGCGTACGCACCTTATTCATTTATTATTAATTGTTTCTACTCTTTTACTTGGAGATATGCTTTTTGTATATTTTGATTGACAGGATGCGATTCAAAGCCAAAACGATGCATTATTGATGGTGGAGCAAAAAGCGGAGAAAAGAGACTCGCACTGGTCGTGCTCGTCATCACGGGCGAGTCTCTTGGGTAGCAAACACGAAAAAATGGAGGAGAAGGAGCAACAAAGTAGAACACGGCCGTGCCTCACATACCCACGGCCTAGACACGGCCGTGTCTCTCCAACAGAATGAAGATAGCAAGGGCCCGTGCCTATCAGGCACGGCCATGCCCACTTCCACCGTAGGACCACACCAGGGCCGTGCCTATGAGGCACAGCCGTGCCTCATTTCCAGATAATCGCCAGGTGAAGACCGTGCCTATTTTTCTGAAGCGTGTCTGTTCCAGGCCGTGCCTATTAGGCACGGCCATGTGACGGAAAGCACGGGGCGTGTCTCCCTTCTGGACAGTTCTGCAGATTTAAAGTAAAATGGGCATAACTTTCGATTCAAGTGAACCCACGGGCCGTGCCACCAACCAAAATGTAGCTAACTTCAAGATCTACAACTTTTATTTAGGGTGTATAGAACAATAACTTCTCTAGGCCGTGTTAAATGGCACGACCGTGCCTCTTGACCATAGCCGTGCTGAGCGCGGCTGCTTTGCCCAAACTGCAGACTAAACTTCGAACCAACATAATTTTCGACTCAGATGGAGTTATGGGTTGGTCCACCACGTAAATTGAAGATAATTTGATACTCTACAACTTTGGTTCAGGGTCTAATTAAAGAAAATTGGGTTTATTGGGTGAAAAACCCATTGAGGCAGAGCCTTGTAAACCAGGAAGAATCTGGGCAGTTTTGGGAGAGTATATAAGTGGAAAACAAATCCAATCTTGGGTTATCTTTGATCATTCTCCAAAACCCTAGGTCTTGGATTGGGGGAAGGTGCCTCCCCACTCTTGGGAAGGCCCTAAACACTTCATCTCATGGGGCCCCATCAACATTCCATCACTCTTTTCTTTTACAGATGTTCTCATTACTTTACAGCTAATGCACTAATAATGCACACCAATAATACATTACTTTCCTAGATGGACCGCTCCCCGAGGCTCAATCCATTCAGGAATCTCCTTTACAGCTAATGCTACATGCTACCCTCTATTAAGAAGGATAAGGAGGAATCTACAAAGTGCATACTGAGTGCTTGATGGGTTGTTTCCGAGGTCCACCATGCTCGCACTTGTCATGCTAAGTGCTCTAGAGCTTGAAAGAAGCGGCCCGGATTGTTGCGTCTCGAGTAAGGTTTGATGTGGTTTCCAGCTGGTCATTGATTTGTTTAAAAGCTGGGTACCAGTTGTCCCAAAAGTTGGTCCCTGTGGTGCTCTGTCGTCCTCTGAATTCTTAGAGCTTAACGAAGTGAAGTGTTCGGTACTGCTCCATGGCTTTGATGACGTGATCTGCTGCTTGCTGTTCCAATTCATACAGTTGTTTCTATATGTCTTCATACTCGGTGAGAGGCATCCCTTGTCGGGTCCGCAAATGTTGATAATGCAGGAGGTGAAGGTATCTGTTATCCAGCCTGTCAATGCTTGTAAACTCTGGATCATTTGCCAATGAGCTTCTGGGCTGGGCTTCTGTTGTAGTTCATTAAGGGCTGGAGTCACTAGATCTAGGTCGTCGATTACTGCTTCCGGTCATCCTGTAGGAATAAAACAAGTTATCAATCGAGATAATGCATCAACTACCTGATTGTCATTCCCATCAATGTGCTCAAAGTGAATAGGAATTCCAATGCCAGTAATAAAATCCGTGAAAGCTAGCCAGCGAACCCTTGATGGCTTATTATTGGGAGATTTTCGAAAGAAACTAATAATAGCATGGCAGTCAGTGCGGATTATTAGTTCCTCTTTATCTAAGAAATATATCTTCAATGCTTCAAGGGAATTCATTACAGCATAAATCTCAGCATCAATAGTGGCCTTTGGTGGATTGAACTTGCCACTAGCATATGCACATATATTTTCAGCAGATTTAGGGTCGAACTTATGAGGCTTCCATTTGCAGATACCACCCCACCCATCCATGCAACCATCTGTTTCAAGAATAATATAACAATCTTCTGGTGAGACTTCTAGGGCTGGTAACTCTTTCACAGTTGTCATTATCTACTTTACAAGAGCCCAGTCTTGAGAATTCATTCGCTTATCTCCATTTGGGCTGGTTTTAACATACAGAGGCCCAAGTAACTTTCCTAGATTACGGATATAATTTCTAGCATAGTTTAATAACCCTAGCCAAGACCTCATCCCCTTCTTTGAAAGTAACTCTTTGTCCTGAAATTCTATAATCTTTGAAATAATATGAGGTTGGAGCTTGATTTTTCTGTCACCAAGTACTGCCCCCAGAAATTCTATTTCAGGCAAACCAATCTTCATTTTAGTAGGGCTCAGGACCAAACCATGCTGCTTACATATATTCAGCATTATTTGAAGATGCCTAGCATGATCTTCTTCATTCTGAGAGAAGACTAGAATGTCATTTATATAGACGGCTATAAACTCACTGGTTCCTCTGAAGTAATTATCCATTTTACACTGAAATATTGCAGGGGCATTTTTCAATCCAAATGGCATTACCAGCCATTCATAAAGTCCGTCAGGAACCCAAAATGTTGTCCATTCAATAGAGTCAGGATGCATCGCAACCTGGTGAAAAGCACTCTTTAGATCAAACTTAGAGTAGATTCGGCTTTTATTGACCTTTTGAAGAATTGTGTTAATTCCTGGTAGACTGTATTTATCCTTGTTGGTAAGGTCATTAAGGCGCTTATAATTGAAAACCATCGGTTCCTTGCCTTTAACTTCTTTTCCTGTTTTAGGATCAATAGTAGTACCTGAATTGACGATAATGGCAGTAGTTCTGTGTCGGCTTTTACTAGGTCTAATGACTTTCAGCTCCAGTAATACTTCCACATGTTTGGTAAAAGCTTGCCTTTGATAGGGTGTCAGATGCTTAAGAGGTTTGTCTTCAATAATAAAATCAGGGTTTTTGATGTCAAGTTGGCAAACTATCTGATTTTTTGCCCAATGCTGAAGAGGATTATCTCCAATATAACCTTGTTCTTGTAGTTCTTTAAGAAGGGGCCCAAATTGCTCCTTGAATTTTTTCTGGGATTGCCCAATTGAACAATTAACCATCCCTTGGATCTGGATATATTCTTCTTCTTCTAAGTCAAGTTCCTCTATAGCTACAGCAGAGGTAACAGAGGGTAAAGTATTAATGGTAGTAATATGCTTATAAAAGGTTACCACATTTCCCTCGATTCGAATTCCTCCATGCATAGCTCTGATAAAATTGCATCCGATAATCATTTGAATTCCGTCGCCTAGAATCATTGGGAAGCTGTAAGTGTATGGAATTCTGAATATATTTTCTCCCACAAACATTCTTCCCTGCTTTAATTTCATGTCAGCAGTCTGTTGAGAGTTTATGCCACTAAATTTCACCATGAAGGTATTCTTTTCTAAAGCTGATGCTGGTACTGAATTTTTGTCCACACAGCAAGTTGTAGCTCCTATGTCCAAAATGGCCTTGAGTGAAAATTTTGGAATACCAGGAATGTCCAATTCAACTAATAAGTTATAGAGCATATTCCTTACCAATCTTGGTCCTCCTCCAGTGAGATTACTAACCTGCTCGCCTAATATTGCATTAGTGAATTCCTCTTCCTCTTCCTCCAAAATTCCTTTCTCCTTCCCTGGGCTTAAATTTTGAAAATCCTCTGCCAAATCCTTGGTTAGAACTGAGCTCATATTGAGTTTTGTAAAAACTTACCTCCTTTTTAAGCCTTTCAATTTCTCCTTCACACCATGCAATATAATATTGTTGTTCCTTAAGGAGCTTATAAGGGAGGAATGGCGCAGGTGCTGTAGGTGCCACAGGTACCTGTTTCATGAAATAGTAAGGCCCACACAGATTGCAGGCTGTAATCATGCACTTTGGGCAATGGATTCTTGCTCTCTGCAAAGTCATTCTTTTGCAGCAGGTGCAGTTACTTGGTTGTGGAGGGCTTATTGGTTCATTTAGATGCCAATCATGCTGACAATTTAGTTGTTCATCTGTCACCTTTATCTGAGGTCTATATCCTCCATCAACCTGCCCAAGCATGAATGTTGCTTCATTAATTAAAGAAAGGGTCTGAACAGACCTTTGTAAATCTTCATTGCCTTCTTCTCCTTCTGAAATGCTAAAGATTGCATCACTCTGATCTTCTCCTTCTTGGACGGACAAATCTCACAGTCTTCTGGGATGTCGAGTTGTTCGAAGATAGCCACTCTTTTTACATTTCTTCTTTCATTAGGACATTCTCGTGCAAAGTGTCCTTCCTGTCCACATAGATAGCACTTACATTTTTTATTTCTGATGAGATGCTTCCTTTTCTCTATCCTGGCATGAGTCTCATGTGGCTTGCCTTTATATGTTTTTGACCTTCGCACCCCGTATGTCATGGATCCCATATTTTTATAATATCCTGGAATAGGAATTTGTCTGCAGAATGATAAATTCTTTAGATTTCTTTTGTAAGCTGCATCCCTGCATTCCTGCTCAAGAAATTCATAAGCAAAAATAATTCTGGGAAGAACACCAACTGTTAGTCCAGAATATTTTTCATCATATGCAGCTTTAATTCTTTCTCCAAGATCATCTGGCATTTTAAGCCAGAGTTTTTCTGATAATTCAGGACCTGCATATAATCTTCCAGTTTTTGAAGCTAATCTCTTGAAATCATTCAGATATTTGACAACATCTTTTACGTTGTCACAGGATAATTTTTCCAGGTCCCTATATGCCTTATTCTGAATAGCTGTTGATCCTTGAGCTGGATCTTCTGAAGAGAAAACCCTTCTGATTTGAGATAATATATTCTGAGTACCATCCCTTCCATCACTTGTGTTTATTAAGGCTTCATATTCCTGGGGGTAACTCATTCTCCACTGTATCCATACTAGTTTCTCAGTTTCTCCCAAGAAGATTTTCTATATATTCAGCTTTATCTCTTGCATCAGTAAAGGCTTGGCTTGCAACATGATTTTTTGTAATTGACTCCCATCGAGAGAATACATCATGAAATAGCCCAATTTGTTCTGGAATCACAAACATTGCTCCTCCTTGCTGTTGTGCTGATGGAAGAGTCCACATCTCATTATTACTTCCTCCTCTAAACCTTGTTTTTGGGGGTTGCTGTTCATAAATAGGTTGAGGTCTAGTTCTGGCCTTTGATCTGCAGGGGGATATCCCAGGAGGTCCCATAGCAACATCTTGTGCTGGTGTATATGGAGATGTTACTGCACTTGTTGAGGAGTAAAGATGCTGTTCTTGACTTCTTGCTTCTTGATTCCTTGCAAACTTTCTTAATATTGGATAATCAAGCTCTGCATTTACTGCTATAACTTGAGATATATTACTTCCGGATTTTCTGATAATTTTTTACCATTTTGTTCTTCTTTCATCACTGATCACTCTCACTTATCCATCCATAACAAGGAAATTTCTTCTTCTTCTGTTTTCACTTTCACTTTATCCATCCATAACAGGGATCTGTTGTTGTTGTGTCATCCCCACCACCTTTTGCTGCAATGGATTAATCCATTGATCTTCTGGATTATTCATCATTATTATCATCCCATCCTGTTGGAGTGATAGGGAGATAATATTCAGGTGGCCTTACTGGTGGAGAATAATCCACATAATAATCAAATTTACCACTGGGTTCCCCAAGTGTGTCCCATATAGGGTTGAGGGTAAGGTTTGTGATGGCTCAGCATATATTTGTTGCAGTATCCCAGGTAGGTGGTGCTGTGTTTCTTCAGTTGGTATTTCTGGAAAGGTCATTGCAGCCATATATTGAATGGTTGCCAAATATTCATCCTCCTCATCATCAGATTCCTCCAATGGTTGTTCCATGGACCGGAGTACAGAGGCCCCTGGGCTTGTAGTTCCTGCATGGACTTCCATAGGATTTATCTGATCTGAGTCAGATTCTTGTAAGAGAACAAATATAACCTCCTTTCCTTGTCAGGGATAATAGAATCTTCAATATTTTCTTTTGAAGTAGAACCAAAACCACCAGTTCCTCGAACAGTTTTGATAATTCTGATATACTGGGTAATTTAGATAAACTTGTCAATTCATATATATCTGGTGTAATAATCTTTCTCAAAAATTATTTGAGCCACGCACTGCCCCTGTGAGATTTTAATATCATGATTAGAATGATTAAATATCATAATCATTATCTCACCTCGATAATCATTATCAATAACACCAGCTCCCACATCAAGACCCAGTTTCCATGCTGCACTGGATCTTGTTGCAATTCGTCCATATACTCCAAATGGTATATCAATAGAAATACCTGTAGATATTAAAGCTCTTTCTCTAGCAAGAATATAATGGTCTTTATCAGCAGCCAGATCAAGTCCAGCAGCTCCAGGACTTTTTCTTGCTGGTATAGTAGCTGTATCAGTTAATTTTCTTACCAGAATATATGGAAAATCTTTCCATAAGGGATTTCTCATTAGCCTCAAATTCCTTTTGGACATCTTCATGTTCTTGTTTTAATGATTCTGCAAGTTCATGTAATAATAAAGGAGCAAGTAAATGAGAAGACCTGTCATCATCACTCTGTATTTCTTCATCATTTTTATTATAAGAAGGTTGTTGTCCCTGCTGTTCTTGCTGCAACATAATTTCCGAAGCTTAATGAAATCCTTCCATCAAGTAAGTTTTGGCTATTCACCTCCGCATGGTTGCATAGGGATATTTACCTGTGTAGGATTTATAATCCAGTTTAATCCCTGTAATTGAGAAGTAGAATACCTGCGTCCTGGTAAAGCCTGAACACCATGACTAGTTAAATAGTCCACAACCCCTTGTACTTCGTAGGCAAACCCTACGTTAGGGGTATTTGAAAGTCTCCCAACCATTCCTCTTGTTATTAAGAGGTTTGCTTCACCATTTCTCCATTGCTCATAGCCACTTGTTAAGATAGTCACCTGGATATTCCTGTAAAAATCTCCAATGGTTAACATTAAATCAGGAATTATATATACCAGTTGACTTCCCCTTGTCAAATCAACTTCCATTGTTGCAAGTATAGCTTGATCTCCAAGCCATCTGTTGTCTCGAAAGACAACAAGTGCCATAGTTCCTTCTTCCTGCCTATGAAGGTTTGAATTCTTACCTGCAATACTCCCAGATGGATGTATTGCATACGACTTCTTTGTAGCTGGTTATAACTACCTTCTTGTATGAAGGTTCTATCTTGCTGGTTACCATCAACACATAAAATTGCTTCTTCAGATCGATGCATATAAACACGATGATTAGCATCATCCCTTCTGGAATGATATAAGACTTCTGCAGGAACAATTGAAGCCCTTTCCTGCATAGAAAGCTGTAATTGAGCTTGAGGGTCAATTTGTTGCTCAAGAGTATGAGGAATATTAATCCTCCAGTCAGCCTTCTGCCAATCCTTCTTGCAGTTTGCTGAGCATTATGCAACCTTCTTTGGTTTCTTCGATACTCCCGTATTTGATCTTCATATAAGGGTGATGCCTTGTTCTGGAGTGGTTTGTGAACCATTACTGCTCTGGTAGTCATTTTTAATTTTTAAGCTTCTCCTGCTCTTCTTTTAATATTTTATAAGGGTCCCTAAATACCCTTAATTTGCCTCTTCCCTCCCTAGGTTTTGTACCCAGAGAAAGGTTCTGCAACTTTTCAATTAATGAGTCAGGTAAATCTGCAAGTGGAAGCCTCATAAATTTGACCCAAAATCTGCTGAAAAAATATGTGCTTATGCTAGTGGCAAGTTCAACCCACCAAAATCTACTATTGATGCAGAAATTCATGCTGTGATGAATTCTCTGGAAGCCCTAAAAATATATTTTCTGGACAAGGAGGAGATGATAATACGCACAGACTGCCAGGCTATTATTAGTTTCTTTCAAAAATCCCCTAGTAATAAACCGTCAAGAGTACGCTGGCTAGCTTTTACGGATTTTATTACTGACATGGGAATTCCTATTCACTTCGAACACATTGATGGAAAGGATAATCAGGTAGCTGATGCATTATCTCGTTTGATAACTTGTCTTGTTCCTACAGGATGGTCGGAAGCAGTAATCGACGACCTGGATCTGATAGCTCCAGCCCTTCAAGAATTACAACAGAAGCCCAGCCCAGAAGCTCATGGGCAGATGATCCAGAGTTTACGAGCATTGACAGGCTGGATAACAGATATCTTTACCTCCTCCATTATCAGCATTCACGACCATGGAAGCCCCTCGCTGAATACCTCGCCGAGTATGAAGACATACATCTTACCAACAAGGATCAATACAGCTTACCGGGAATCAAAACAATTCTTCAAAAGGTCAGTAAAAGCCGAATTTATTCTAAATTTGATTTAAAGAGTGGCTTTCACCAGGTTGCTATGCACTCGGACTCTATTGAATGGACGACATTTTGGGTTCCTGATGGCCTTTATGAATGGCTAGTAATGCCATTTGGCCTAAAGAATGCCCTTGCAATATTTCAGCGTAAAATGGATAATTGCTTCAAGGGAACCAGTGAATTTATAGCCGTCTATATAGATGATATTCTAGTCTTCTCACAAAATGAAGAAGACCATGCAAAGCATCTTCAAATAATGTTGAATATATGCAGGCAAAATGGTCTAGTTCTAAGTCCTACAAAAATGAAGATCGGTGTATCTGAAATAGAATTTCTGGGGGCAGTGCTTGGTGATAGAAAAATCAAGCTCCAGCCTCATATTATTTCTAAAATTACGGATTTTCAGGAGCAGGAGTTACTTTCAAAGAAGGGGATGAGGTCTTGGTTATCCTAGTCGCTTCTTGTAAGGTTTTATTTTTCCTTTCCACTATTTTATTTTGTTATGGAGTTCTAGGACATATAAGAACTCATGGTGGTATCCGTTATTTTGATAAAATTTATTATATTAAGTATTTTTAAAATTTTCACCATGATCACTACGTATTCTTTTAATTTTTAAATGTTTTTTATTTTCTAATAATTTTCACAAATTGGTGAATTTTTCAAAGGTTTCATTTTTAGATTTTAGGAATTTTATCCATGTGAATATAGAATAATCATCTATTATTACTAAGCAGTACAGGTTTTCGCTTAGTGACTTAGCCACATGAGAATCAAAGAGGTCTAAGTGTAATAATTCAAGTATTGAATTAGTTTGATTTTGATTGTGATGACTATCCGTAAGTATACGGAATGTCGTCAAGTAATAAAAGATATCGAACCACAGGGACCGAGGAATTTATCACCAAACAGTCACAAGAAGAGTAGAGAGATCATGTAATTGGGTTAAGATTGGGGAAAGTGAGAGTGTAGTTGAGTACTTACACCTCAATCGAAGTAAAATCAACTAGTGACAGGATTTGGGAAAGCGATCCTAGGACTTCGAATTCCTCGAGATTATATTTGATTGACTATGGACTCCTTACCATTCCTCAAAATTCATACATTTGCAGAGATTCTAACCAAAATATCCAATTAGACCTCATCAGGTTTCCTCAGAATAAAATATTAGCCCTCTAACGTTATGATTGTTAGTTTGAGATGACCCCAGATAGCCTGGTTATAGCTCTCCTGCTGTTACTGGACACTCCAGCATACTACTAGTGTCCTACCCCCTGTCACCAGGTATCCAATTAAGGACCTCTCCCTAACAATTAATAACCGTTAGCTATCTCTCACAAAGATTCATTACAATCGAATTTTCTCGGAAAGTCTGGTTAAAGGTTCACCTTCTGTCACAAGGCACCCCAGTTATATGATCCTAAGATTTTCTTAAACCATAATTTATCCTCATCCTCATAGATTTGCACCATTCATAATCGTATCATCCAATAAGCACAAATCACAACATCTATAAAGCAAAATGCACAAATAAATCATTAAACATGGTAAATACAAATCCATAGTATCAATCATCTATAATACACCTCGATTCCTACTATATTCTAGAATCTATAGTTCTATTCCATGATGGAGGAGATACAACACGAAGAAGAGATGAAGAAATACATTTTAGATCCTAGAAAAAGGAAATAAAACTTATCAATATGTGTCTTCTTCTTCACCTTGCAAACTCCTAGTCAATGGTGGAATGGATGCGGCGGAGTAGCTCTAAAAGGACGGATGGATCATCGATTCTTGCTTCGAATGGCGTTTTCGGTGGCTACTCTTTGACTCCTAAGGTCTCCCCCCCTTTTTAGAGAAATTAAGAGGGTATTTATAGGTCCCCCCTATTCACCCTTCGCCACACGACCGTGCTTAGCCACACGGCCTGGGGTACACAGCTGTCATGGCCCCGTCACACGGCCATGCCTGGTAAGCACGACCAGGGTGTGGTGGCCATTGGAAAATGGGGCACGACCGTGCCTATGAGGCACGACCTTGCCATGTTGCAGCGTGGAGGTAGACACGACCGTGCCTACTAGGCACGGCCAGACATGAACCTTCTCTGTGGTCGG
>NC_133867.1:9158946-9705593 GCF_044706935.1 Curcuma longa | reverse complement strand
ATACCAGTTGACTTCCCCTTGTTAAATCAACTTCCATCGTTGCCAGTATTGCTTGATCTCCAAGCCATCTATTGTCTCGGAAGACGATAAGAGCAAGAGTCCCTTCTTCCTGTCGGTGTAAGGTTTGAATTCTTACCTGCAATACTCCCAGATGGATGTACTGCATATGACTTCTTTGTAGTTGCTTATAGCTACCTTCTTGGATGAAGGTCCTATCTTGTTGGTTGCCGTCAACACACAGGATGGCTTCCTCAGAGCGATGCATATATACACGGTGATTGGCATCATCTCTTTTGAGTGATATAAGACTTCTGCAGGGACAATTGAGGCCCTCTCCTGCATAGAAAGTCGTAGTTGAGCTTGAGGGTCAATTTGTTGCTCAAGTGTATGAGGAGTATTAAGTCCTCCAGTTAGCCTTCTGCTAATTCTTATGGCAGTTTGCTGAGAACCTCAAACTTGCTCAAGTTTGGATTTGTTTGTTTGCTCAAGTAGAAGTCCGCTGCCTACTTGCTCAAGTGCATTATTTCTATTTACAATATTATTTCAAAAATTACGGATTTCCAAGAAAAGGAGTTACTATCAAAGAAGGGGATGAGATCTTGGCTGGGGTTATTAAATTATGCCAGAAATTATATCCCTAATCTGGGAAAACTACTTGGGCCTTTGTATGCCAAAACCAGCCCAAATGGAGACAAGCGTATGAATTCTCAAGACTGGGCTCTTGTCAAGCAGATCAAAACTACAGTAAAGAAACTACCAGCTTTAGAAGTCCCACCAGAAGATTGTTATATTATCCTTGAAACATATGGATATATGGATGGGTGGGGAGGTATCTGCAAATGGAAGCCTCATAAATTTGACCCAAAATCTGCTGAAAAAATATGTGTTTATGCTAGTGGCAAGTTCAACCCCCCAAAATCCACTATTGATGCAGAAATTCATGCTGTGATGAATTCTCTGGAAGCTCTGAAAATATATTTTCTGGACAAGGAAGAAATGATAATACGCACAGATTGCCAGGCTATTATTAGTTTCTTTCAAAAATCCCCTAGTAATAAACCGTCACGAGTACGCTGGCTAGCTTTTACGGATTTTATTACTGGCATGGGAATTCCTGTTCACTTTGAACACATTGATGGGAAGGACAATCAGGTAGCTGATGCATTATCTCGTTTGATAACTTGTCTTGTTCCTATAGGATGGCCGGAAGCAGCAATCGACGACCTGGACCTGATAGCTCCAGCCCTTCAAGAATTACAACAGAAGCCCAGCCCAGAAGCTCATGGGAAAATGATCCGGAGTTTAAAAATATTGACAGGTTGGATAACAGATATCTTTACCTCTTGCATTATCAGTATTCACGACCATGGAAGCCCCTCAACGAATACCTCGCCGAGTATGAAGACATACAAAAACAATTGTATGAATTGGAGCAGCAAGCAGCAAGTGACGTCATCAAAGCCATGGAGCAATACCGTACACTTCACTTCCTTAAGCTCCAAGAATTCAGAAAACGACGAAGTACCACAGGAGCCAACTTTTATGACAACTGGTACCCAGCTGTCAAGCAAATCAATGATCAACTGGAAGCAGCGTCAAACCTTACCCGAGACGCAACAATCCGGACCGTTCCTTTCAGACTCTAGCGGACATGGTAGACCACAGAACAACTCATCAAGCACTTAGTTTGATTCCTCCTTATCCTACTTAGTGGAGGGTAGCATATAGCGTGAGCTGTAAAAATAATTCCTGAATGGATTGAGCCTCGGGGAGCCGTCTGTTCTGGAAAGTATGCATTATTGGTGTGCATTATTAGAGTGATTGGAGAACAGCTGTAAAAGAAGGACTGATGGGAATGTCGATGGGGCCCCATGAGCACCCGATTCTCATTTCTCTTTCTTCAAGTTCTCTATATATTGGTAATTGAGTCATCGTTGCAAGGCACGCAGTGCATCACACTACAAGCCTTACTTCGATTAGTGTTTGAAGTCCTGTGTGAAGTCTTTAAGTCTGAAGTCTTTAAGTCTGTAAGTTCCTACTTTTGCAATTTGAATCTTGTCAAGTTTGAGAGTTCTTGCATTATTTCTTATTGTAAAGTAGAAGTCCGCTGCCTACTTGGTATCAAGGACCAAGGCTGATAAAGAATATGCTTTATAATTTGCTGGTAGAAATAGACATTCCAGGTACTCCGAAATTTTCACTTAAAGCTATTTTAGATACTGGAGCTACAACTTGTTGTGTGGATAAAAACTCAGTACCAGCATCAGCCCTTGAAAAAAATACTTTTATGGTGAAATTTAGTGGCATTAACTCTCAACAAACTGCTGATATGAAATTGAAGCAAGGAAGAATGTTTGTAGGGGACAATATATTTAGAATTCCATATACCTACAGCTTCCCAATGATTCTAGGTGATGGAATTCAAATGATAGTCGGCTGCAATTTTATCAGGGCAATGCATGGAGGAGTTCGAATTGAGGGAAATGTGGTAACCTTCTATAAACATATCACTGTTATTAATACTTTCCCTCAGTTATTTCTGCTGCAGCTATAGAAGAGCTTGATTTGGATGAAGAGGAATATATTCAAATTCAAGGAATGGTTAATTGCTCTATTGGGCAACCTCAGAAAAGATTCAAGAAACAATTTGGACCACTTCTTAAGGAACTACAAGAACAAGGCTATATTGGGGAAAACCCTCTTCAGCATTGGGCAAAGAATCAGATAGTCTGCCATCTTGACATCAAAAACCCTGACTTTGTTATTGAAGATAGGCCTCTGAAACACCTGACACCTCATCAAAAACAAGCTTTTACAAAGCATGTTGAAGCCTTATTGGAATTGAAGGTTATTAGACTCAGCCAAAGTAGGCATAGAACCACTGCTATTATTGTTAATTCAGGTACTACTATTGATCCTAAAATAGAAAAGGGAAAGGAAATGATGGTCTTCAATTACAAGCGCCTTAATGATCTCACTAACAAGGATCAATACAGCTTACCTGGAATCAAAACAATTCTTCAAAAGGTTAGTAAAAGCCAAATTTATTCTAAGTTTGACTTAAAGAGTGGCTTTCACCAGGTTGCTATGCATCCGGACTCCATTGAATGGACCGCGTTTTGGGTCCCTGATGGACTTTATGAATGGCTGGTAATGTCATTTGGTTTAAAAAATGCTCCCGCAATTTTTCAACGCAAAATGGATAACTGTTTCAAAGGGACTAGTGAATTCATAGCCGTCTATATAGATGATATTTTGGTTTTCTCCCAGAATGAAAAGGATCATGCTAAGCATCTTCAAATTATGCTAAATATATGCAAGCAGCATGGCTTGGTTCTTAGTCCTACCAAAATGAAGATTGGTGTATCTGAAATTGAATTTCTAGGAGCAGTACTGGGCGACGGAAGGATCAAGCTTCAGCCTCATATTATTTCAAAAATTATGGATTTCCAAGAAAAGGAGTTACTATTAAAGAAGGGGATGAGATCTTGGCTGGGGTTATTAAATTATGCCAGAAATTATATCCCTAATCTGGGAAAACTACTTGGGCCTTTGTATGCCAAAACCAGCCCAAATGGAGACAAGCGTATGAATTCTCAAGATTGGGCTCTTGTCAAGCAGATCAAAACTACAGTAAAGAAGCTACCAGCTTTAGAAGTCCCACCAGAAGATTGTTATATTATCCTTGAAACAGATGGATGTATGGATGGGTGGGGAGGTATCTGCAAATGGAAGCCTCATAAATTTGACCCAAAATCTGCTGAAAGAATATGTGCTTATGCTAGTGGCAAGTTCAACCCCCCAAAATCCACTATTGATGCAGAAATTCATGCTGTGATGAATTCTCTGGAAGCTCTGAAAATAAATGTCCATACCTCTCGCGTTGAAGAAACTATCTTCTAGCTCCATTTGTCTCTCCTTGAGGCAATCTTCTGCATGTTCATCTCCTTTATTTGAAAAACTGCTCGAAGCATCTGCTGCTTTAGACAATTGTGGATCCAGATATCCTGCACTCCGTGCTCCACTGGATGCAGAAACTGTAATCTCTGGTGCAGTGACATTGCTGTTCTGATTGGTAGAACTATAATGTTTTGCTGCAAAGAACAAAAATTAACAATCCATTAGGATTACTACAAGCGAAGAGAAGAATTATAAGTAAACAATGTGATCAACACAGAATCTTACCTCGAAGAGTGGCACCGCATTCACCGCACTGGTATACAGGAACACTAGCAATTTCAACAAGAACCTTCCTGCATCTTGGGCATCTTACTAACCACACTCCAGGAATTGTGCTTTTGCTAGCCATGTCTGATAACAAAACCAGTTACAAGTAAAGACTTCAGGGGTCTTCTGCAGGGTGCCTATCTCATACGAATCAGTTACTAAATTTGATTGTCAAAAGTCAGATGGCTCCAAGCTTCACTTTTGGATCCCCATATAAACTCTTAGAATCTTTCACATGGTGTAGCTTTCTTCCGTTTTCCAAACAAACAGCGGCAACCTATTGCATGCAATAAGTCCAATTATGGTTTCACATAACAGTGGAAATACATTAACAGAATTAATTGAGAACACAAAGACAATTAGGTTGCCACAGTTTATAAAACAAGTCAATCAGACAACTAGCTTGTTACAATTAATAGCACAATGCTTCAACTGAAAATGAACATAAAACATGGGATAGCCAAAGGCTATTGTCGGTAAAATTTGCAAGCAACAAATCAGAAAACAATAGACAAAATGAAACCTCCTATTTTTAAAGAGGAGTAAAGAGAGAGAATCCAAATGTGAAGTTCTAGCCAGTGTCTACAAAATTATAAAAGCTGGGAATCTATGTTAAAATAACCTAAACGTGTACTTAATCAGGAAAATTAAAACTGAGCATAAAGTGAGAAAAGTTTCACCATGTGGCTAAGGAGCAAAAATGGGAACAGACATTTTAAAAAAAGGACAACTGCCACAAATTCAAGGCTCAAAGGCCAGAAATTGACAAAACTCATTCAAACCCCTCCTAAAGAAACTAATTTTTACCTTTCCAAAACATTAAAGAAATTGAACGGGAACCACCAGAAACCGGCTCCAGTCACATGTGACAGAACACAAACCCTAGAAGTCGAAGGAAACAAAAAAAAAATCGTACAAGCAATGCATGAAACACCTACTCCGATCATTAATTAGCACAAAAAAGAAGGACAAGTAGTACTTCTGAAATGTAAAAGCCAATTTGAAGAATTATTCTTTATTTCCGTTCCACCAATTCACAGTGGCGGATCCAAGGGGGGGCGAGGGGGGGCTCAAGCCCCCCCTGACATAGCGAGGCTGAGGCTCGTAGTTCAGACTTCGGAGGGAGGGAGGAAGACGTCCTCCCAGGCTACTACGACCTCAAGAAGTTAGAGTCCGAGGCGTCGTCATTTTGGGACGACACTCGGCAGCCCTATGTTTCAGTTCTGAAGAAGATGCAAGCACTTCTGGAAGAGTACTCATCTGAACCCTCTCACTCTACTCCCTTCTGTTGTTAGGGATTACTTGGACGCTGGCTGACATCTCACAGGTTGGAGCACGGCGCTTACAACCTATCACGTGTTCGAGAGAATGCCACAAAGAGATACAAGGGGTTTGGTATTCCTTGGGAATGGATGCAGGACTGCGGATGCGTTTGCCAGGTATCCTACAATCTTTGCTTTATTTTAGTTATTTGCTCATTCGCGTGCTATGTTATCGATCTTTCTGATAAGAAGGAACAGTCAATGAGATAGACCAAGTTAATAGCATATCATTGATCACATACTCGATAATCATCAAATATTATAATATATATAATTTATTAGCTTACCTGCTGAACTTGTTTCATAAAATCCAGTATCACTGGACGAGTTCCAATACCAGTAGACCAAACAACCATTCCATAGGGAACTGAAACCTCTCCGGTCGATCCATTAGTCATAGTGATATCCTTATCAGTTACCTTGACAACCTTGAAATTGGTTTTCACATCAATACCATCCCTTTGGAACTTCTGTTCTGCAAATTCAGTTATCCTTTTGTCAAACCTACACATCAAAACTCAATGAAACAGTGAATTCTGGACGAAGGGTAAGGTGGTGGTGCAGACTACAGTTGGGCCGATCAACATCGAGTTATGGCCGAAGGAATTCCCAAGGTTCGTCTGCAACTTCGTCCAACTCTGTCTCGAGGGCTACTTCGACGGTACCATCTTCCACCACATGTTTTTAAGTTCTTGACATGTTTTTGAACTTTAGAGCATATGACAAGGCTACTATCAGATGCAATGGAAGAGAAGCTATCACCAATTTTGATCCAAGCCTATATGAAGGGGAGTTGCTCGTTGAGACTGAGAACGAAGGTGCCATTATTATTTGATTTTTTTTTGTTCGTTGCTTGTCTAACTTTGTTTCTTTTAGGTAGTCATTTGTTGATGGAACTGATCTTTTATTTTGGATAGATGCATTGGAGGATGTTGATTTAAGTTTGAGAATTTATCAACCTAATATCCATAGCCCAAAGAGGTGCAGTAACACTAGAACCAAAATCAGTTGTGGCTCAATGGATCTTGCAAATGCTCAGGTAAATAATATTCCATTATTAGGATATTCCATGTTTATATTTTCTGTGAAATGCAGACTTGTAGGGTTTTCACAATCTAGGAATCCCAACTAGTACACTGACAAAAAGTTTTCAACTCTTCAAGTGCTCGCTGTTGGAGTAGGTATTTATACCAATCTTATAACTTTCACTGGTATATTTAAGTATAAAATGTACAAATGAAATTTAAGTTTTTGTTGGCTACATTCTGTTGGTCTAATTGTGTACTACACAGTTTATGGGAAAACAATTGGGTATTACATGCTGCTTTAGGAGAAAATTTGTTAATGTGCATATATAGACAAAAAATCCCCAGTAAAGTCGGTCTTGTTCTCCTATATTGATGATGTTGGTAGGATTGACTGTGTTTGTATTGTGCAGGAAGCTTAACATGCTATCAAGTGGAAGATGCAAACATAAAGGATAAGATAAAGAGTATCCATGATGTGTTAGATGATCACTAGTTTACTTCTGCAATTGTTCATGAATTTGGTTGTAACTACTAGTTATTTAATTGGTATGCTTATTTGATCACTAGTTTACTTTTGTTTGCTTAAAGACTAAGCAACTTCATGTCTATCTGTCCTTTGCAGTTGCTAAAAGTAATCGGATTGTGAGTGAGTGATTTTTTTTCAATACGCAACTTGGTAGTAGTTTGAATGTAAAAAAATAATTTTTTATTGGTATGTGCATAATTTTATATTTTTATTATTATCGTTATTAATTATATTTTTATTTATATATATATATTTATTATATATTAAAAAAATTGAGTCCCGGTTCAAAAATTAGTCTGCATCCGCCACCACTGCCAATTCACTATCCCTTCCACAAAAACCATCTCCGTCCATCCAGACCTAAAAAACAGCAATCGCTTCTAGAAAATAACACCCTAAGCAGCGAGCCGAAATTCAAGACTTTGCGCACATACCTCAGAGATCGGAGGCTTTTCGCGGCTGTTAATCCCAAACTCTTCTCGTTCCTTGGCCCTCCTCCTGTCTGCTACCTGAGCCGGGATCTGAAGAAGGGGCAGCGCTAGTGAGGTTGAGCCGTTGAGGTGGAGGAGGAAGGCGAGCCGTAAGCGTATATATAAGCGCGACCATTTCCACTTCCACTTCCACTGCTCCGCCTCCGCGGCCTCTTTGACCAGGTAAAGTCTACAGTGCGATCCGTGTCTGAATACTCGCATTACCAATTAAGCTAATAATTATTTAATAAAAATTAAATTAAATTAATTCTTTAAAAACTCTAATCTCGTGCGCGTGGTCGGACGCGTGGATCAAACGTATGGAGCTACGGCGCCGGCGACCGCGTCCACGCGTCGGCAGGACAGCTGCCACGCACCACAAAAATTCTAAGGGTCCCACCGAGTTTCGGAACCTACACGTGACGTGGACTTCTTCCAGGGTTCGAAATCTGCATGGGCCAATTGTCTATTTTTTGGGTTCTATCGTATTTTAATAAATATTAAACATAAAATATATATATGCGAAAATATTTTTGCTGGCCTATTAACTCAGTTGGTTAGAGCGTCGTGCTAATAACGCGAAGGTCTGTTCGAAACCTGCATGGGCCATTTTATTTTTTTATCGCATTTTAATAGATATTAAATATATAATATATATCCGACAATTAGATTCTTGGTTAATTTGTTCTCTTGGTTAGAGTGTCCAGTTAATGATGCCAAGGTTGCTACTAATCGCAAATTCTTGTTATATTGGTGAGAGTGTTGTGCTACTAATCGCAAATTCTTGTTATATATTATATATATTGGTGAGAGTGTTGTGCTACTAATCGCAAATTCGAAACCTACGCCATTCGATTTCTTTTCTTTTTTGGGTGTTTGTCGTATTTTATTATATATTAAATATTACCGATATATGCGAAAATCATATCGTTGGTATACTGCCTCGCCGGTTCGGAATGTGCATAGGCCATTCAAATTCTTTTTTCGTTTTATCGTATTTTAATATATATTAAATATTATAGGTTTATACGATAATAGTCTTATAGGTGTTTTAGCTCAGTTGATTAGAGCCACGGGCGGAGCCAAGTACATACTTACCCGGGCTGTAGCCCGGGGGCGCAATGGCGTCGGAAAGGAGATAAACTCTCATTTACTATGGAAGAAAAGAAAAAAGAGAAAGATCAACCCGGATGACAGCATTAAGATCGGCATTTGTTGCCTATAGCTTGGAATCAGCCCTGGTAAATCGACCAGGCTGGCTCCGCTATTGATTAGAGCGTTTGCACCCGACGATCACATGTTCAAATTTTTTTTTCGTTTTATTCTCTATTTACTATATATTAAATATTTATGCAAAAATAATTTCATTGCCCTGTTAGAGTGTTATGTTAATAACACGAAAGTTGATTCGAAACTTACATAAACCATTTGAATTCCTTTTTCATTTTAATATTATATATTTTATGTGAAAATAATATTATTAGATTATTAATTCAGTTGGTCAGAGGGTCGTCCAAATCATGTAAAAGTGTCGAATCTAAATCATAAAATTAGCTAATAAAATTTTAGATTTTTCTTTTAATATAATTCTTATATCACAAGTGTTCTAGTTGTGATAAACCAGTCCCAAAGAGTCTAAGTCTGGGTTTAGCCCTCGGTAGATGATGTGATGTCAAGCTCGATTACCGAGTAGGTCTGTTGTAGTTAGGAGTTAGTCCCAGTCAGTTCTCGACTCGGGATCCCTTCCCCGAGAGTCGAATCTCATGCCCGATCTGAATCAATCGAATCGAGTCAGAGACCGAGTCGAGTCCCCCCCCCCCCCAAGTCCGAGTCGAGTCCCCCCCCCCCCCCCCCCCCCCCCCCCCCCCCCTCAAGTCCGAGTCCTCAAAGATAGGGTCTCCTAAACCCAAGCCGAATCCTTATTCGGACTCTCTTATGTAGCCAAATCCTCCTACATGGACGATTTCTCCTATGAAATCGATTCCTCACGAGGCTGACTCCTCGGTACCCAATGTACAACGCTGAGCCAGACCCACATTCGAGGCGCATCCCATGGAGTCGATTCCTCCTGCAAACTCGCGGCCTCCCAACTGGCTCGGCTACTTCACCCCCATTCGGATTTGGCTAAAGTGCACGCCAAATGGTCATCACAGTACCCGATTCCTTTAATCCCATCATTTCTTCTGACAGTCGCATACTCCGCATTTATGAGTGTCGTCCTGACACCCACGTGTGAAATGACCTTATGAACGTATGTTACTGATGTAGACCCGACCATGGTTCGGAACCGACGGTTCAACGGTTCGACGGTTCGGAACCGCCGGTTCGACGGTTCATGGCAGGTCGACCCTTAACCTTAACCGCCCAAGACGGTTACGGTTCACGGTTCGAAACCGCCGGTTCACGGTTCGGTTCATGGTTCGCCACGGTTCGCAACGGTTTGAGATTATTATATTAAAAATTTTAAATTTTAAAATTTATTAAAAAAATAGCTTGCACTTATTAAGTTGCCTACGCATCCCCTTAGTGTATAGGGGAATCAAAGCCCACGTAGTTCTTTTACATTTCATCCTTTTACATCACTCACTTCCATTTTCTCCCGTTCCTCCCATTGTATTCGTTCCTTCTGTATCAAATTCTTCGACTTCATCTTCTGAAAGTTGCATTCCTTGGATTCTTTTCTCGGTTCTGGTCCAATCGTCGAGTAATGCTTGGGCTTCCAATCATTATTATTATTTAATTTTATTTAAGAAAAAAATCATGAATTCAAGAAGGATATAATTGTGATGTCTTTTCCTATTTCGTTTCCCTATTCTCCCGCAGGCAAAATCCAAAAGGAGGATGTCGGGTTGGGTTAGATTTTGGCTTATCCGCTAGGTTAAAGTTCCTAGGGTCTTCTTGGGTCTATCTACATATGTGTTACTAAATTGAATTATTGTGTCGGTCCAAAGGAAGACACATTAATTAGGTTTAGTCATTTGTATCGATAGACGTATATCTATACTAAAAGTAATTGACCCAAAAGGAAATTATTTTTATATCAGATATATTTCAAGGTAACTTATTTTTTTTAGATCATGCACAAAATATGTTGACCCAAAGGAAGACATATTATGTGGCTAATTAAGATTGATGTAAGTTATGAACCAATATATAACTTATATAAAGTGTCGAATTATGTACATAATGGGTTGGTCCAAAGGAAGACTCGTTGTGTGACCAACTAAAATTTGAGTTTTTTTAGAGAGTACCACTAACAAATTACATTTTAGTCCAAAGAGTAAAATGGAATGTTATACTTAGTATCTCATAAAGAGTCTATTTATATGCTTTATTTGCATACTTTATTACTTATATATATATTCTTGGCATTAATTAAATCGTGAGTTTACATTATTTTTTTTTCTTTTTATTATTTCAGTGCAATCAGTAATTGTTAGTCTTAATTGCATCTCCATTTTAACTTGTTCTAATTTTGCTAAATGGAAAGAGTACATTCTTGTAGTCTTGGGCTACATGAACTTAAACTGTGCATTGAGATATGATCACCCTGCATCTCTGACTAGGGCTAGCACCATAGAGCAAAGGCATGAATTTCAAATTTTGAAAACGATCAAATCGTATGTGTATAAGTATTATGAAGCTTTTCATATCAGCACCAATTAAAGGCTCTAGCTATTACTGAAGGAGAAGATGCTAAAAGTTTCCTGAGCTAATTAGCAGACCATTTTGTTATAAATAAAAATGTCAAAACTACCACACTTCTTTCGAAATTGGTAACTATGCGGTATAACGGTAAAGAATATATTAAGGAGTACATTATGAAGATGTCAAATATCGCCACAAGTCTAAAAACACTTAATCTTGAAATGTCTGAATCTATGTTAGTGCATTTCGTCTTGATGTCTCTGCCTGCACAGTTTACTACTTTTAAGATTTCATATAATATTCAAGAGGATAAGTGGACATTAAATGAGCTTATAGCTTAGTACATGTAAGAAGAGGAGAGACTGAGGCCCGAGACCTAAAAGTGTTCACTTAGCATTTGGTTCTCGAGATCCGAGCAATAAACGGAAAAGGATCAATAATACAAAAAAGGTAAAGCAAACTGTAGATTCTGGAAATGTTGACCATAAGGAGCATAAGAAACAAGATAAGGAATTCACTTGTTACTTCTGCAAGAAAAAAAAATCATATGAAGAAAAATTACCTCAAATATGTCAATTAGCATGTAAAGAAAGATAAACTTCTCAACTTTGTTAGTTCAGAAGTTAATTTGACTATTGTACCCTCTGACACTTGATGGATAGATACCTATGTTACTACTCATACAAGTGTCACTATACTAGGTTGTCTCAAGAACCGGCTTTCGCTTGATGGTGAAAGATACATCTATACGGAAAATGAAAGAAAGACTAAAGTCAAGTTGATTAGTGTTTTTAGGTTTTGTTTAGAAACTAATATCTTTTTCAATTTAGAAAATATATTTATTATACCGTCTTTCAATGAAATTTAATTTTAATTTCGTATTTGCATAAATCAGAATATTCTTGTTCATTTGAAAATAAAAATTTTAGTGTTTTCTATAATTTAGTATTAGTTGGCAATGATTCCTTGGTTGATAAGCTTTATAAATTAAATATCATAACTCCTATGGTTGACAATGTAATTATGCATAGTATCAGTATAAAACGTAAATTGGCTAATGAGAATTCATCCATATTATAGCAAAGGTGTTTAGGACATATATCCAGACAACATCTAAAAAAGTTAATATCACATGGAATTCTCGATTCTCTTAACATGACAAACTTTGATGTATATATTGAGTGTGTTAAGAGGAAGACAACTAATAAAAAAAATAAAAGGGTGAGTCGTTGTAGTGATGTTTTAGAACTAATACATACAGACATTTGTGTATCATTTCCTAAGGCATCTTGGAATAAACACGCATATTTTATTAGCTTCATAAATAATTACTCTCGATTCGACTATTTGTACCTCATTCATGAGAAGTCGCAATCTTTAGACATATTCAAAATTTTCAAAGCCGAAGTTGAAAATCAACTAGGTAAGAAAATTAAAGTCGTCCAATCTGATCGTGGAGGTGAATATTATGGTCGATATAATGGATCAGGTAAACAATGTCTAGAATCTTTTGCGAATTATCTTGTGAGTGTGGGATTGTGCCTTAGTATACTATGTCTAGTACTCTCAGCTATTAGAATGGTGTAGATAAGCAACGCAATCATACCCTAAAAGATATGGTAAGAAGTATAATGACTTTCACTTATTTACCTGAATCTTTGTGGAGTGAGGTATTTAAGATTGTAGTTTACCTACTTAACAGAGTACCAAGTAAGCAATAAATAAAACTCCATTCGAGATGTGGACGGGTAGAAAGTCTAATATTAGGCATTACAAGTCTAATATTAGGCATTACAAGTCTAATATTAGGCATTACAAGCCTAATGAAAACAAACTTGACTCAAGAACTGTGATTGCAATTTTATGGGTTACTCTGAAAGTCTAGAGGATATAAATTTTATAATCCCTCTAATAGATCCTTCTTCAAAATGGGAAACACCAAATTCATTGAGAATAGTGGGAATGATAAAATTAAGAAAATAATTTTTGAGGAAAGTGTAAGCAATCCTCCTATGGTCACTACTAGTGAAATAAGTAGTGGTATGATTACCATATCACACATCATAGATATTGCACATGTAGTGAAAGTAATGAATCAAGATATTTCCATGACATCTTCAATGCAGTTGGAAGATCCCTCCACTCAAAGTGACATATTGATGAATAAATACCTCAACCACCTCAAAAACAAGTGCATTTATGGCGATCTACGAGAGAACGGAGATCCACGATGTCTCATGATTATGTTTATCTCCAAGAGGAAAAGTTTGACATTAGATTGGAAAGTGATCCTATATTTTTCCAATAAATCAAATAATGTCCTAATCCTGAGTGGTGGATTAACGTCATGCAAGCAGAATTGAAGTCTATAGCAGACAATGACGTTTGAAAACTTGTCGAATTACTCGAAGTTATGAAATCCATTGGCTGTAAGTGGATATTTAAAATCAAGCAGGATTCAAGAGGCAATGCCAAAAAGTATAAGGTTCGCCTTGTTGCCAAGGGATCCACTCAAAAGGAAGACATTAATTACAAGGAGACTTTCTCACCTATGTCAACGAAAGCTCTTAGAGTAATCATGGTACTTGTATCTCATTTTGATTTGGAATTATATCAGATAGACGTAAAAATTATATTTTTCAATGGAGACATTAATGAGGAGTCTATATATGGTGCAATCGGAGAACTTTAAGTCTGGAGATTCAAAATACCTAGTATGCAGATTAAAGAAGTCTATTTATGGTTTAAACTAGGTGTCCCATCAATGGTATCTAAAATTTGATCAAGTGGTTATCTCATTTGGATTTAGAGAAAACTCTGTTGATCAGTGCATATATGTCAAGTTCAGTAGGAGCAAGTTTGTTATACTTGTCCTGTATATGAATGACATATTGCTTGTGAGCAATAATAAAGGGATGCTACATGAAACCAAATAATTTCTATCTAGTCATTTTGAAATGAAAGATCTTGGTGAAGCATCGTTTGTATTAGGCATACAGATATATCATGATCATTCAAGAGGCATTCTTAGACTTTCACAAAATGTCTATATTGAAAAAGGTTTTTATAAGGTATGACATACAAAACTATGCACCTGGTGACACGCAGTGTCTAAGGGTGGCATATTCAGTCTGCAGCAGTGTCCACGGCTTAAACTTGAAAGAAAAAAGATGGACCAACTCCCTTATACGTCAGCTGTGGGAAGTTTCATATATGCACAAGTATGTACACGACCAGATATAACATTTAGTAGAGATGTTAGGCAAATATGTAAGTAACCCAAGACCATCACACTAGAAAGCGACAAAGAGAGTGATGTGATATTTATAAATAACTAAACGACATATGCTCACATATCGAAGGTCAGATCACCTGGAGGTGATTGAATATTCAAACTCCGATTTTGCTGGATGCTTGAATAGCAGGAGATCCACTTTATGCTATATTTTCATGCTCGTTGGAGGGGTCATATCTTGGAAAAGCATCAAGCAAACACTAATAGCCACGTCTACTATGGAGGTAAAGTTGATAGCATGCTATGAAGCATCCAATCATGATATTTGGCTGCGGAATTATATTACAGCACTGTGTATCATTAATGGTATTGATAAGTCATTGAGGATTAATTGTGATAATAAAGTTGCAGAACTTTATATCGAGAACAACTATAGTTCGTTGAAGTTTAAACATATTGATATTAAGTTTCTAGCGGTTAAAGAAAGAGTTCAGAGTCGTCAGATGATGATAGAACACATCAGTACAGATTTCATATTGGCAGATCCACTCACCAAGGGCTTGGTGCTTAAGGTGTTTCATGCACATGTTATGGATATGAGAGTTCTTCTTATGGAAGAAGAATTCGTCTAGTGGGATTTGTATATATTTTATTGCTCTATATTTGTTAATAAAGATAAATATTTTATTTTGATATTTGTACGTACTTAAAGTTTAAAAAGATTAATGAGTATTTATATGTTTGTTTGACACTCTGAAATAAAATATCATAAATTACTACTGCAGTTTAGCATTTGATATTTGTAAATATGATACAGATTTCTTTAGGAATCATAAGGCTTAGATCATGATTTGATGTTGTAGTTTAGTATAAATTATTTACAAATATGATCAGACCCTTTTGGGTCATTCAAGACTAATTGGAAATTGACATGTACTGATCACATTTCATGTAATTTCCATACTACATATCCACATATTGATCTATGTCATTAATGACATTGGCATTGTGATTATTGTTGGGGCTTGTTATAGACATATATAGTAGTTATGACCTCTTTAGTCCTATATGCCAATGAAATTAATGGACCAGATTGTTTACAGGGATATTTTTGTACCCATAATAAAGTTTGATATCAACTGAAGTTATAATCATATATCATATACACATCACATGTAGCCCAAGTGAAAGATTATTGGATTTAATCTCTTATGGATTTAATCTCTTAAGCTGGGTTTAATTATAATTGTATATGCAGATATGAACTGAACCCATCTAACTAAGGTTTATCGGGTTTCGGATTATTAGATGTGGATTAAATATGTAAAATCCATATTAGTCCATTTCATTATTATCGGATATGAATTAAATATGTAGAATAGGTCAATTTGTTCCATTATTAACCATGGGCTGATCACGGATCGAATTTCCATATATAGGGTTTGGTCCTTAAAGGTTTAGGATCAACTAACATCTCACCTTCGTTTCTCATTGAAGAAAGTGTTACAACGCTATCATCCTAATTTTCTTGAAAGATCACCCTCTTGCTTCCGCTTCATCTTCTTCCACAGGGATCGGGCAGTTGACGTTGTAGGACAAGGATAATAACTTTCTATTCAGGTTCCTTATCGTTATTTATATATTTTTATGTTAAATCATATTTTGTTAAATTATATTTTTATTTTATTTATATTTTTAATTATTCAAGTACTTATTCAGTTAATAAAAATTCTTATTCTTTTTGGTCGAGGGACAAATTGATTTTTTATATATGTAATAAATTAAATTGCAAGTTTCCTGAAAGAAGTTTAACAAAATCTAGAAACTGGCAAGTTGTTTTTAATCTATAATCAATGTTATTGTTTCTGAAAAATATATATTTAAGTATTGCTTTTCTTCTGACTCCTCGACCTTTTTAAAACAGATGAAAGCAGATCTCTCTGTTGGATATTGGGGCCTTAACGGATCAATATAATTTTGTAGAAAAATCGTGGTGTCATCAATCGATGAAAGTCAAAATTGACTTCAAAATCGAAATCTACGTTTCGCGTAGATATATCTAAACTATTAATTTGCTCAAAACTTATTAAGGGTGAATAAGAAATTAATTGTTCAAAGTTAGCCCAGAATAACACTAATTATTAATTAATATTATATAAGGAAATGCATGGGGAATAGTCCCACATCGGAGAATTTCGATGGGTTTCCCTTCCTTATTAATGTTGCTGTGTTAATAAGTTAACACAAATAGCTCATGTGCTCTCTTCTCACGGGCAAGCAGGTGCTTGCACCTGTGAGCCCGCCACACGCCACGCGCGCAATGGGCGTTTTGTTGGTGCACTTTGCACTTCGCACGTATGCGTCCTCGTGAGGAGCTTAAATTTATGCTCAAGAGGATGTCGTACTTGGGTGACGTGTCAGATTTGCATGTGACGTGGTAGTGCCTATGTGTCATCCACGTGGGCAGGGAGAGATGACTAGGCGAACGGATGACAACCGTTAATCAAAGAGGTGTGATGGACCTCATGTAATGAGGTGTGATGGATCGCATGTAATGTGATCTAGAGCATTGGATCGCGAAGAGTCACGATCTAACCGTTGGTGATGGTGTTTGATCTGAAGTGTCAGATCGAATGGATCTTTAGATCCAAATCTGCTGATGACAAAAGGGAGATCTGAGGGTCACAACCCTCCAGATCTGATGGATAGGATCAAATGACAATCTGAAGGGTTACCTATGTGGCATCCACGTGGGCAGGGAGAGATGACTGGACTGCTGACTAGGCGAACGGATGACAACTGTTGATCAAAGAGGTGTAATGTGATCTGGAGCGTTGGATCGCGAAGAGTCATGATCTGACCGTTGGTGATAGTGCTTGATCTAAAGCGTCAGATCGAATAGATCTTTGGATCCAAATCTGACGGCTGATGATAAAAGGGAGATCTAAAGGGCACAACCCTCCAGATCTGATGGATAGGATCAAAGGGCAATCTAAAGGGTTACAACCCTCCAGATCGAACGACGCAGATCGATCTTCAATCACTCGCCAAAGGGTATTCTACTTCTTCCCTTTCTATAAATAGATCCCTCCAGATGCTGGAAAGATCATCGAAGTCATTGATTCTACTCATCCTTTGAGCATTTATCTCATCTTGTAAGTCACCCATTCCATTGATACGGACACCTCTGAGATTAACAAGATTAACAAATGCTCGGGAGTTCCTCTATTCAATCCTTTTCCTTCTTCTTGTTGCTCTCCGTACGGTAGAACGGGTCGCTTTCTCGAAGTCATTGATTCTACTCATCCTTTTAGCATTCATCTCATCCTGTAAGTCACACATTCCATTGATACGGACATCTCTGAGATTAACAAATGCTCGGGAGTTCCTCTATTCAATCCTTTTCCTTCTTGTTGCTCTGGATATTTCGTTCGCATATATCTTCTCTTTGTTTCCCGAGCCTCTAGTGAGTTACAGACAGAGTTAGAAAAAAATCAAATCTTTGATGACTCCATCATACATGATTGAGTTGCGAAAATTTTTGGATAGATATTCTACATCTGAACTGAGTCCAAAAAGCCTTCGAGAAAGTTCGTTGGTCTTGGAATTTGAAGTGCTACTATTCTGAGACGTCGTCGTTGTATCTTGAGAACCAATTGCTGCTATCAGTAGCGGAGCAATATCGTTACGGAGATAGTATTGAACACTAACCTCGACGATCCATATCAATTTGCATGCTCTCCGAAATCTACCAAAACCAACAATCTCTACTTAGTAAAATAGTTGGATCGTTCGGTTGCTAGATCTACTCCGTTCGCCGTTGCCGATTACTTCTCTCATTCCCAATTCCCATCTATAAATAGCGCTGCCTCCGCCGACGACACGGGAGCAAGAGCAGCCACTGCTTTTGTCCAGGCGCAGCAGCAATCCCCCCACCCGACGCCTTCAACGGCTGATCTGCCCTGCTACTGAGTGTCTAGAATGAGGAAAAGCGGTTGTCTCGCACCAGGCCCTCGGTAACCACAAAAGCAGCCATAGGAAGCGCCCAGCAACAAAAAGCAGCGACACGTCAAGGTGAGAAAGAAGCGACACGTCAAGGTGAGAAAGAGCAATGGCGATGCCTTCGATCGACTTCACTGGACGAGTGCTCATCAAAAGAAAAGAAGTGCATTTTAACCAGCAACAACGATGCCATGGAAGAGGAGGCGAGGCGGTGGGAGTTGGCCGCCGATCAATGCCCTCCTCTCCTCTCTGCTTTAGTTTCATTTAGGATGTTAATATTGTAACAGAGTTTGATTAATTTCTTGTTAGCACAGAACTAATGTTTGTAGATTGTTAATCTTCATGTTCCCTATTCCTCTGCAAAAGGTGGAATCCGTCATCTTAACGGCTGAGGAGGTAAATCGAGAAACTATAATTGATCACGACGCAGGAGGATATTGCTTGGCTTCGCCAGGATTCAAACTCTTGCTCTCTTCTGCAACTCTGTTAATCTTCACCCTTCCCTAATTCATTACAAATGTTGTATGTTGGACAAAATTATCTATTCATTTATTTTTGATAATTTCGCTGATCTTTTGATCGATTAAACTTCTGCGCATACATTTAAGTTCAACAAAAGAAATGAATACCTTGAACACTTATTAATTCAACTAGTTAATGGTTATGATTAAATTCATCTTGTAAGCTTGCATGGAGATCGTTTGACTGTATTTGCACTTTCAGCTAATTTATAGGGACAAATTTATAGTAGTTTAAACTCAAGAGAGGGGCAAATTTATACTTCAATTGAATTGAAGTTTAGTGAAAGATCCAAGTGGAAAACTAGGATAAGGGATGCCCTGACTCGACCACTTCGACGATCAAATTAGTTTCTGAACCGGTATGGGAAGAAGGAAGGAGGAGGAACTTAATTGACAGAATATCTATAGGCGTACTTGTATATGTAAAGAGTGAGGATAATATAGACGAAGGTGAGAGAGTAAGGGAAACCTATCTTGTCCCTTATTGAGGAAAACATACCTATGAGGAGATCTTGTCAAACAATATGTCCCATCCAGGTGGGGAAAGTGTCTCATTATTGCGATAATAACGAGAAGTCGTATCATTCATCATCATACTATGCCATCATGGTACATAAATAGGAGAGTAGGTTAGTCATCATATCACATGATTACTTTTGTCCTTCGGGTGGCAGTACAACTAGCTGAGGGAGCGAGGCGAAGTCGATTGAGTGTGAAACAGGATACTGGGGGGTAAGGCTCGAGTCGGGATAGTCTAGGGACCGGATCGAAATATGACCGAGTGGAGCCTCGGAGTCGGAGCTCCACCTTGGGTATAAACTCAGACCTCGAGAGAGAGGTCGGTTGTCCTATCCAAGCTAAGCTTAATCGCCGAGTCGGGTGTCGAACCTCGACTTGAGCTATCTCTTCACGTTGAGCTCGGGTTGGCGGAGAATAAGAAGAGATTGCGTCAAGTCGGATGGAATGGGCAGAGTGGCTAAGAGCTCAAGGAGGGCTACTGCACAGAAACCAATTTCTCAAAAAGGTCGAGTTTTTGGTCCTGACTCAATCCATTCACCGGGTTGAGGTCCCGGGTCGGAGCACTAGACCAAATCAACCTTCTGTTTGACGTATTAGCCTCTTGGACTGGACCTTGACTTTTCGGACTGAGTCCAACCAATCCGGAACAGTTTACATTGACCAGAAAATCTTCATTTCTGACAAATTGAACTACTGCTTCTCATGTAGTCATGAGGTGAAAATCCTCAAGTTTGGCAACAAATAAAATGGAGAGGAAGAAGGTGCAATAACTAAATGAAATTTCAGATGCTATAAAGTTGTCAGCTTCCTTTTTCCTTACATTTGGTTTATATGAAAGCTGAATCACAAAAGTGTGTTAAATTTACTAGTTGTTCACTGGATTTGTCAAGAATTTGAGTAGAATCCGAAGACTTGTTCAGAAAAAGCCCATGTGTATATCAATAGAATAGTTGCAATGGATTTTAAAAAAACTATAATGAATACAAAAATAGCCTGATCAATGCACTGTACAATTGGATCGTACACAATAATCTAAAGTTATATCCCTTTGGACACCTAATGATCTCATACTACACAAAATCACATTCGTCTTCTTCATCAGTTTCCCACAAAACTTCGGAAGTGCTGACTGGTTGAAGGATCGGAAATATAATAAGAGCCTTTTCTGATCACTCCATCTTCCACAAACCTTTCCTCGGGAGTATTACAGTGGGGTGTGCCCAGCTCTGTGAATTCAGATGCTTCATCATTATCACTGTGTCGATATAAGATTTCACTAGCTGAACCATAGCCCATAAGCTGATGCAGTTGTGAACCGGTTTTAGGCCTACTTTTTCTCTTATCAATGAGAGTGGATGGACCTGGAATATTCACTGGCATTTCGGTATCAGCGGAGTAGCTGATGCCAAGAGAGTATCCATAATCTTCTAAGTTAGAAACTGGTTCCCTTGGGGATCTATCATTTGACGGAAAGTCGGAGATCTCATGTCTGGAAGTAGTATCTGTATTGATGTCCAACTCGGTTGTTGGTGTCTCAGCCTCATCGGACAAATGGAGAATCCCATGTTTTGGAGCTCCAAAAGAAAATGTAAGAACTTTGGAACAAGCACCACACTGAAGCTTATAAGATCTTCTCCACACTATGAAGAAATCCATAGGAAGCCTAAGCAACTCGAAGCAATTGTAGCAGATGACAAATGGAGAGCCACCTAAAACAGGGCGATAAAGTTGCTTCTTCTGTAGTCTTCCATCATTGTTGTTTGGTTTCTCAGTCTCACGCTCAACCTGAGACTTGTGAGAACGTGGTGGGGGACTGGAACCAGCATGAACAGTTGCATAGCAAGGGTGATCGTGGTGGCAAGCCCTGCAAATTCCATTGTGACAGTGGCTTTGAGACGGAAGATTCACGAACGCCTGGCACCCTCCATGATGGAAACTCTTGCGAGGAATATGGTACAACTGTGAAGGATGCCATTGGCCCTTGGTGGTCGAGGAATCACCTTTCTTTGGTGGGAATCTTTAGGAGGAGCTTGATGTAGGCCTGACTTAATGTGCTTAGCATGGTCCTCTTCTTGAATGTCTCGAAGGTGCGGCCGTGCCTTGCTCTCATTGGATATATCAAAAATTTCTTTGATTTCCTCTCTCAATCCATCAACCTTCTTTAGAATCTTCATTTGAATGTGTGCAAGTGACTTTAAGCCAACTTCTTTGCTGCCTGGCTGATTGTTGACTGAGAGCTTAGGAACCTCTGCTGCCCTTGAGATGTCAAACGAATCGGCATCAACTGCCATGCTACCATTTTGATCGTCGTCTGAGCCTTTAGGAACCTCCACTAGATTTGAATGCACATGATTTTCTGGTTCCTTCCAGTTCTGAACTGAATGGAAATCCTCAGAGACAAAAGAGAGGTTTTTCACTAAATCATCTTTTTCCTTTGGAGAAAACTCATTTGCATGTGAATCAAATGTATCAAAAGCAGCTGGCTTCTCTATTGATGGCTCTTGTGAAACTTCTTGAGCTTGAATTTGAGTTACCACTTGCATTTCTTTAACACTCTCTTCTTTGTGTGCAGTAGTATCTACTGAATTCTGCACATTTCTCTGTCTAAAAGTTCTTCTGGACATTGGCACATGTTTACGAGGAGTGCCAATGTTGCTTCTATCATTGGCAGAAGAAAGATTGGCATCAAATGCATTTGCAATGGGCATTTTCGAAACATTACCACGTTCATCATAATGATTGCTGGTTTTCTCCTTGTCTTCCAGTGATCCAACATTTGTGACATCAGTAGGAATAGGACTAGAGCTATGCAAATCCATGCCTTTCGCTTTGGAGAAATTGTTGTTCTCCTTGTCATCTGATGACCTGTCATTTCTCACATCGACAGGAGTAGGACTAGAATTCTGCATGTCCATACCTCTCGCGTTGAAGAAACTATCTTCTAGCTCCATTTGTCTCTCCTTGAGGCAACCTTCTGCATGTTCATCTCCTTTATTTGAAAAACTGCTCGAAGCATCTGCTGCTTTAGACAATTGTGGATCCAGATATCCTGCACTCCGTGCTCCACTGGATGCAGAAACTGTAATCTCTGGTGCAGTGACATTGCTGTTCTGATTGGTAGAACTATAATGTTTTGCTGCAAAGAACAAAAATTAACAATCCATTAGGATAACTACAAGCGAAGAGAAAAATTATAAGTAAACAATGTGATCAACACAGAATCTTACCTCGAAGAGTGGCACCACATTCACCGCACTGGTATACAGGAACACTAGCAATTTCAGCAAGAACCTTCCTGCATCTTGGGCATCTTACGAACCGCACTCCAGGAATTGTGCTTTTGCTAGCCATGTCTGATAACAAAACCAGTTACAAGTAAAGACTTCAGGGGTCTTCTGCAGGGTGCCTATCTCATACGAATCAGTTACTAAATTTGATTGCCAAAAGTCAGATGGCTCCAAGCTTCACTTTTGGATCCCCATATAAACTCTTAGAATCTTTCACATGGTGTAGCTTTCTTCCGTTTTCCAAACAAACAGCGGCAACCTATTGCATGCAATAAGTCCAATTATGGTTTCATATAACAGTGGAAATACATTAACAGAATTAATTGAGAACACAAAGACAATTAGGTTGCCACAGTTTATAAAACAAGTCAATCAGACAACTAGCTTGTTACAATTAATAGAACACAATGCTTTGACTGCAAATGAACATAAAACATGGGATAGCAAAAGGCTATTGTCGGTAAAATTTGCAAGCAACAAATCAGAAAACAATAGACAAAATGAAACCTCCTATTTTTAAAGAGGAGTAAAGAGAGAGAATCCAAATGTGAAGTTCTAGCCAGTGTCTACAAAATTATAAAAGCTGGGAAACCTAAACGTGTACTTAATCAGGAAAATTAAAACTGAGAATAAAGTGAGAAAAGTTTCACCATGTGGCTAAGAAGCAGAAATGGGAACAGACATTTAAAAAAAAGGACAACTGCCACAAATTCAAGGCCCAAAGACCAGAAATTGACAAAACTCATTCAAAACCCTCCTAAAGAAACTAATTTTTACCTTTCCAAAACATTAAAGAAATTGGACGGAAACCACCAGAAACCGGCTCCAGTCACATGTGACAGAACACAAACCCTAGAAGTCGAAGGAAACAAAAAAAAAAAAAAAACAATCGGACAAGCAATGCATGAAACACCTACTCCGATCATTAATTAGCACACAAAAAAAAAACAAGTAGTACTTCTGAAATGTAAAAGCCAATTTGAAGAATTATCCTTTATTTCCCTTCCACCAATTCACTATTCCTTCCACAAAAACCATCTCCGTCCATCCAGACCTAAAAAACAGCAATCGCTTCTAGAAAATAACACCCTAAGCAGCGAGCCGAAATTCAAGACTCTGTGCACATACCTCAGAGATCGGAGGCTTTTCGCGGCAGTTAATCCCAAACTCTTCTCGTTCCTTGGCCCTCCTCCTGTCTGCTACCTGAGACGGGATCTGAAGAAGGGGCAGCGCTAGTGAGGTTGAGCCGTTGAGGTGGAGGAGGAAGGCGAGCCGTAAGCGTATATATAAGCGCGACCATTTCCACTTCCACTTCCACTGCTCCGCCTCCGCGGCCTCTTTGACCAGGTAAAGTCTACAGTGCGATCCGTGTCTGAATACTCGCATTAGCAATTAAGCTAATAATTATTTGATAAAAATTAAATTAAATTAAATTAAATTAAATTAATTCTTTAAAAACTCTAATCGCGTGCGTGTGGTCGGACGCGTGGATCAAACGGATGGAGCTAGGGCGCCGGCGACCGCGTCCACGCGTCGGCAGGACAGCTGCCACGCACCACAAAAATTCTATGGGTCCCACCGAGTTGCGGAACCTACACGTGACGTGGACTTCTTCCAGGTGGAGACGAGAGCTGAGTGCTTAATTAATAATCTAAACCATTAATTAATTAGTTAGCAGTCCAGATTAACGGCTAAAACGGGTTTTGTTCACGCGACTCGATGAAATTATTTTTTAAAAATAATAAGAAATTAATATTTAAAATTAAGTTTGACGACGTGTCTGAATGCACGCATGTGACCGCCTATGTGGCTGAACACGTAGCAGTCAGCTGTAGACGTGAAATCGACCAAGCTGTCGTCCGCGGGTCTGCCAGCCACCGCCAGCAACACACGTGGCGGCTCAGCGCGTAGAGTCCATTTTTTAAAAAGATTTAATTATGAAATTGAAACGTCGTGATCGTGATACAGTAACGGGTCAATTAATAAATTTAACTTTCTTGACCATGCAAAGATATTTTGTTTTTTGTTTTTTTATCATCTTTTTTACTAAAAACTTCCCTCAAAATTTAAAATATCAAAAATCTAATTGTTTTGGGGAAAACAAAATTTTAGAAAACAAAGTAAAGTTTTGACTTGTATTCGTAGAGAATTGACTACGAGAAGCTATTCAACTAGTTTTTTAATTTGGATATTATAATTTAAGTTTACTAGGTCAACATGATGATTTATCGTTGAAACTGGTTCCAACTTACATCCTTCTATAATTCATCAAATTATTTAATTTTTTTATTTCTTTTTAAAGTTGAGTGGATCTTGTTTCAAACGTTTTATAAAAAAGATTAAAGAAACTTTTATGCATCATATAACAATGGTCGCAACGCGAAGGTCGCAGATTCGAAATCTGCAGGGGCTATTTGAATTCATTTTTGGTTTTATGTATTTTAATTATTATTAAATATAATAGAGATATGAGAATAACATCATTGGCCTATTAGCTCAGTTGGTTAGAGCGTCGTGTTCGAAACCTGCATGGGCCAATTTTTTTGTGTTATCGTATTTTAATACATATTAAACATAAAATATATATATGCGAAAATATCACTGCTGGCCTATTAGCTCAGTTGGTTAGAGCGTCGTACTAATAATGCGAAGGTCGCAGGTTCGAAACCTGCATGGGCCAATTTTTTTGTGTTATCGTATTTTAATACATATTAAACATAAAATATATATATGCGAAAATATCACCGCTGGCCTATTAGCTCAGTTGGAACGCGAAGGTTTTGAAACCTGCATGGGCCAATTGTTTTGTGTTATCGTATTTTAATACATATTAAACATAAAATATATATATGCGAAAATATCACCGCTGGCCTATTAGCTCAGTTGGTTAGAGCGTCGTGCTAATAACGCGAAGGTCGCAGGTTTGAAACCTGCATGGGCCAATTGTTTTGTGTTATCGTATTTTAATACATATTAAACATAAAATATATATATGCGAAAATATCACCGCTGGCCTATTAGCTCAGTTGGTTAGAGTAATAACGGAAAGGTCGCAGGTTCGAAACCTCCATGGGCCATGCGATTTGTTATCGGATTTTAATAGATATTAAATATATAATATATATCCGAAGACTAAAATTCTGGTTTATTTGTTCACTTGGTTAAACCTGCATGGCCTGTGTAAATTCGTTTTTAGTTCTATCGTATTTTGTTAAATATTAAATATTAAATATAATATATATATTGGTGAGAGTGTTGTGCTACTAATCGCTAATTTTTGTTAAATATTAAATATAATATATATATTGGTGAGAGTGTTGTGCTACTAATCGCTAATTTTTGTTAAATATTAAATATAATATATATGTTGGTGAGAGTGTTGTGCTACTAATCGCAAATTTGAAACCTACGCCATTCGATTTCTTTTTTTTTTTTTTTTTGGGTTTATCGTATTTTATTATATATTAAATATTACCGATATATGCGAAAATCATATCGTTGGTATACTGCCTCGCCGGTTCTGAATGTGCATAGGCCATTCAAATTCCTTTTTCGTTTTATCGTATTTTAATATATATTAAATATTATAGGTTTATACGATAATAGTCTTATACGTGTTTTAGCTCAGTTGACTAGAGCGTTTGCACCTGACGATCACAGATAGACTCGATCACGGTTCAGAACTGACGGTTCGACGGTTCATGACAGATCGACCCTTAACCTTAACTGTCCAAGACGGTTACGATTCACAGTTCAGAACCGCCGGTTCACGGTTCGCGACGGTTCGAGATTATTATATTAAAAATTTTAAAATTTATTAAAAAAAATGCACTTCGGGGAATTTACCATCCCAGTCGACTGATTTAGTCAAACCAAAAAAACGGCTACTGAATTGCTGAAATCATACTTGATTTTTGTCAGAATTCAAAATCTAGTCGACTGACTTTTCTGATCAGTCGACTGATTTTGCCCTTAATCGATTGATGTGGTCGATCAGTCGACTGATTTTTGTGAACCGCTGGTTAATCGACGGGCCGCCGATTTCACACCACTTGAACCGGAACCGGCCCACCTGGCCCGTTGACCCGGGCTAGTTCCGATTCAACCCGGCTAACCGAGTCAACAGGCCACCTGGCCCGTTGACCCGGGCTGGGTCCGGGCTGGACCCGGCCCGTGGTCGGGGTCTATTCACAGGTTCAAAACCTGCGTATACATGCCATTATTTTTTTTCCCGTTTTATTCTATATTTACTATATATTAAATATTTATGCAAAAATAATTTCATTGCCCTGTTAGAGTGTTATGTTAATAACACCAAAGTTGATTCTAAACTTACATAAACCATTTGATTTTTTTTTCATTTTATAATATATTTACTATATATTAAATATTATATATTTTATGTGAAAATAATATCATTAGGTTATTCATTCAGTTGGTTACAGCATCACGCTAATAATGTAAAAGTGTGGAATCAAAATCATAAAATTATCTAATAAAATTTTAGATTTTTCTTTTAATATAATCCTTATATCACAATTCACAAGTGAGCCTTTTATATCATAATTACGTCCGCGATCTTAATTTTTTTTATAAAACTAGTCTGGTTAACTTTACCTTCCCTTCGAATTCTTCAGATATAATATTTCATTTTATCATATAGTTATTATATTTAAATTTTACAGGCATATAAGAATACATTATTGTTGATTTATTGACTTAGTTGGTATGAGGATTAATAATATCATAGATGGTTTTTTGAAGTGGGGATTTCATTTTTTACATAAGAAACGAGGATTAATAATGAGTCGCAGTTCAAAAGATTTATTTTTTTGATGGACCGGTTTGTTGAAATTTATCGGAGCAACTTCTCTTGTGGATCGGGGGAATTTAATATAGGATTCAAGTTTTACTATTTGGTCCATACTTTATCAAATATTCCTATCGGCGTCTTCTTGCCGATGTATATTTCTGTGGATGAAAAAAAATAATATATTTCATTTAAACGATGTGGTATTATTTTTATCAACTTCTGTGTCAAAGGGAAATGTTAATTTATTCCTATAATTTCAATGGATTTTGTAGAAACATCCCTCAAGTTTATATTCACCATTTGGCCTCCTAAAATTTTAATTTCATCATTAAAATTCGACTTCTACCCTACTAAAGTGGTAAAAACACAGACATATATATGGCACTTGACATTAACGGAACAAGATAAAGATGAACACAATCACAATTTAATCATAAATTATTAATATAAAATTGTTGTTCCCAACTTATTGATTGGGTCGATTTTTCTTTGCTTTACTTTTGAAACATGATTGAATTGATTATTATGCCCAGAAATTTACTACATAATTAATTCCTCTTTTGACATCAAAATCTTCTTTCATTAGCGATGAAAATTAATGCATGAGTCAAGCTGTGACATGTCATTAAAAAATAATCAAAAATGTACAAATCCATGCTAAGTGCAAAGGCATAATCATATAGTATTTTTAAAGAAAAAATAATGATAAAATATATTATTTGCTTAATAATAAGAATTTACCATTTTTTAAAAAATATTTTGTTTTCTAGAATTTTAATGGACATAAAAAAGTTAGTTATATAATTTAAAAATATTTAATCGGCGGCTGCCCGGGAGGATGCAAATTGATATCGGATCGTCGGCTAGTGTTCAATACTATCTTCATAAAACGATATTGCTCCGCTACAGGTACTTACGGATAGCAATAATTCATTTCTCAAAATATAATGATGATGTCTCAGAATAGTAACACTTCAAATTCCGAGACCAATAAACATTTTGGTAGATTTTTTCCAGCATCTGGAGGGATCTATTTATAAAAAGGGAAGAGGTAGGATCGATCTGGGTCATTTGATCTGGAAGGTTGTAACCCTTCAGATAACTTTTTTAATGTCATCCATCAACTTATCCATCAGATCTGGGGTTATAACCATTCAGATCCCCTTTTGTCATCAGCCATCAAATCTGAATCCAATGATTCATTCGATCTAATACTTCATATCAAGTCTCATCACTAGCGGTCAGATCGCGACTCTTTGCGATTCAACGCTCCAGATCGCATCACATGCAATTCATCATACCTCTTTGATTAACAGTTGTCATTTGTTCGCCTAGTCAGCAGTCCAATTATCTCTTCATGTCACGTAGGCACTGCCACGTCTTCTAGAAGATAAATTTAAGCTCCTCAATGCTCCTCGCGATGACGCGTACGTGCGAAGTGCAAAGTGCGTTAACAAAGCGCCCATTGTGCGTGCACGGCGGGCAGCTCATAGGTGTGAGCATCTGCTCGCCTGTGAAAAAAGAGCACATGAGTTTTTATGTTAACTCTATTAACACAACAACATTACAAAAGAAGGGAAGCCCATCGAATTTTTTCAATGTGAGACTAATCCCCATGTATATAACATTAATTAACAAATAATATTATTTTTGATTAACTTTGAATAATTAATTTTTCATTCATTTTTAATCGATTTTGAGCAAATTAATAATCTAGATCTATCTATGTGAAACATAGATTTCGATTTTGAAATCAATTTTGACTTTCATCAATTGATATCACCATGCTTTTTTTACAAAATCGTATTGGTTTATTAACGCCTCAATATCCAACAAAAAATAGTTTACAAAATAAAACCACTAACTATATATTTTGTTCATTAAATTGAAAACAAATATAATGTAAAAAATTTATTTAAAATTTCTTTTTAATTTAATTCAGCACTTTATAGTTTTTTTTTAAAAAACTTTTATAGATAAGTTATTTAAAAAAAAAAAACTTTAATACGTGTCAATAATGTGTCCTTTATTTGATCGAAGCGGTCGGCAAATGCCCCCTTTATCATCTTCTTTTCTTCACTCGCTTCTCCAGTTTCGCCTCCTCGCCATCGACGGAGAAGGCGGCGGCACAGCCAAGAGCGGCGATGAAGGTGGTTCACGTCAACTGCTTGGAAGATAACTACGCCTACATGTGAGCCATCTCCCCTCCCCCCTTCAAATCCCTAGATCGCTTCTAATCTTCATTCCTTTCCCTTTGTCGATCTGCGTTTCCAGAATCGTGAACGAGACTTCCGGGGAGGCGGCGGCCGTCGACCCCGTTGAACCCGAAAAGGTTTTATGGGAGGCCAAGCAGATCGGTGCCGACCTCAAGTTTGTGCTCACCACTCACCATCACTGGTTTGTCCGAACCCTTCTCTTTTACCTCTTGGATTGTTTCCTACTATTTTGGGACAAAAGGATTTATTTTTAGCTAATGTTTAGCCTATTGTGGGAATCTGTAATGTTTGCTGTATCTCGAATTTGTTGTCTGATTTCTGATGAAATGTGATGTAGGGATCATGCCGGGGGGAATGAGAAGATGAAGGAGTTGGTGCCGGGGATCAAGGTGTATGGTGGATCAAAAGATGCTGTACGAGGTTGCACGGATACTTTGCAGAACAGGGATAAGTTGGCTCTTGGGTCAGACATCGAAATAGTTGCTCTCCATACACCATGGTATATAGCTCCTTTAGTTGTATATCTTTTTCAGTGTGAACTCTTATAATTTCTGATAATTTTGCATCTTACTATCATAGATTTTTTATGGGCAACACTTGCTATATGATTCTTGGTTAGTGGACTGTTATATTTTGCTCATGATCCTGGATCGACATATTACTGCATAATAGTTAACTTTATGAAAATGTTTAGTGCTTATCCATCCACTGAAGGAAAAGAAAAAAAAAGGATTCCGCGATCGATTAGTAAATGCCACAATGCATATGTTTTAGAGCATACCAAGGTGATTGTGGGATAGAAAGATGTAAATTCTGCTTACAGTTTTCTAATGTATTTATAGGAAGATAAATCTGTATCTTACTGTCTGATTTCCTTTTGTTGGGTTGATCTTATGTGACCAAAGCTATGGGTGGAAATAATTATTTGGTTTCCACATCAATTTGCACTATGCAATGCTTTTGTTATCCTTTATGAGAGTGAAAGATGATTATAATATGCTCTTCGATATGAGGAAGTGCCATTTATTATTGTCAAAAATAATGCTCATACTAATTAAGTTGATTATCATTAGATTGCACAGAATTACACTTCTGTTATCAAGCAAAATAACATTATATACTCGTTGTGTTGCATGATTTACCTCTTGGTTTCTATTGCTCTTGATCTGGTTTGTCAGCCATACTAAAGGTCATATAAGTTATTATGTGACTGACAAAGGGGAAAATCCAGCTGTCTTTACTGGGGATACACTGGTGAGTCTGGTACTATGTTCTTTGTTCTGTGATGCATTTCACTCTTGATAAGCGAACATTCTTTGCTTCCTCTTGTTCCCAGTTTATTGCTGGTTGCGGAAAGTTCTTTGAAGGCACTGCAGAACAGATGTATCAATCTCTGTGTCTCACATTGGGTTCACTACCAAGGCCTACTCGTGTTTATTGTGGTCATGAGGTATGGTATTTCCTAATCCCAATTTCTTAGATGAATTCCTTTTCGTCAAAGATTTGAGGTGATAAGAAGTTAGATTCTACTTTGCATTCAGCATCATTAGTTTGACTTGGAAGAATTGAAGCAATACTACATAGGTCCATGAACTATGTTAGTTTGCAAAATGAGGCTGAAAATGAAGCTATGAATAGACTAATCTGAATTCTTGAGCATGCTTAAACAGCAATTGTTTGGGATGCCTCATGACGGACAGAAGGATATCCTCAAACATGCATATAATTTGTTTGATTCTTAGCCTTTTGCAACTTTTACTTTCCTATTTTGTAGGGGTTTTTTTTTCTATAATTTATTTGTTCCTGGATTTTATCCCACTGGAGTTAAAATTGCTATCTCTACAGTACACTGTGAAGAACCTCCAATTTGCATCACTGTTGAACCAGACAATCAAAGGGTATTAGATAAGCTTTCTTGGGCTAAAAGTCAACGGCAGTTAAACCAACCTACAATTCCTTCAACACTTGAGGAAGAATTCCAAACTAATCCATTCATGCGAGTTGACTTACCAGAGATACAGGTTCCGCTCACTCTTATTTTACGTACTTTTTGTTTGTCATAGGTGGCTTTATGATGGCTATATGTTCTGCTCTTTAGATGGCGTTTGGCATAGCTGAGATAACTCTCTTGATTGAGCTGAATACTGATTTAGTCAATTTGCATAGTAACATCTTTTCACAGTGATTTAAAGTTAATCTTCTTAAGTGGAGTGATTGAATCAGTACTCTCAACGAGCAGAAAATGCAAATCAACCCCCAAAAGTATATATTTAAGCAAAATTATCGCAATTATAGCATTTGTTGCAATCCCTAGTGCAATAGTAATCTACACAGGAATATGAAGTCATCCCTTGATAAAATTCTAAAATAGTATTTGTTATTTAAGTTATTTATCTGATCCATCTGTTCAATGCATATTGGCGTGAGATGTTAGTGTTTCACAATGTTGTTAATTCGTGTTCAGCCTTCAAGGGAAGTAATTTACATTCAAGTGGTGTATGAGATGGCAGTCTCTCTCTCTCTCCCTCTCTCTCTCTCATTTCGATTCTAAAAATCTTAAAGCATTTAGTGCTATTTGAATATTTTGCACAAGAATTATTGTTCTTTGGTGCTGCGTCAGGTGCAATGCACTCAAATTGTTGGAAACTCACATAATGTTCAGTGAGTGTTTCCTTAACAATTTACATCGTTGATTTGTAGAGTAAATTTGTATGTTTTGCAGGCTAAAGTAGCCTGCAATTCTCCAGTTGAGGCCTTGATGAAACTCAGGTCAATGAAAGACGCGTGGAGAGGGTGAAAAGGAGGTTTGGCTAATCTTTTAATAGGTGTTTGAGTTTGTTGTTAAAATGGCTCATGTTGTGTGGATGAAAATAACATGTCTCACTTTTGTGTAATAATAATGAACCATGTTTAGCTTTCAGCTTGTAACTATGAACTCCAGTGCAGTTAATAGTTAATTGGAACACTCGACATGAGAAAATATGTGCATGCCATAAATTGTCTAGTAGTTTTAGTTTAAGTAGACTCTGATAATGTTGTTTTATCTAATAGTTTTGTATACTTTAGAGCTCACAAATTTATTATGATGAAATCATTGCCTTTGTTGGATGATGTGTTGATGGTTAGGCACTAGTGCAAGCCTTAATTCATTTTGGGAAAATAATTAGTCAAGAACGTTGCTGCATATTGGCATCTTATGAACTGCCTCGTTGCTTCATAAGTTTACTTTTTTTAAAACAAAATTTATGTTTGTTAATCATATTTGAAATTAAGTTATATTTTACTGCATTATAGTTCAAATCATATCTAATATTGTTGCTCTAGTCTAAGCGTTCTTTTGGATTTGATTTCTAGTCCGTCTGCTATGCAAAATTTAAAATAATTTGTATTAAAATTTAATATTTTTGCTCTAGTGTAAACGTTTTAAAATTATATTTGGATTAGAAAATGATAAAAGTAGAACAGTTCAATAGGTTCATTTGATAATTTTAAGGAATAGATAATGAATACTTTTTCATACTGATCAATTATATTCGTATGAAATAGTCGGTGGAAAATTTGTATAAAGTCGGATCATATTGTACTTTGCACATGATTTTAAATTTTAAAATTTTAATTTGGTTTTGAATTTTCTTAATAAACAAATTGCAGCATGTTTATCCATAACAAAAAGACAAAAATGTGATATTTATTCTTACATTATTTAATGCATAAGGTAGTCGTTAATTTAGTAGATTCGACTCACTAAAATGGATTGATAGGTGAATATCGATAAAATAGCTAACATGTGAGACAACATGACAGCATTTCTATACGTATCAAAACCATAACAAACAAATATTTTAAATAAAATAATGTGATCGAAAAGTTTGGAATATATTCGACAATTTCAAAACTCTATTTCTCTTTGTTTCCAAGCATAAAAACAAAATTGAAGAGAAGAGAAGAGAGAGGTTTATGGTGCAACGTACAAAAGGACAAGCACATACCTACGAATAAGGTCCAAGTGCATGAACCTGAACCCTATCACCATGACAGACTTGTGATGGATCCTCGAGAGCCCTGCAACTGTTCTTCCTACTGCTCTCCCAAGGCATGAAAAAGTAACTCCCTTCTAAGCTATCCCAAGATCACAATCTTACCTTTTTCTTCTTCTTTACTGAATAAAAACTAAATCTTCAAGGACAAGACTGCTTTCGAGATTCATTAAGCAAGAGCTGTCCTTTCGTCTCCTTTCTTTGTAAATCCAATGATTCCTTGCTTGAACTTTGACTGGCTGTCAAATGTTCTTCACCTTCATCAGAACAGTTCACTATTACTATATTACTATATAACAAAGCAATGAAATGAAATGAAACTGAAAATAAAAGCAGTCTGAAGAACAACAACAACAAAAAAAGTGTTTGATTTGAGCAGCCAATACTGACTGACCTGTTCTTAAACTATTCTTTATTTTTTAAATGTTAGGTATTAGTTTACATGGAGTTTGCATGCATGTGAAGAGAAGAAAACAGAGCTCAAAAACTTTGAAACTGTCGAAAGAGAAGCAAAGAATGCACGAGCATGTGTGGGGGTCTGATACAGGAAATGGCCGAAAGAAGAACAGTAGCTATTCCACTAAAACTATGAAATTATGGTACGCCAACCGAGTCCAACTATTGCGTACAAATTGGCAGCAAAAAACCAGGGTAAATGCTTGCTGTAACTTTATTATTTCTGCTTGCCTTTTGATTTCTTTTGGCAACTTTTTTCCTTGCACCAGAACAGCAAGAATGGTGGGGGACGCAAGAAGACAAAAGAAATTCTGATGACTCTGTTGAGTGTTAGAGAGACAGAGGCAGGTATCATCTATAAAAGTGTGTGTAGGGAGGACGAGAGACTTCAACTCCAACACCCACACGAGTGGCTCTCCATTGGACCCTGTGCTTGCCATAACCATTTGTCTCTCTCACCTATCACTCACTGAGACAGAGGAAGAGGGAGGGAGGGAGAAAGTTTTGTTCTCTGTATTTTTCTTCTCTTTCTTTGCTTCAAAGTTTCAAAGAACCTTGATCTTTCTGCTTGCTTCCTGACAGCGTCATTATAGTCCTCAGCTGGCCATTTTTGAGGCTCACTGTGAAACAGGTCTAGGAATGGCTCCGAATGGTGTAAAGCTCAGAGATGGCATGGGGTTCTTCTCTGCGGAGAGACTAGGCTGGGAGAAAACAAGGGGGCATGAGAGCGCTGAGGATGTACAGAGCAACGACGACGACGACAACCAAAGCAAGGAGGAAGAAGATGGTGATGGTCGACAAAGTGAGCTGCAGAGGAGGCAGCAGAAGCTGTGTGCCAGAGGGCATTGGAGGCCAGCTGAGGATGCCAAGCTCAAGGAGCTAGTCTCCAAGCATGGCCCCCAGAACTGGAACCTGATTGCTGAGAAACTAGAAGGAAGATCAGGTATTTGCATGCCTTAGAGCTCAAACACGAGTAGAAGAAGAAGGGGGAAAACGATCTTTTTGTGATTCATTTCTTGTTTTTGGCAGGAAAGAGTTGCAGGCTGAGGTGGTTCAACCAGCTTGATCCAAGGATCAACAGGAAGGCATTCAGCGATGAGGAAGAGGAGAGGCTTCTGGCTGCCCACAGGATGTATGGCAACAAGTGGGCATTGATTGCCAGGCTCTTCCCTGGGAGGACAGACAATGCTGTCAAAAACCATTGGCATGTCATCATGGCCAGGAAACAAAGGGAGCAGAGCAATACTTTCAGGAGAAGAAAGCCATTTTTTACTTCTCTTTCAAACTCTCCCTTCTCTCACACCCTGCTCCTCCCCAACAACAAAGATGTCAAAACCAGCAACAACACCAACGCGTGCAGTGGGGACTCGGCCATCACCAGCACCAGAGATGAGTCAGCCTCCACTTGCACTGACCTCTCCCTCAACTCCTTCACCAGCACCACTTTCCCTGCCTATTCCATGATCAATTGTATGTTTTCTTTTGGCTTCCATTTTACAGGGTCATCACTTTGGTGTACTAATTAATTGTCTCTCTCACTCTCATGAAGGGTTTGATGAAAAGCTCTCCACTGCAAGGAAGAGTTTTCTCCCTACTGGCTCTCCGATGATGTCAGTCCTTGGTCTTGGCCAGTCTCCTCCTGAGGCCTCAGCAAATCAACCAGTGACCTACCAGATCAGCAATGCTAGGCTTCATGGTGAAACACAGCATGGGAGGAAGAAAACTATGCTGCCCTTTATTGATTTCCTAGGTGTTGGAGCAACATAGAAAGGTAGGAGCTAAGTGTTAGATGCACATGTAGAACTATAAAGAGTGCTGGTGGTAGAAGAATGCGCCTGCCAAGTAAACAATGAAGAAGGGTTATGGAGAGAAGTCCTCTTCACTCCAACGTCGCCCTTGAAGAGCTTTGATCCTTTGTTATCCATCCTGCTTTAAGAACTTGTTATCATTTATTTAAACTAGCAGACGAGATTAAGTGAGACTAGCTTCACATTATCGACCAAGATTACCACCAAGAGTCTTGACTTTGGTGTAGTAAAGTAATCAGTGGAACTGTAACTCTTCTTGTTGAAACCTAAACAAATCATGGATATTTTCATCTACTTGTAATGTGCCAGTAACTTGTAGTTTGCTACGACATGCCCAAACCCATGAATCTAACTCACAATAGTAATTTCGAACTCCAGTTCAGAACAATATCCTTCTATCACACGACATTCTTTACCAAAGTGGGGAATTTTTGTATGATCTCAGGCATGCTTGAAGGCAAGAGCTTGACATGAACCCTGCATGTTTTTCTACAAGCAACAGCATCCTAGAAGGATAGGTTCCATTAACTTAAGCGTGAAGCTCCACGTTAAGAGCTCTCGTCGTCACAGTGTGGAACAGCCAGGCCAACAGTGGCTCCTTTTCCTGCATCCATCACATCATAGAGGGGGGCCAGTAGGCAATGGAAGGTTTTGAAGCTGGACTGACAGAATTCCTAGGTCGGTCATGATTCTACTTTCAGTGCCCAATCCGTATCTGGCAAGAGATCGGTAGGGGTTTGGAAGAAAAGGAGATAAAGAAACCTTGTGTAGTTGGTTATCACTCATCATCCTCCCAACTTTGAAGGCTGTTGGGTGCTCAGCGGCACTGCGCACTGACAGCGTCAGCTTCCCAACTCACAATCATGGTGTTGGCGAACAGTTATTCTCAGTAAGGTCATTGGGAGAGAGAAGAGAGGTCAGACCTGGATGCTCAATGCACTAACTTTGAACCTGTGAGACAGACAAGAGTGAGATACATCTGCATTAAAGAGACATGAAGCTGGCTAAGTCCTTGCCGTTGAAGTGGTCTTTGGAGCATTCAAATTGCATTTAGAGAACGGTCCCGACAAGGACCATACTGGGTACATAATCTCTTTCAAGCTCAATGTGGAGTGCGGGTGTATCTTTTCTCGAATTAAATGAGCAAGAGCGCTCCTTTGAGAGGAGAACGATGACTCACAAACACCTCTGCAAGTGTTTTGTTGATCGAGGAAGAAGCTGCAAAATAGCTCTTTGTTTATTTTGTTCTTAAGCACCCAACTCGAGCTATATGGTAGCTAGATGTAACTAATACATAAAAGTACAGTTGTTATGATTAAAGATGTTTGCTTTATCAGATAGCAAGAAGAAAACTTAGATGAAGGCGCAGCAATGGTTGACCTAGGAAGTAAGTGGATTGAAAGACTTGATTAGCTCTCCCTTAGCTAACCTAGAAGAAAACATAGGCATTGGAATCATGATGAGGTGGTTTGCAGCCATTACAGAGCAGTATAATTGGCCATGGAGGTGGTTTGCAATTACAATGCATGGATGGTGCTTTAGTTACCGGTCTTTATCACATAAACAAGGGAAGTGAGGGCGATGCAACATGGAACTAAACAACTTGTTCAGGGAGATAAAGTTTCAGAATTAAAAACAGTGTTTCATTGATTGAAAGATAGTTCAACAAGAGTGGGAATTTGTGCGTGGGAGAGGAAGAACAAGAACAGTAGATCAGGAGGCGTTTAGATAGTTATATCGGGTCAATATAGTGTTGGGCCGGTCTTGATCTCTGCTGGCCCAACCGCAGTCAAAGGATTCGTCGAGTTGGCTCCTGCTCTTCCTGCTCGATCGGCTGTTAGGGTTGCGGAATTTGCCATCATCCTCTTGCCTCATTGGTAGTTTCTGACACATGCAATCGGTTTCAGTTTTTTTTTTCTTCTTCTTTTCGATCGATTAATCTAATGCCGATTCGCCATCTTCTCGCTCGTAAGATAAAGATGACAACTTTTAAGAATATCCGCAGCGTATTCTTGGAATGATGAATCTACGAGTTACTACGATATGATTTCGTTGCTCATTGTTCTAGTATTCCATTTCTTTCTGTCTATTTGAATGGAAGGTTCTTTCTTTCCCTTTTTCAAAGAGCGTCTTTTGTTAAGGATTGGAAATCATGCTGAATTCAGCGAAAAAGAACCCTATTCTCCTTCAGTCTGTTGCACTCCTCAGTAAACGGCATTTCTCTTGCTTGTGATATGTCCCATCCATTGGTCTGTGGAGACGAAGAGCAGTGTTCTTCAAACCATACTGGCTCAACTGGTTAGCCTGGAACCCTAGACAAACCAGTCCAGTAAATCTGGAAATGAATGCAGCTGAACTGAATTTTGGGTATCTGTCTGGTTTTAAGACACTGATGAGGATCTGTGTCTTGGCGAGGTCCTATGTAAGTCTGGTTCCCTTGTTGCTATCTAGAAGTTTAAAAAGCTTGTTCTTTCTAATTCTTGGATTCATGCTGTAGACATAGCTGTTTTAGACACTTGGATTTACAACCTATTGATTACCTCTCTATTAAGCATGAGCCATGCTTCTAGCTCCTTTCGCAACAATCTAACTGATTGAAGTAAATCCCAATAAATATCTTTTTTACTTTTTCATCTCAAATTTGAAAAAGTTTCCCTAGTAATTAAACCATTAATCTTGATTGGCTCACCCCACATCAGATAGATCTCCAGGATTTTCTTTTGTATATTTATAGGCAAATGATTCTTTGTGATTGTAACTGTAGTTACATTGCTATATAATGACATTTAGCTTCTGTTGACACATAGATGGTATTTCATGATCGCAAAACAGTTTGTTATACTAACTTGATAGGTTAAGATAAAGATAAGTTTGTTGTTATTTTAAGGCAAGATCCTGCTTTGGAACTGAAGTTAATTTTTTCTGGCTTGCCAGAGATCAAGGATAGAACAAAAATAGGAATAACTTGATAGGATAAGATAAAGATAAGTTTGTTGTTATTTTAAGGCAAGATCCTGCTTTGGAACTGAAATTAATTTTTTCTGGCTCGCCAGAGATCAAGGATAGAACAAAAATAGGAATAACTTGATAGGATAAGATAAAGATAAGTTTGTTGTTATTTCAAGGCAAGATCCTGCTTTGGAACTGAAGTTAATTTTTTCTGGCTCGCCAGAGATCAAGGATAGAATAAAAATAGGAAATCTGAGATGAGAATCGGAAAAGGAAAACTAAGTGGGTTTCAACCCAATATTGCATTAGTTTCTTTGGTCCACGTGGGAGAACACATAGTCATATAGAATTCCACCTTGTAGAATTTTTATACTCTACATGTTTCATTGTTTTCTTGGTTGTTGTCAGGTTATCCAGTTTGCTGTTGATTTATACTTTCCATGTTGTGTTATGGGCTGTTTGGAGGGGAGCTATAGGGTTCTTAGATCAGACAGGGGGAATGTCTTACTGATCTGTAATTATATGTGATTTCTACTATCTTTATTGCACTAAAACCGTAAGATTAAACCTATTGTCTTGACATAATCTTCCAACACAAGTTAATGCGATTAAAGGTTAATATAGCTATTTGAATGCTCACTTAAGCTACTAGTTTTAAATACATATGGCTTTTTGCTAGTCTGTTGTATGAAACTAATTAATGTGAGCTACAGGATATTCAATGATACAAAAGATTCCTGCCACCCTGATTGGCACAAAAAAAAATGGGGATCATATCAGCAGGCAATGCCTTTGCCAATTCCAAGCTCATTATTTGCTTTTGATCCATACTGGCTATGATAAAGTCAAGCAGATTTGGATAAAATGGTTGGAAAAGAAAATTTGTTCTTTCCTCGCTTAAAGATATGGATCAGAATTATGAAAAAAGGAAAAAAACAACTGACTGTGATGAATAAATAAAGGTAAAAAGCTCATCACCTAGAGCAGCACCATTGATATTTTATTACCTAGTTATTCTTTGTGGGAAATTTCTTTCAGAATTCAGCAACCTCCATATATCTTTTCGCTTAGTTCCTTCTATTTTATACAGTTACCTCTGTAGTAAAATGTAAAAGCACATATATGACTTGCCTAAATCACATGTGTCTCTGGTATCATGTTTCTGAGTGAATAATAAATCACATGATGCGGTCCCTTCATGCTATGCAAGGAAGACCATTGACTTTCCTAAAATGGGGTGGTTTGAGGTAGGGATTTGCAATGGATGCTGTGCTTGCATTACTGTATAAAACAAAGTCAACCGTTTCTGTTCTAGAATTTAAAATTTTCACTCCTCTGATGATAATATTACTAACTTACAGGTGGCCTTGCATCCTCCATATGTGCATTTAACAAATGCCTTGTCATCCAATGAAGTAGAAGCAGACAAAAATTCCAACTGTCGGAGAATCCATGAGATAGGTATGCTAGCTTGTTTGATGACAACTGCATGTGTTCTTGCTGAAAGATATTTTTGTTTTATCTGTCGACATGCAGTCTTCATGTTCTTGTTCCTTCTGCTTTTCTTGCAAGTTCTCTATTATCTGCACTTGATACATCTCCCCCCAGTTTGATTAATATTTGTTTAATCCCCCCATAAAACAATACGAGTTTCGACTGGTGTGAGAGGTGATCCTATATAAGGAACTGAAAGGTCTCTTTCTCCACCACCCCTTCTCCCTTCTCTGCGTTCCTTTCCCTTAGCTATTCAGCTCTTGTAGGAATCAAGAGAAAATGTATGCATTGTTCTGGTCATCGACGACTTAACATCAGGCACAGGAAGTAAGTTGCAGCCAAGGATGAATTGCCTACGAAAGTCGTCTCACCTTGTTCGAAGAATAAGAGTTAGAGAGTGATACCGTAGGCAAGTTGTCTTTGGCTACATGTTTCTTCCTGAGTCTCATGTTAAGTCTTGAGACGAAATATATGTTTGTTTCTTCTGTGATTTGCATTCAAACTAGGTATAAATTTCTATGTTAAGTCTCTTCTGTGCTTTTGCATTCAAAGTGAAGTTGATATTTAACCGATAATTATCAGTTATCACATCTCATATTATGTTCTAGAATAGTAAGCGACGATCAAAGTTTTACCATCCAATTAGCCTGTTTTTTAGGGTGGTAACACAGTCAAGCTTTCTTGTTAGATTTTGAATGAGTTGATTTTTGACCATTTTGGCACTTGAAATATTATCTAATTCTCTCAGTGAGAGATCTGTCTTCTTCTATGAATCTAACCCATTTTGGCATTAATTATTCTGTTGATGATATAGAGAATCTTCAATATATAAATAAAAATATTAAAATCATTTAATATTTTATTAGAATTGTATTTATAAAGGAGAGCTTTGTTGCAGCGGTAAAGTTGTTGTCGTGTGATCGATAGGTCACAGGTTGAAATTTCAAAAATAACCTCTTGCAAAACAATATAAAGATGTGTACAGTAGATCCTTCCTTGTGGACATTTAAATGTAGAGTAATTTTTAATTAAATTCAAAATAAGTGCAACTCTATTTCATGTTTACTAAAAAGGGCAATAGTTCTTCATAGAAGGCGACCAGGAATAGTTTTAAAAGTATGTTTACTTGGAAGGACTATAAGGGAGGGGAAGAAGGAAAGGAAAGGAAAGGAAATGAAAAGGTGTTGGGAGTGAGGAGAGACATATCTGCCTTCTTCAATGGAAAAAACATCTGCCCGTGTTATTTTCACAAAACTCTTAACTTTAATTGGAAATTACATTATTACACCCTTAGGAAGCTACAGAGAAATACTACAGAATGTTGTCCATTAACGGCCAATTTGATCTTATTTTGACTAGAAAATGATAATTATGAAGATCTTAGTTTAAAATAATATAAATTTTATTATATCGTTCTTAGAAAAGAAGAAAACATCTAGTTCCCAAAGAACTAAAATTAGAGCAATATTTTAATTATATTCTTAATATTTATTTAGTTGTATTTGTTTTAGATCCTAATTTAAATTAGATGTTTTATATGAAATATTAATTATATAGTATGATGCTTTAATTATTTTTCTATATATATTATTCAAAATACTAAAAATAATTTATATAATATTTATAAAGATTATAGTTTAAAATATAGATTAAAAGGTAATATATCTAAAATAGTTTCAGAATATTAGTAATACTAATAATTTAAAACTCACACAAGCATAACTTTTATTAAGAGAAATTAAGAGAACAAACGAAACGTCAATGTCTACGAGGATCCTCAAACTCTCGATGATATTAATATGAATTATTTTATAACTTTTTTATTTTAATGAAACAGATAGCAAGTCGATTTTTGATATTTTACGATGATAGTCGCAGAAGACTCAAAGTTATCACATTCTCTCCTTTATAGTAAGAAATTCTAGCTTATCCAATATCAACCGTTGTTGTAGAACGAATATTTAATTCTGAAGATAATATATTAAATGAAAGATGATCTAGTTTATCTCCTGACTCTTTAGAAGCGCAAACATTACTTAATGATTGCACGAGAGCTACAAAAAGAATACATAATGCAACTTTTAGATGACGAAATAGAAAAGTTCAATATCAAAGGAAATAATACTATGTGAATGAAAAAATGAAAGTGAATAACAATGCAACTTTTTAAGATAATAAAGATAAAAAGATACTACTTGAACATTGATTCTCTTATATCCTAAAAGGGATAAGTATGCAACTTAAACGAGTCTAAGTCCTTTTATATATTTTTTATTTTTTCAAATTTATAAATTTTTTAAAATATAAATAAACAAAAAAATTTTGAATGGTCATTAATCATGAATTGCTTTTGAAGATTAAGGTTAATAGTCGATATTTTTTTGAACAATCAGTCTAGTAGTTCTGAACTGTCAAACTCTTAGTTTTGAATTGTAGTTGAGTTTAATGGTAGGTGACAATGAAGAGGTTAAATTTTGACAATGGTAGGTGACAATGAATTGTGGTCTCTTATGTCCTTTAAGTAATTCTGCATTTAGTAAATTTATTAATTATATAATGAAGTGTGTTGCTCATCAACAGCAACGATCATCGAGTCATTTTTACAAGCTACTAATTTTAATCTTCTGCTGAAACAATTACCACTGCACCTTGAATCATCAGTTTTGTTTTGCGGGTTTCTGAACAACTCTGCTGTAAACTGTGAAAAAACTAAAAACTTGAATTTCTTCCAAAAACTATATAAAAATACAATTTTTTTAAAAAATCCATTTTCTTCTTCTGTTTTTTTTTCCCTTGGATCATTTGAAGAGCAACTTAATGCAATCCCGAGTAAGGGTTGAGCAGTAGCTGCTGGTTAAAGTAGAAACTCTGGTTCAGCACAGAGACTTCATCTTTGAATTGAATTTCTGCGTCGGTAGGGTAATTACTGTTCTTGAGGGGTTGAGTAGGGAATCCATGAATGGCGGCTTCCAGAGTGGAATTTGCAGAGATGGAGGCAGAGGACTCTTCTCTGGCTCTATGCTTTGGTTCAGCCAGCAGGAGCTGCTGGTTCATGCAAGGGTTGGGGACTAGTTCAGGCAAAGTGTCGAACAGGATGTGGGGAGCTCCGATGCCCTCGAGGAAGTCTGAAACCGATAGTGATTTCTGCAACTGGAGACCAACAGATTGGTGCTCGTTGGCGATTGCAAAGTTCGATGTGTGGCCACGATCATTCCTCATCGTGTGGATGACTTCTTGTTCTTGTTCTTGATCCGCTTGAGAAGGTGTTGGCTCCTGGTGGCTGTGTTTCTTGTAGATCCTACACAGCACCCAATCATCCAGCTGCAAAACATGATTGCACATCGAACTTTAGTATGGTGTTTCGAATAATTTAAATTTTTTAACATGGTATCAGAGCCTGCTCGGTGTTTGCCATGGGAACACAGCAAGGAGGCTTAGCACTTGACCCATACACAAGAATCCTTCTGCGTGCAAGAATCGTTCGAAAGTTAGTATAGTTACCCTCATGGAGGTGTCGGAGAACTTTGTGGGCCGATAGGTGTTGCTCAGTCGAGCCTCTGCTAGTCGATACTCATGCATGATCCAATTCGTCTTACACCCCTTGGGCGGTTTCCCCTTATAAAACACAAGGGCCTTCTTGACCCCGATCTGTCCATCTCCTTGGCTAGACCGAATGGGTTTGTCGGTCCCGGTCGCCTTCCAGTAGCCTGATGCAGCGGCTCGATTCGGCCTGACTCCATTTGGGTATTTGCGATCTCTCGGGCTAAAGAAGTACCACTCTTGCTCTCCAAACATTGCCTTTGCTACATGCATCATCATTATAATCATAGCATCATTATACATACATATAAAATCTGAAACCAATTTCTAGAACTTTATTTTCTTCGTGGATCTGTTTACTACCAGGGAGCTCCCATGGATCACACTTGTAGATATCAACCTCGGCGATGATGGAAACGGGGCACGGCCGACTAACAGCTTGATTGCGAAGATAGTGCAAGATGAGTTCCTCATCAGTTGGGTGGAACCGAAACCCCGGTGGAAGTGCTGTCGGATCACCGGCCATCGTTAACCACCCAAATCACAAACAAATTAAACAAACAAACAATTAGCTAGATGGGCTAGATGGAGGAGGAAGAAATTAAGAACTAGCTAGTTAGTAAGGATGATGAAAAGATTGAAATTTTGAGGAGCCTAGGGTGGATGAGTTTTTAAAGGCTAGATTTTTGTCCTCTTGTGTGACATGATCATGTAACATCTAACATGACCTTCCCCTTCACATAGCCATCCGATTGGCTAGACAAACCGATGACGACCATCCGATCGATCATAATCTAAATATATTTTGATTGCTTTGTCTTTCGACAAGTGTGCCAATGATGTGTGAGCCTTGGCTTCATCACTCCACATCAACTAGAGCCAAAAATGGATATGGACTCTTGCTATGAAGGACAATTTCCAAGTCACTTGTCAAAGCACAAGAAAAACCTACCTTTGCATCAAATAGGAAAGTGACACGTGGATTTTCGATATTATGTGAAAGCATTAACTTGTTGCTTCAATATTTGATCATATATATATATATATAATTATTAGTCATGCATGAAGACAAATCAAATGGATAAGTGATTAATCAACATTAATTAATCACTATCAATTAATACACGTGGTGGAAGCTAACAGGCCATGAACAAAAGAAGTATAATACTTGATGGTGGTCCCAAAAGACTTGCCAAAATAAATAAGTGTGTGGAAATGGATTAATTAATGGTTAAGTTGTTGATTAGTGGATGTCATTAGCTTGGAGATGTATGAGATGCATCAAAAACAGTGACGTGCATGGATTTGCATGGGAAGAGAGGGGTAAAAGATGAAGAGGCCACAGTCATAAATCTCATCTTGTCCATAATTATTTTCTATTAAAGGGTAAATAGGGTTGTCATGCACTAATTAGAGTCAAAGGTTTACTAGCGACAGGTGCATGAATGAGGCATCAAATTAATATATTAATAAATAGCTAGGTGAAAGCATATAGATATGTAATTAAGACGAGAGTTGTGCAGTCCTTGAAGAGATGATAGTGTAGTGATGACCAAATAGTTTGTTTACGAGTGGCTCGATCTGTTTGACACATCTAACTAGTTAGTGTTAGAGTTACGAAAAGTACTGGATGGATAAGATCGATCGCGAAGAGTTTGATTTCGAGTCAAAAACTAAGCATTAAAATGAATTAGTTAATTAATTAAAAGTGACAAGTTTATTAAAAAAGACAAAGTATGAGATGGAACGTTCATGTCAATCGAAAGTTAAACTTAGAGGAGGACAAACAATTTGCCCATGATGTAATTCAATGCTCTTTCATTTCTTGGCTTCGAGTTCTTTCTAACTCCATGAATTACTAGTTTGAACTTTAATTAGAAATGGAGAGAGATGAGATGAGTGGATAAGTCATATGGTATTAATCTTGATTATTGCTATTATTTAGTTTAAGTTGTAATAATTAAGAGCTTTAATTTTTTTTTATTTTTTAATATTTGACAAATTCAATGGTCTTCAAAAAATAATTAATCAATTTAGAAATTAATATGGAATGGTATTCATCAAGGCCTTGACTCTTCAAATAGTTGACCCCAAGAAATCCTTGAATTTTATTTATTATTATTATTTACTTTTCTAGTATTTGAATATGTGACAGTAATAATAATTATTATTATTAACGTGCATGTGCACGCATTCATATGTTGATGCTTATCCACTTTAGTATTCACACTAATGGTAATGAATTCATTCACTCCAAGAAACAACAAATTCGACAATGTATTTATTATTTATTTATTTAATCGTACTGTATGGATTTTCTCAATTGACATTTCTATCTTTTCCCTAAATTAATTATTTAATTCATTAATGAACTCACACTACGTTGACTTGACGTAAGCAGATATATAGATATGGACCTGGCCTTTTGGTATATTCACATTTTCTAAATGCTCCCTGGTATTTTAACAATTTCAAGTTCAAGTCCTGTTCAAAAAATATGAATTTTATTCCCTCACCCATCTTCTCTAGAACTCAGTATCACATAATCTTTATCCTTTTTAAAGAAAATTTATGTGATAAATGGATCATTGGGCTCACTCTCTTCTTCTCGAGCCTCTATGGAGTTTGTTGCTCTAATTGAGGTTAATCTGTGTCGGAGAAGGGAGTTGCCCTAGCTAGATTGCACTAGCTTGTGAGGATTGACGACCAAGTTGGGGTAACTCTTCAACTTAGCGATTGTTTGATTGTGCAATTGTCAAAAGAATTTGACCTCCAACAATCTTCGCACTTTGGTTGTGATTCCCTCTGCTTTTGATGGTTCAAGGAATAACCAAATTTAGGTGGAGCCAATGCACTATGGCTTTTGAGAGTTTTCTTTTTTGTTCGTGGGGAATCTTGTGCGAGCTCGAATGGTCTACTTAGGTCATTGTTCCCACAAGGCTACAATTTATAAACATTTCGATGATTTTGGCCACAAAAGATCATATGGATATGCGTCCATAATCTTTGCCTCGTACTAGCCTTCTCGATCTCAATGGTTGCACTTTGATATAGGGTCCTTACCCTTGTGTTCTTTAGCTCCACCAAAGCTTCATTACCACTTGATCCAAGCTAGTAAACCATTGAGCACATGATCTTTACAATTGTAACACCACTTGATCCATGCTTCATATCCTTAGTGCTTTAAACTCTTCTAAAGCTCCATCACTTCTCGATTTAGATTGTTGAGTCATCAAGCAAAATGGGGTCATCAAGTTGACAATTCGATCCCGTCAACTCTAATCTTCATCAACTTCATGTGTACTATCCAAATTCACACACACTTAATGCACAAATCAAAACATAGGAAACACCTAACTTAAACTTATCAATATGCTAAAAAAGCATAGTTAAGTCTAAACCATAAGGCGGGAATTGATTCCCCAACAAAAGATTCCATAAGCAAGTTTTGAACCTTCACATCTAGGAAAACCCTCTTGTTTCTCATCAAGAGAAGTGAACTCAATAGACTTTCTCTTGGCTACTTTTGGCATTTTAACATGCTTTTAAGAGGTTCAAATTAGCTTCTCTTCTAATCTTCTTGAGTAGTTAGGGGAGTTTTGACATCACTTTTCTTTGCAACATGAGCTCTCTTAGTCTTTGTCAAATTGATGGACACATTTTATGAAATGGTAATGGTTTTTGACAACATTACGATAGTTGTTGGTGCGGCGGAAGTGATTTGGATCGCTAGAGGAGAGAGGTGAATAGTGACTTGTAAATTGAATTTTGAATTTCTTTTGCTAACAACTTAGCAAAGACATACACATTAATTAAACAAAAGCAATATAAAAGTAAGAGACTCGATGTCTTACTTGGTTTATAATCTACGGGTTATTAGTCCAAGAACTATGAACATCTACTATGTTCTCCTCTTCGGAAATAAGCCTAAGGCGGAGAAGTCCCTTATAACAATTGAGTGTAAGAATAATAATTGAAAATAGAAAATCATAATGTAGTTTGAGTGTGTTGTGCTTTCAACTGAGCTCCTCGTCTCTTTTTATAGCCTATGCTTGAACTATCAATGTGGCACATCTGATCAACCGATCGAGTTGTTCAGTCGACTAGACTTGTTGACGTGACAGATATGATTGATCCACTCAACGATCCTTACCCGACCGTTGGCTGATATAGTGGGTTAACATGGCAAGTTGATGTGGTAGATAGGCCCTTCCACTCAATAGTCTTTGGTCAACCATTTGTTGATGTGGCAAGTTGACGTGGAGGATGAGCTCATCCATTCAACGATCCTCACCCAATTGTTTGCTTTTGGTCGATTGAACTGTTGGTCTGATCACTCGAAAACACTTTTTGATTGCCTGAAAACTCTTGGCTTAGTGAACGACGTCTTGCGCATGCTTTCTTCTAGCTTTGCATGCCTCGGATGCCGGAGTACTCTTCCGCAGCTCCATATCCCTCGGATGTATCAAACCCATCAGTTCTCTTTCCGTTCCATCCTTCTCGCTTGCTGATCTTCTGCCAAGATTCGTCGTCTTCGATGCTCCTTGTCCTTTCCGATTCCTTCGGTGTCTGTCTCATTCCACCTTTCACCGTGCTTCATTGGATCTTGAGTGATCTAATAACTGTATATTCTCTTAAATCTCTACACTTAGACATACACATCAAATACAACAAGATCTAACTTAATCTTAATTGATAATACATTAAAATAGTGACTTTACCACTTGAGGTTTCAACGATCTCCCTCTCAATCACTCGAGGTAATAACAATAGACATCAAAGATGAATAAGGCCATGATATGGAGTTATGGCTTGATTGTGTTGATTCGTATTAGGGCGAGTTATGGATTAAGGTTGTGGCTCGAATGCCTTCCCTATCACGCGAGGTTACTTTTGTTGGGAAAACAAAGTTATCACTAAACCAATTAAGAATTCAAAGTCCTGGTCTAACATTTTCTTTCACTACTCTCCCTTTAATTTGCGACCCTAATATTTCAACATACATTAATGAAAATAAGACTATAAATTCTAAAAACAATGGTGGAAAACAAAAACGAATGCTACATTACACTTTTCCTAAGCTCCTACCCTACGCTTATAATCTATATACAAAACAGAGTCCTCTGTTTCTTTCCACCCATTTCATGTCAAAATGGAGGCATGCTCGACTTCGAAAACGGAGAGAAAACCGACGGGAGGTAGGAATCTGACTGGTTCAGCACATCGATCGATTCGATGCCGGCGAACGGTGTGTGTAAGTCGTCCAGGAACATCCAGTCGGTCTCCTCCTTGAGCTGCTTCTCGTCCAGCGTCAGATATTGATCGAATCCACTGTGGACTTCAGACGGGCGATATGGTATTAGATCGTCGAGATCGGGAGGGAACCCGTCGTGCTCGATGTCGGATTCTGGGGTCCGCAGGCTGTCGGAGTTGGTCTCCGATGACTCTGCGGCGGCCTCGGTTTTGGGGGTCTGCATCTTCTCCCAGCTGTTCTTCTTGTTGTACAACCGGCACAGCACCCAATCATCCAACTGGAATAAAGAGCGATTCCTCTTAGTTTAGTTTTCCGGCGAGAAATGGAGTCAAAATTTGATTTTTAAGATGGAGGGGTGACTTACTCGCAGGCCGCCACTGCCGCCCTTCTTGGACGGCGAGCGATTCGAGTCGGCGAGCCGATACTCGTGCATAATCCAGTCCGTCTTGACGCCCCGCGGCGCCTTGCCGTGGTAGAATACCAGGGCCTTCTTGATCGCCACCGCCTTGCCAGTCCCTGGCGCCGTCACCGGCTTGTCGGCGCCCGTCGCCTTCCAGTACCCGCTCCTGGTGGCCCGGTTCGGCCGCGACCCGTTCGGGTACTTCCGGTCCCTCGGTGTGAAAAAGTACCACTCCCGCTGCCCGAACAGCGCCTTCTCTGCTCATCGCCGCCATCAATTAGCACAAATCGGAAGCTAAACGCAAGAAAATTGCCATCAAAATGGGGTTTTTAATTGAGCCCCTACCTGGAAGATCCCACGGGTTGTACTTATAGAGGTCGACCTCCGCGATGATCGGCACCGGCAGCCTCTGGCTTGCTGTCTTCCTGCAGAGGTAGTGCACGACGAGCTCCTCGTCCGTCGGGTGGAAGCGGAACCCCGGCGGCAGGTTCAGTTCCGCCTCCGCGTCTCTCCTCCTCGCCACCACTCCCATTTCTTCGCTTAATTGAAGTCTTAGATCTTCTCCGGTTCTCCTCTCTGAATTTGACAGCGAAGGAAGCAGGCGAGGGCGGAGGAGATATAAAGCGGCGACGAGGGCGAAATCCAGCGTTGGAACGTGGGATTTGCGGCTCCAGAAAACACCACGTGCAAATGGGAGGAAGCCGGGAAGGAAGCTTCGTTGCAGACGTGCCGAGGTCAAACTTCGGTTCGGTTGGTGGTCAGAACAGGTATGGATACGTTGAACGTGTCGCTATCAGGGTGATGTCACGGAGTGCATAATCCGACCAACCGCAACACGTGGCGGAAGGAGGCGACTGGTTCGGCGGAGCTCTATCTGCGAAAGATTCCGCGCTGCTCTGGAACGCTCACTTGAACCACGTGGCGCGACTAACTCGGGTCGGAGATTTTTGACCGCCACGTGAGGCATTGAATCAGAATGTTTAAAAGAGGCTTTAAATTGGTTCAATGAACCGAAATGTGTATGACGTGTGTAGTGTGCGATAAGTGCGAATTTCGTTGGTTTTATCTTTCCATCGAGTTGTTGACTTGAAAAGGACTTCGGAAAACAAAAAATTAAAAAAAAAACGTGCTCGCTGTTTACTATCATGGATGATGGAGGAATGGACCTAGGGACAAGTCCTCTTCCCCTAACATACAAGTTAAGTAACTTGACTAACAACTATTCCCATATTTAAAATGTACGCGAGCAACTTGGAAGAGTAGCTCCAACAATTTCTACCAACATCTGAAAGACGAAGCGCATTAACAGATTTGTGTACATCAATGGATTCATCAGTGGCAAATCGACAATAATATTCATACAATTTGAATGCGATAGTTCGACATGGAAATCTATAAAACCGAAGCTCTGTATCTCTTTTATTAAGTCGCCATCATAAGCTAATGAATCTTAATGCAAAAATAAAAATATAAAAAAAAAGTGATTTATATCCCCAAAACTCCTTTCTGCAATTTGAGGTCGAGAACTTGCATTTATCCCACAAGCTTATGATAATGATGCTACTTCGATGGCACTGCCAAGCGGCCATGCTGCCTCAACTGAGGCATCACCATAAGGGACCTGCTTCACCAGTGTAATATCTTGCTGTGGATCTATGGCTGTGGTAATAAGAAATAGGAGTTAAGAACATATAGCAGAGCCATTAGGAAACAATAATTGCCGATGGTTGTTAAATGCACGTACCAAACCCATCTACTAATAAGGCGTACTGGTAGGCGAGATCCATGCACAGGTAGGGAAGGTTGTCCGCTTGAACAAGAGGAAAGGCTGCCTTTGCATCCTCAATGTTCAACTGGCAAGCACGCGTTGCAGCCTCCTCGAAGTCTGCAGGTTTAACATTACTGATTGGCTTGTCGCGATCTATAAAACCAACCTGATGAGGAGATGAAGATATGAACTTGGGGAGGACAAGCTGCGTATACATTTGGGTTGTGAGAAAAGCATTGTGTAAGAGTATTACCTCGGCAGCACGGTCAAAGAAGAAAGATGCTACAAATAAATTTTTCTGCCCATCTCCACCTCCACCATTCCAGATGCCACCAAATGTACACTTCATGTGGGTGCAGGCTGGTTCATTGTTCCTAAGAGCCTTAATTGCGTCGTCCCTGCATTTGGAAAAGCTGGCGCCGGATGATGAGGCAGATGCTTTGTATGTCTTATCACCATATTTGTACGACCCTTCAAGTGACAACAAATGGAACTTGTCAAGATGTTATAAAAAGGGCTTAGGCTACTGAAGGTGTACTAACCATGGAGAAGTTATCAATGTGACAAGTCTATATAGCTTATCAATGGATATGATTTTTCAGTTTTGGTGGCTTAATTATGACAGGTGCAACTGCAAATCAGAGTACAAAATCCACAACCAAAATAATCTCAAATTATAGCTTTATGGCACATATTCACATTCTGCAGAAGGATTGTTAATCCAGCATCAAAGGGTTTATAATACACTATAGACTATGGAAATTCATGTCGTAGGTTGGTTAATATTCAGCAGGTCATGTAAGAGATAGGAATCATGTAAAGAAATATGGACATGAATATGCCGACCGGCTTAATGAATCGAACAGCTTAATTTTGGTTTTCTTGGTGATGATGAGATGTAATAAGCACCTATGTTCCTTACATGTGTCTGCTAGTTTAAACTGATAAATGATACAGGTAGGATTCTTCGCAACCTACACAATAGGTATAGGTACTAACTAAAAACATGAGCAACTTCCTACCAGAATATTTTCCCATACAAAATACATGTAACTTTATCTGCGATTTAACAATGTCTTGTATAGCTGTCTCTACTAAAAAAAATACACTTCAGAATTCAATCATTGAAGTGGTATTCACAATGAAGCCCCATTCATTATTTTAGAATAATATCTAATCACGGGAGAGTGCAAAAGTAACATGGTGTTTCATATGATTGAGAGGAAACATGTCATGGCAAAATTAGTTTACTGGATTGTGCTTTGCTCAATGGAAAACAAAGAAGAAAAGTAGAAAAAAATGCTTCAAAATAATGTATTCTGATGTTCCAAGTCCAAGGTTAGCTGTTCAAGCTGCAGAAATCATTTTTAAAATAACCATTAAATTACTTCCAAAATATAAGTGGAGGAAAAGGAAGAATAAACAGATTAGAATATACAATGTTAATGATGTGTATATAATATACCATGATAGCCACCCAATATGCAGTTGTTGCCCTCATCAGTGACCTTCAGAATCTCAGCACGAGCTGCTAATAGACCATAGTGCAGATAACTGAAAGGGAGACATTGAGTCAATTTAGCCTACAACACAACTATGACGCCTTAAGATTTTAAATGCACAATCAGTCAGAATCATCACTGATTTAACTCTGCAACATCACAGAGAAAATCAATTCTGACAACTAAAAGAAAATACCTTACCTGTGGACATACAAGTAGTATTGAGTTCCTTTAAGAAACAGTTTCTGTACGTATGAATCCTCTCCATCCAAGACTTTTGGAGCCTTTTCATCATCCCCTTCTGAAATGGCATAAGCCATTTGAACAGACCCACCTCCTAAGTCAACTACTCCAACTGTACTTGCATACGATTTTCCAAGTCTTCCTAATAGATAATTAATTGTCACCTAAAAAAATCATTTCTTTTGTAAGACATAAAAAAACATATATGTCAAATAGGAAACAATATTAGATGGAAGTCAAGGCATCAACAATGTTGAGCTTGCATGACTAGATAGAGTTGGCAATGTCAAGCATGCCATAAGATAGAGTACAAGAAAATTTGAGGTAATAGAATGTAAGAAATTTAAAATCTATATAACTATTTAATATCTTGTTAGTTCAAATCTATAATTATCATTAAACTATATCATTCTGAAATGAGAAAGCTATTTGACAAAGGACCTGTTCAATATTTATAGTTAATCTGTAATTCTTTTTGGATAGATACTCCAAATATAGAAAAATAAAAAATCCACGTCAGTTAAAGCTTTTGACACTACAATATCTTACATAATCCTAGATGTAGATTGTAGAGTAAGATATCTAAAGACGTACGAGAAGGTAGTTAAGGGCCCATTTACTTGAGCAGAAAGTAAGGGTGAGGGGAGAGAAAAAAATAATAAAATTGCCTATGGAGCTCTATTATTTGTATATGTTTTTATATCACTTCCCCTCCACCCTGCATATCTTCCACACAAGTAATGGACCGAAAACATCAAGTTTATATGTATTTCAGAAAAACAGGTAATGCATAACTATATGATAATTATGATTAATCTGACAACTTTAACATGTACACCATGACGTCATTGGCTATAATTGTAATATCCAGAATGGGCATTGCCACTCAAGATCAGTAAAACATCCGTAACTTTCTAAGATCTAATTTGCAAATAGAATGTTAGCTAGTGTAATTAAAAAACAAAGGACACTTTATCTATTGTTTCTATGTAAAACTGTAAAATAGAATGTCCAATAAATCTCTGTTAAAGGTGTTCTTGCCAATTTTGCAAGATATGTTGCAACACTAAGCCATTTGTCCATGAAACCAACATGAGATATTTCAAAAAGATATAATGCTGCCTATCTCTGCTCAGAACAAAGTTTGATAAACAGATAAAGTTGCGGTAGGCATACCCATTGAAAAGCACCTTCCTGAATTCCATCAAGAACAGTCACCCAATCTGGCTGGAACTTAAGTGAGCTTTTGTGCTGAAGAAGTTCTCTAACCTGTGTAAATGAACCAAAATGAAGTGACAACACAAAATTTCAAATTAGTCACGTAATTCAAGAAGACAGTTTTAATGTAAGTAAATCAAGTCTTATCAGGATAAAATAATTGAAAATCTTTTGCTGATTAGCATTAGTATTAATAGGAACAATGCTGGTATTTATACCGCTTGCAAAATTTGTTCTGATGTTTCAGTTCCCAAATTTCTAAGACCTGCAGTAGCCTTCAAGAGCATAATGGAAAGAAGTAAGTCCATAATTGAATTTTGATGCATAGTGTATAGTAGAAAGAAGCAAACAGTACCCCAACTCTGACAGGTGTTTCATGTCGCAATTCCTTTGGAACAACACTCTCTGCTTTTTCCAAGAGTTGAACAAGTGAATCTGCAGCCTGCTGAGGGTCTTCAGCATAAGCACTCAAACCTGGTTTTCTCTGCGAATAAAAGTAATTAGTCCAGAAAAGATATATGTTGGAGGTTGCGTCATATTTGTAACTTATACTTCACTGGAAAGGGAAAATAAATAATTATTCAATCCCTTGCTTTCTAATTTTTCTTCCTGAAAAAGTAGTTAGTCCAACAAAGTTGCATGTTGAAGGTTAATTCATAGTTGAATTTATACTTCAATCCCTTATTTTCTAACTTTTATTTGTTTCATTGTTTGTTATGTTCAGAGTCGAAACATATAGTTGATTCATCAGCGTTGTTTTCTCATAATGTTGTGCATCCATGTAAGACTAGAACCCGAATCTTAGATCTAAATTTTTTAACGCAAGCAACTCTGCAACAATCAGTTCATGCTTGACATGCTTAGGAAGGTAAAAGCAGAGTAAATTAAAGAAAACACATGATATAAAAAGAGAAATTTTGATCATTACTTGTACAAAGAGCTCCAACTCGTCCCCTATGTGCATGAGATTCAAATTCTCATCGAAGCAGTAGACATGAACCCGACTCCCGGAACTCCCGGCGTCAAATATAACAGCGTAGCTCTTAGATCCCGCATACCCTCCAGACCTTTGCTTCGTCCTGACAACGGCGATGGTCGCGGGAGTGCGAGGCATGAGGAACAGGAACAAGGAGAGCAGGAAGAGGGGCACCGTCACGGCGAGAATGACAGAGCGATATCGATGGATCCTGTCGGGCATGGACTCCTGCCGCGCCCTCTTCATCTTGGCCTCGAGATCCACGGGTTCGCGGCTGAGTTCCGGTGCGGACGGCGACCGGTACCGGATGAGACCGTTGGACGCCGACGCAGGCGCCGGCGTCGGCGCCTTCAACGGCGTCTCTTGCGACGGATCCAGCTTGCTTTCGCGGAATGAGAACGAAAGAGGAACGCGAAGGCGACGAGGTGGAGATCGATCTCCGTCACGATCTCGCTAGCTCGCACGCGCTCCTTTTCTCCCTCCCGATCAAACTTGAGGTATTAAAGCAATAAAGCACGAAGTAATTTTTACACTCCTACATTTTAATAAAATTTTATTTCAGTCCACGTGACTTTTTAATGATAAGTGAATTTAAATATGATAAATTTTGGGGGCAAGCTGAAAAGTTTCGTCCTTATGCAGCTCATTCTTCTCTTGATGGTCTTGAGTTGAACATGCAATTCAATCATCTCAACTCTCAAAGTGAGTTGAACAAATTTTCTTTGATTGTCATCCTACATATAGGAATTGGTCATTTTGTTGCAGAGGAGGGTAAGGATTCGAATCTAGACAATACCCTCTTCCGTCGTGGTCAACTGCAGTTTCTCGATTTACCTCTTCACAGATGATCGTAGGACTGATCGTGTGAAGTCATTAGGATGACGAATTTCATCTTTTACAGAAGAGAAGAGTTGGTCATTTTATTATATCATACCTTTTAGCATCTTTGACATGGAAAATATGATTCATATTGACACATATTGTATTCTGTTTGTCACAATAAGTTATAATAGGTGGCACACTTCTCTTATTCTCGAGTTCGTTAAGCATCTACTCAACCATAACAACCGGTCTTTCGATGCTTTTGTGATAGTCACAAACTCTACTTCTATAGTGGAGAGCGTAAGCATTCTATTTGTAATGTAGTTTGGCATGCCACAACTCACTTATTGAGACCTAAACTTCCTTGAATTCAAATATCCAAGCAAGAACCCAATTGTGTAAGCAAGAAGGATAGTCAATTTTATTTCGATCGATGGATGATGCTTCCGCTTGATCTACATCAATTTGAGCTTCCATTATTGTAAGTACACTAGCAAGTGTCACTCACATTAACTAAAATTGGCTTCCTCTTATGATGCCACAATGTTACCAAGCTTCTCCTTCTCTTATATTTCCAGCCCCTTGCAAAAGATCTCCTTTCTCTGGAATTGTCAACATACCTCTTTTCCTCTTCATTAGGTCACTCTTATTAGTAGTTTCTTTTACAACTTCGTTAGTCTATTGTTCCGGGGATAAACCAAGGGGCTAACCATGATAGACTTGAGTCTGAAGTTGGTCCCATCACAGGGGGCCCCACCCGTCAAATCGAGTCCTTAATCGGGCAAACATGTGCCAGCGAAGTGCGTCCATTCGGCAGGAGCCTGGCCGAATCCTTCCATTCGGCCGGAGCCTGGCCGAATCCTTCCAGTCGACAGGAGTCTGGCCGAATCCTTCCATTCGGCAGGAGCCTGGCCGAATCCTTCCATTCGACAGGAGCCTGGCCGAATCCTTCTATTCGGCAGGAGCCTGGCCGAATCCTCCTATTCGGCAGGAGTCTGGCCGAGCCCTCCCATTCGGCAGGAGCCTAGCCGAATCCTTCCATTTGGCAGGAGCCTGGCCGAGTCCTTCCATTTGGCAGGAGCCTGGCCGAGTCTTTCCATTCGGCAGTCACCTCGCCGAATGCGTTCGTCCGGCCGCGTACTAGTTGACTCTCTTCACGGCTATTCACTGGCCAAATCCCCCCTCTACCATGCACTTGCCGCATCACCACCTCACGTGACTTACACTTGTGTTCGTCATCAGTCTGGATTGACCACACTCCTCACAGTGTCCTAGCCCACCTCATCATGATTTTCTGACAAGCCCACGCCCCCTATATTTAATGATATCTCTCTGTGGCATGCCCCACTGCATTTTCAGATGGTGACAACATGACGCTTTACCGGCGATGGGACAAGGAGCTCGATTATTTCTGCCACTTCATTAATCATGATGAGACATTCCTTAAATGATGACGTGACAGGTATGCACGCTCATCTCCTCTTAAAAAGACCACTCCCGACGACAAGTATCTCTCTCGAATTCTCACTATCTCTACTTCTTTACGCTCAAGCCCTACTGTTCATCTTCCTCCTCCCCTTGCCCTAACTTGATCGTCGGAGTGGTCGCGCCAGGGCACCCCCCTGGCCTTCCTACTGACGTTCATTGTGATCGCAAGCTATTCTCAGAAGCTGCCGCTGGTCATCATCGTCCTTCGCAGAGCCTTAGGCGACGTGGAAGCTGTTTCTGCTCCCCAACATTAGCCACTGTTCACAATCACTTACGAGGAGGTCCGGTGGATAAGTTTACCTTATCATTGCCGGTCCCAAGCCCGGATAAAGGAGGAGGGTTGCGTTAGGTTGCCAGCCAGCGTTAAACTAAGGCAAACACTCATGAATGGATCCATTAAACTATTGTGTTAATGCTAGGATGTTCCCCGGAAGGAACGCGTTGCAGGGTCCGACTGTAACGTCTCGGCAAGGACCGCTACATCTCCATGAGAACTTGGGTGTAGTGTTAAATGAGCAAAAGTTCTCACACCATAGGTTGGGTAAGAATAAAAATTATAGGAAAATTAATAGTCTAAGATTTGGAACATGGAATATAGGAACCCTTACTGGTAAAACAATGGAGGTAGTAGATACGATGATTAGGAGAAGAATTAGTATTTTGTGTGTACAAGAGACAAAATGGGTAGGCGAAAAGGCAAAGTTGATAGAGAACTCGGGTTATAAGTTATGGTACACAGGGAAGAGTAAAACAAGAAATGGAGTTGGTGTTATTGTAGATAGTTCGTTAAAGGATGAAGTTGTAGGAGTAAATAGAAAGGGGGATAGAATTATAGCTCTCAAAATAGTAGTGGAGAAAGACACTATAAATGTAATTAGTGTATATGCACCTCAAGCAGGATTAGATGAAAATACCAAATCAAGGTTTTGGGATGACCTAGATGAAGTATTACAAAATATTCCATCAAATGAAATGATTTTAATAGGAGGTGATCTAAATGGACATGTTGGAGTGAAAAATGAGGAATATGAGAGGGTGCATGGGGATTATGGGTTTGGAACAAGAAATGAGGAAGGTAAAACTATACTGGATTTTGCGATAGCATATGATCTTATACTAGCTAATACGTTTTTTAAGAAAAGAGAAGAACACTTGATCACATTTAAAAGCGGGAATAATAAATCGCAAATTGACTTTCTTATGGTTAGGAAGAGGGATAGAAAGATTTGTAAAGATTGTAAGGTCATTCCTGGAGAAAGTTTAACTACCCAACATAGGTTAGTAGTATTGGATATACGTCTTAAGCATAATATCCATAAAAAGAAAATATCCACTACTCCTAGAATTAAGTGGTGGAAGTTGAAGGATGAGAAACAAAACATATTTAAGGAGAAGGTAGAAGGACAAGTATTAGGTGAAGTATACGGTGACCCTACTACGACATGGGATAAAATGGTATCAAAGTTGAAAATAATAGCCAAGAGTATACTCGGCGAGTCAAAGGGGCATGTACCACCAAGTAAAGAATCTTGGTGGTGGAATGAGAAAGTACAGGAAAAAGTGAAGGAAAAACGAATAGCCTATAAGAAATTATATATTTGCAAGAATGAAGAAAATTTAAAAAAATATACATTAGCTAAGAAAGAGGCTAAAAAAGCAGTGAATGAAGCTAAAAATACAACTTTTGAGCAGTTATATCGAAAATTGGATACAAAAGAAGGAGAAAAAGACATTTATAAAATAGCTAAAGTGAGAGAGAGGAAGACAAAAGATATTAGCCAAATAAGATGTATTAAAGATGAATGCAATAGGGTATTAGTAAATGATGGAGAAATAAAAGAGCGGTGGAAGAGGTATTTTCATCAACTTTTTAATGAAGGTGTAGGTGATCAACTTAACTTAGGTAATTTAAGCAGGTCAAATGAGTATAGAAATTTAAATTTTTACCGTAGAATTCAAATTTCAGAAGTAGAACAAGCTTTAAACGGAATGAAAAATGGAAAAGCCGTTGGACCAGATGATATCCCGATAGAGGTATGGAAGTGCCTAGGGAAACAAGGTATTGAATGACTTACAAAATTATTTAACATGATATTGAAAACAAAGAAAATGTCAGATCAATGGAGAGTAAGTACTCTAATTCCCTTATATAAGAATAAGGGGGACGTACAAAATTGTGCAAATTATAGGGGCATTAAATTAATGAGTCATACCATGAAACTTTGGGAAAGAGTAATAGAAAAACGATTAAGGAAAGAGACTATGGTCACCGAAAATCAATTTGGGTTTATGCCTGGTAGGTCGACAATAGAAGCTATACATCTTCTCAGGCAACTAATTGAAAAGTATCGGGGGCAAAAGCAAGATCTACATATGATATTTGTTGATTTAGAAAAAGCTTATGATAGAGTCCCAAGGGAAATTATATGGAGAATTCTAGAAAAGAGGGGTGTTAGCGTAGTATATATTGACCTAATTAAGGATATGTATGAGGAAGTAACGACTAGAGTGAAGACTTCAGGCGGATTAACTGAAGCATTTCCAATAAAGATAGGGTTACATCAAGGGTCAGCTCTAAGTCCTTATCTTTTTACACTAATCATGGATGAACTTACTGGACACATTCAAGATACCGTACCATGGTGCATGTTGTTTGCAGATGATATTGTATTGGTAGATGAGACACGTGAGGGAGTAAATGCTAAATTAGAATCTTGGCGAGAAACACTAGAAGAGAAAGGTTTTAGGCTTAGTAGAGTAAAGACAGAATATATGGAATTTAAGTTTAGCAATATTGAACGTAATGAGACAAGTATTAAAATAGGAGATGATGAGTTGTCTGGAACTGAGAGTTTTAAATATTTAGGATCATTTTTGCAAGCCGATGGAGGGATTGAGAGAGATGTCTTACATAGAATACAAACAGGATGGTTGAAGTGGAGGAGAGCATCAGGTGTTTTATGTGATCGTAAAGTGCCTCTAAAACTTAAAGGAAAGTTCTATAAAACGGCAGTTAGACCTGCCATGTTATATGGCGCTGAATGTTGGGCTATGACTCGAGCACATGAGCAAAAGATGAGAGTTGCGGAGATGAGGATGTTAAGATGGATGTGTGGACATACGAAGATGGACAGAATAAGAAATGAGAGCATTAGAGAGAAAGTTGGAGTTGCATCTATTGAGGAAAAACTCCGTGAGACACGTTTAAGGTGGTACGGACATGTACTTAGACGACCGATAAATGCTCCAGTTAGGCGGTGTGAAACTATGACAAATACGCATATCAAACGAGGGCGAGGTAGACCAAAAAAGACTTGGTTAGCAACAATAAAACAAGATAAAATTTATTTAAATATAAATGATGATATAATAGGAGATAGAGCTCAATGGCGTAAAAGGATCCATATAGCCGACCCCACTTAGTGGGATAAGGCTTGGTTGTTGTTGTTGTTGTTGTTGTATGGAGCATGGGTCTAGCAGTGGTTGCATGGGCAGGAAGACGATAGCAAAATAACCACTTGTCAGGTTCAGTACGGTGAGGCCAGGTCAGTCATGAACCCTTATATGTACCTATCAGGAGCGTCAAATGTTGTCTCGGACAAGAGGTAATAACAAAGAGTCATATATTGTCTCAAATAGGAGGTGATAGCCATTGAAGAGGAGGATCGTCAATTTGGCAAATTGACCACCATTAGTAGTCTGGAGTAGGAGGTTGACCTGGTCAACCACTGTGCTTCTCCTTCCTTTGCCCTAGTTAAAGCCCTCCTCCTACAGAAGATATTTTTTCTTTCAGCTTAAGCTCTTCTCTCGAAAAAGGTAATCTTTTTCTCAATCGGTACTGACTTAACCATCAGAGGAGTGGACATGCCGACAATGCCAACCGTTGCTAATGGGTGTTGATTTGTAGATTGGAGGCTCGCTTGGGTGTGGAAATAGAAGGCTCACCAGTGTGAATCCAAAGTAAGTGGTGTGGCCGAGCAAAGGTCCAGACCTATGGAGAGGGTGATTTGGACTGCATCATCTTGCATGGGTTAGGCTTGTTGTAGTACTCCCTTGCTGCTTCCCTTAGACAATAATGTGCGTAGTTGATGGAATGATGATGTGTGTTCGGGTCAACGAACAAAAATGCATATGTACAAGCTTTCAAAGGTAGACCCAATTGGGGAGAAGGGTAGATTGTTGTTGCCATATTGAAGTCTGAGTCAGGGAAGACAATATTGACACCAAGAAGAGGGATCTTGGAGGGTGGGTGGGCCAAGATGAGGGTGAACAAGATGAGCTCGATGATGAGATGGGTGTAGGAGGGTCAATCTTGTGTCCATCAATATTTAACACAGAAATTGATAACAGGACAAACGACTTGTCTTTACTAAAAATATAATTTGTAAAGACAAAATTACCATTGAAAGACCGTTTGATTCAGAATCCAACTAACTGATGTTTCAGAAACACAATGAAACCATAGGTAGAGATGCCTAGAAAGAGAGTATGAGTGATCTTCTTCCCTTCTTAGTAAAGGAGAGATATTCTCCTCAGTTTAAGGAGCCTTCTGGGATTTGAATAAGGAAAATGAGATGTGTATTTCTCAAAGTTCAGTGCCTTTGATAGATAGGAAGATGCATGCCATTGAAGAGCAAAGTGAGAAACCAATCACTCAGCAATTTGAGTGTCCACGTTCTTAGCGGGCTTCGTTTTCTTCGTCCTTATTTTGTTCAGTTGTTACCAAGGGATTGCTTGCGCAGCTACAATGATTGCAGATGCATGAGCACACCAGCACCACTGTGCTCCACGTCAGTATTGTTCTCTCAATCCCTGGCCGTATCGACAGCAGTCTGCACTCTGCAGTAGAGAGAACAAAATGCCACCACCGGATCGAGAACGATGACCGGCTTCATCAGTCAGTTTAAATAGAAAGATAAACCTTTTTTAATGTGTAATGGTAGTCTCACTGTCCCCGGGGCAATGGTGCACGGTAGGACATCTAAGTTGTCACTCAGGTATCTACGGTTCGATTTATCCTGATGTTGAGCGTTTGGGCTGACCATTATGTTATTTTTCGATGGCCAATGAAAAAACTTCCATGAGATCAAACTGATCACTCCAGAAATAGTTAATGAGATTAACTGAAATTATATAATGGTAATCTCACTGAAATTTGAGAAGGACAATGGAAGGACCAGAACAGCAACAGGAGAAGGGTACATGGCCTCCTGTCTTTGACCATTTTGGAGCACCACCCGGTCCCAGTGGCCATTTGAGCAGATCTAAGATCCATCACCAGCTCTCGTCATTGTCCAAGTTGGGGGAGGGAGAGGGATGAAGTAATTGCAGGCGGTGGCTCTCCGTGGCATGGAAAATCTTTCTCTTGCGCTTGTGTATGGAGTTGACAGCTACTGAGAGCATTTAAGAACCACAAAATGAAACAGAAGAATGAGATGGAGAAGAAGAGTTTTGGTATCGCTGAGTACGGGTTCTACTCATTGCATCTCCGGTGATCTTCAATTAATGGCAGCTCCGCTGAGCTAAACTCAGCTATTAATGCCTCTGATTGCTTGCAGTGCCCAAAAAAGGGGAACTTGAAGGCGTGAGGTGTGCTCTCCGATCAAGGAATTGGTTCCGCCATGGACGCTTACGAGGCGACGAGGATCGTGTTCGCCAAGTTGCTGAGCTTGGACCCGGAGAACGCGCATAAGATTGTGGGCCTCCTGCTGCTGCAGGAGAACGGCGAGAAGGAGATCATCCGCCTCGCTTTTGGCCCCGAGACGCTCCTCCACGCTCTCGTTCTTAAGGCCCGGAAAGAGCTCGGCCTCGCCGAGGCCGCCGCCTCGCCTTCCCCCTCCCCCTTCCTACTCCGCCAGAACTCCAACTCTCCCCTGCTTTCCCCCTCTAATTGGCCTGCGTCTCTATCTGGGTTCTCCCGCTCGAACAGTGCCAATGGTGGTTTCGGTGGGTCGCTGGACGAGGTACTGAGCTCGGACGAGCGCATTAGCTCTAACAATGTCAACGCGTCGCTTTTCTTCGTTGGCGGTGGCGGTGGCGGCGACGGCAACGCTGACCTTGCCGATGAGTTTCACCTCGACCAGCTCGCCTTCTCGGGAGGCCTCAACGCCTCGCCTTATTGCAAACACTCGCTTTCCATCGCCTCCAAGCTCAGTGGCGGCGGCGGCGGCGACGATGTGTTCCACTCTGACATCGACTGCCAGACCCCTTGTAGCAACGTCGACGCCGTCGTCTTCCATTATGGGATGGGACTGGGGTCCAATCGCTACCGCCATCAGCGGAGTGCCCCCGTCGCCAACGCCGCTGCCGCCGACCTCGATCTCGGTGACAACGCCAGCGGTGTCGGCTTGGAGCCTTGCCTCTACTTCCCTCGGGGCTACTGCAAGAGCGGCGCCGCCTGCCGGTTCCTCCACGGTCTCCCAGATGAACTCGCGTCGACGGTCAACACCAAGATGGGCGCGACGGTGGAGCAGCCATACCAGGAGTCGTTACTAAGGTCGAAGAGCCAGTGTATGCGCGGCGCTTCGCAGCTCAAGGCTTCCGCATTCCCCTACTCTCCGACGGGCTCCGTTCTTCCGTCCCCGTTGTCGCCCTCCACCAATCCCCTCAACCTCTTGCTTCAGCAGCAGCAAATTGAGAGCCAAAGGTACCACCTTGTCATATCTAAACGACTGTAATCTTTTTGCAACTTCCCTTAAAGGCGTCCCAAATCTCCACAGGGCAGCCGCCATGGCGGCATCGCTGATGCTGGCAGCCGACGATGCCCACAATTTCCTCAGCAGATCAAGGATCGATTTGCTGCTGAATCCTAGTTCCAGGCAGATCTACTTGACCTTCCCAGCAGACAGCACCTTTAGGGAGGACGATGTATCCAACTACTTCAGGTCGGTGATAACCTTCTTCCGATCCTTCCTAGTTGTTCGTGGAGTTCTCAAATTCCATTCCTAAGAGACATCAAACTCCTGGAATTTATAGCATCTATGGACCAGTACAAGACGTGCGAATCCCCTATCAGCAGAAGAGGATGTTTGGCTTTGTGACCTTCCTCTACCCGGAGACCGTGAAGCTGATTTTGGCGAAGGGGAACCCTCACTTCGTCTGTGAGTCCCGTGTGCTTGTCAAGCCCTACAAGGAGAAAGGCAAAGTGCCCGATAAGTTCAGGTACTCTTCAAGAGATGATCCCCCTGTCTCAATCTGTTCATGATATTGCTAATCCAATGGCGTTCGTTTGCACTCTTGAATTCAGGAAGCAGCAGCAAGCTGAGAGGAGCGAGTTCTATGGGTGCACGACTCCTACTGCCTCGGATTCTAGAGAACCCCACGACTGTGATCTGCTCAGTTAATCTCTTCATTTGTTCTTTCTTTTTCCATCGTGCTTCTCCATTCTTATGAAGTATTTGTCCTGCATGTTACACATCAGGAGCAAGGACGTTCTGCAACAGCAGCAGCCCAGAGCTGTTGCTGAGAAGAAAGCTAGAGGAGCAACAACAGGCAGCAGAGCTGCAGCGCGCTATTGAGTTGCAAGGGAGACGATTCATGGATCTGCAACTCCTCGACCACAAGAACCGAAGCATTTCCTCGGCTCCTCTCGCCTTCATCAACTCCCCAACATCCTTCACCGCTAATCAGTCCGTAAACAATGTGGACAGCAGCTGCAATGGCAGCACCAGTAGCAGCTGCAGCATCAGTAGCCCGAACGAATCTGAATCACCAAGCGAGGGTGGGTAACTCAGATTCATGATCAATATGCATTTGATTAAGATCAATATGAATCTCTTTTCTACCTCTCCTTTCATAGATAAGAGTTCATTGAAGGATGACAAGGAAGAATCTGTTGCCATTGCAGCCTCCAGTGACGATAGTGAATTTCAACCAAGGTTAATTACAGAAGAATGTGTTTGTTACGTTTCATTTCGATACCAAGATTCATCTTACACCATAACTTGGCTGCAGCGAGGAGGAGAACAATTTGCCAGACAGCCCATTTGCTTCACCCACCACCATAAAGTCCTCCTTCATGCTCGATCTGTTTAACAACGGCGAAAATCATGTCAGAAACAGCTCCAGCAACGGCCATCTCGTTGGATCCACGACAACCTCACTACGTGCACCCTCCTTCAATCCCCTCTTCTTCCAAATTTCGAGATAATCGATAAGAAGCACCATATGGCCAAGTTGCTTCCAGCTTCATGCATGTTCACGCCCACATAATGGACTAATCACTGTGGGTGTGCAGGCGCTGCTCGGGCCATGGCGCCGATGGAATGTAACCTGAAACAGTAACAGTAATCTCATTCATGTAAGTTGATAGTGAAACACAGGGAAATAGATTGTTTTTTCCCTTTGCCTTACAGTTGGAAGTTATAGACATTATCAACTAATATACGCATCAATTGGCATACAAAGTCACAGAAACAGAGAAAAAAAGGAAAAGGTGTTGGAGCTGTTTCATGCATGGTGCATGCATGTTCCTCCTTCACCCTCTGCCTGCTGCCCTGTGCTAAAGGGTTTTGCTTGTCCTTTTATCGCCCTTGATGAGCCAACGCTAAAGGATTCACAAAAGGTACTGCTTTCTGATTCCTGTTGTCTCTCCTCTCCTGCTTTATCTTCTTTATGGAATACTATTTCTCTTTTGTTAATCAGAGTGTATGTGTGTGTTGCTTTGGTTTCTAAATGACAAGGTTTTCAAACGAAAAGTATCTTCTATGCTTCCTTGCTCTTGAGCATGGTTATAAGGACCAACCAGTAGGTTTCCTTGCTCTTGAGCATAGTTATAAGGATTTAGCAGTAGGTCATTTATGGCCAGTTTATTCCCGAGGATGGAGAACAGAGGAATGTGTAGGATCGACAAAGATGAGAGGGGGGAGGGGTGGGGATGAAGATAGTCTCAACTTGGAAAAGTTCAACTTGAGTCCCAAATGTGATCATGATATTTGGAACCCAATGAGTTGTGTAGGACCGACAAAGATGAGAGAGAGGGGGATGAATCTCGACGCCTAAAATAGTCTCAACTTGGAAGAGTTCAACTTGAGTTCCAAATACTTGACCATGATATTTGAAACCCAACGAGTTGTGTACAATAAATTCGGAGATACAAAGCTAACACAACAAATAAATCTTACTTGTCGCTATTTAGTCAAAAAATTAAAAGCCAAGTCCAAGCTTGGGTCCCTAAAGCATGGTTAGTTAGCACAATTGGACCAAATCAATATTAGATCCTTAAATCCACAAGAATCATATCATTAGAAATCTCCGTTGATTTTCTTTAATCAGATCACTGTCTAAGGTAGTCTCAACTAAGACACGTCTTTACTGTCTTCCAAAATAGGAAAACCTTTTCAGGACTTACTTTAATTTACTTGTTTGAACTTCTTCTGCTTAATGTCTGGTCGACCCACTAGGATTTTCCTTATTTAATGTCTGGTCCAATTTGACCCATCAAGTAGTCTGTTAGACTTAGATCAACTCATCTGGCCTTCCACCTAGTGTCTGATCCTTTTGATCCACTAAGACTCTTCTGTTTAGTATCTGATCCAATTGATTTATTAAGGTTGTCCTTGTTAAGTTCTGCACACTTAACACGTATATCAGTTCACAAGTATATTCTAACTTTAAACATCGATTCATATCAAAACATAGGAGTGGTGCTTTCAACACGAACAATCTCCTTTTTTTTTATTTATGACAATCGATTCAAAGTTAGGAGTAAATATGTAAAGTCCAAGCATTCTCCATCTAAATGTATTTCTAACTTTTGTATTCTCTTTGCCCCTTTGACATACATCAAAAATATAGTTTAAGAATTTTACTCAAGTGTATCTACAATAATAATCGATTATTACTAAGCAATATAAACTTCCGTTAAGTGATTTGACTCCATGTGAGTCAAACAAATCTAAATGAAGTAATTCAAGTATAGTATTTGTTCGATTTTGGTTAGTTTGTTTATGTGTTAACTTAGTTTGTTTTCTTTATTGACAAGCATTATATATTTTATCTTTTAGATTTTTTAATTTTGGGAATCCTTTAACTAATCTGATTTTATTTAGTTTTGTAATGTTTCTAAAGAGTGTGGACTAGTCTCCTGTGTCACAACTAAATTTTCTCTTATTGTGTCAAATGACACTTGAGTGAAGGTCTAGGTAAATTGATTGAGTAAATATTATTTTACCTAACCCCTTTAAGCATTATATTAGAATATTTAATGTGATTAATTAAATATTTAGAAGATGAGTTCATAACCAACATCACAAAGTTGACTTATACTAAGTAAATTGAAGTCAAATTTGTCAACTAGTAAAATTTTCCCTATAAAAAGATTGTACATAAGTTCGATATTATCTATTTCAATTATCTTAAATTTGTCATTGTTTTTAAACGCTACTGATCTTAGTTTCTTGAATTTTATACTTGCAAACTTGTGTAAATCTTTAGTCATGTGTCTTGAACATCCACTATCTAGTATCCATTGGTTCATACTTTTGGATTCCTACACATGAAGTGGATGTTTTGACTCAAGTGTAGGTTTGGTAAAAGTAACTTAATTACCTTATTCATCTCACCCTTTTTAAGTTTTCAACACGTGATGGTTCTAGGTTGTGTGAGATGGTTTACATGGTTAGAGTGGGTTTGAATTTTGAAAAAGATTGGTTAACCTTGTGTTAGATTCAAACTTAGCTTTGGGTTCATCAAGTTGGAGTTATTAGAGTAAACTTTCAAGCTGTGGTGAGTCACAATGAATATCATTAAAGTAACCACGTGTCTAAGATAAAACTTCACCAAACAACCAATCTAAGAAACTTAATATTAAGTTTTGGTCTAACTAGCTCATGTTTGACTGTGGTAGCTTTAGCTAGATCCACTAAACCAAGTGCACCAGATAGAACACATATGATTCAACATAGACATGTTTCGATCAAGTTTCACTAACCTACTATCATTCCAATCCATTCCAATGCTAGGTTGTCAAGGTTAATCAAAAAAATTTTCTATCTAGCCGTTCTAGATTTAAGCAAAAAAGAAACTATGCAAGTATAGTAAAGCAATCATGCAATTTTATCTATTGCGTAAAATGATTTTTGACTAGCTCCCCCTGAATCAAAACTTAGATATGGTCTATCTAGGTAATGAATATGATTCTTAGGATCTAATATTGATTTAGTCCAATAGCATTAACTAACTATGCTTTAGGGACCCAAGCTTGGACTTGACTTTTAATATTTTGACTAAATAGCGACAAGTAAGATTTATTTGTTTCATTAGCTTTGTATCCGAGTCCGGATTTGTTGTACATAGCTCGTTGGGTTCAAAGTATCATATTCAAGTATTTGGGATCGAAGTTGAACTTTTCCAACATTTCTTTGAGTCCCTCCACTTGACCTTTCAAGATATAATTTTCCTCCTCAAGTTTTACAACTTGAGTTGAGTTTCCATTTTGAAAATGGCTAGTTGACGGATTAAAGTTGACTTGCTTCTGAAAGTCTTTTACATCCTTTAGTAGCAAATCAATATGTTCCTCAGATTTAGCTAACTTCCTAGTTAGATATGCTATTATTTTAAACAGTTTATTTTCTTTCGAGAGAAGTTATCTCATTTGAATCGTCTAAATTAGATATGGATCTGTGGCTTGATTCGTACTCGGACTAGGTTTCTTGACTTGCTTCTGATTCAGACCCGTTTATTCTTTCTCTTGCCATAAGTGTCATAAAGCTTATCTACTTTAGCTTTTCCACATCTGACTCTTCTGAAGATGATTCGTCCCAAGTAGCTGTCGATGTAGTGGAAGTGGTTTGTGGATCGCTAGAGGAAAGGAGTGAATAGCGACCTACAATAAAAGTAATATTTTTCTCTTGCTAACGTTTTAGCAAGGGCACACTAATTAAAATAGAAATATAACGTAAAAGAAAATGTGAGGCAAGAAATTTACATGGTTATGACTCTCAAGTTGTTAGTCCAAGACTATGAAAGTATTAGTCAAAATCTCCTTGTAGGAAATGATCTGAAGGTGGAAAAATCTCGTACAATGGTTGAGCACAAAATACTTAAAATAGACTAAATGAAACAATTAAAAATGAGTATGTGCAATGTTCTTCAAGCTTTAGTTTATTTATAATGTTTTCTTCGATCTGACCGTTATGCTGATGTGGCAGTTTCGGGTGCTTGGAAGCCTTCCAGGTGCCTGGATTCGTCGAACTCAATCCACTCTAGCAACGGTCCGCTAATTGGTTTGGATGACTCCTTGCGATCCGGGCGCTTAGAACCAATCCGGTGCTTGGATTCCGCTGACATGAACTCCATCTTTATCCGTCTCGATAACAGTTTGCACTGACTTGGAATGAGTATCCGGGCCCCCAGAATGGATCGAGGAGCCTGAACTTTGGGGCGATCGGAATGGATCTGGGCGCCTGGACTCTAGGGCACTTGGAATGGATCCAGATGCTTGGAAAGGTCAACTTTGTATTAACCATTTTCCTCCTCTATTTTGCCTTGGTTGCCTTGCGTAGTATTCCTTCCAGCTTCTCGTCCCTTGGATGCACGCTCTCGTGCATCCTTCTCAGTCCACTGGAGTACTCTTCCGCAGCTCCTCGTACCTCGGATGCACAGAACTCGTCGACTCCTTTCCCATGTCATCATTCTCGCTCGCTTGCGTCTTCTATCAAGGTTCGCCATCTTATGTGTGATCTCCTAAGTCCTTGTACACTTAGATACACATGTCAAATACAATCAGGATATAATTTCAGACTTATTTGATTACACATCAAATTTCACTAGGGTACTAACAATCTCTCCCTTTTCGATATTGGTCAAATTAAGTTTGAAATTAGGGTAAATAATAAACATAATAAAAAACATGAACAAACATAATGCAATAACAATGTCCTTCTTTATTGATAAGCAGATCTCTTCCTTAATTGTGCAGATCTCATCTTATCCGATCTCGATTTCCAAATGTGTTCAGTCGACTGATAAGCACAATCAGTTGACTAAATGAATATTTCCTTCTTTACTGTATCATGGCTTGATTCGGGCTTATTTACCTTTATCCATCGATTAAATGTTCTGTTGCCTGGAGTTCAGTCAACTGAATTGATCGGTTGACTAAACAACAAGTTCAGTCGATAGATACCTTCCGTCAACTCTAATTTTGCTACCCTACAAAACAAGATTAGAATAACAATAATATAGTGATAATCCTGCAAGACAAAATTAGAACATTTTATGTATGCATGGCTATATGATAGATAAACTGTCTGATCTCGATTTAGAAATCTCCGTTGATTTTGTTTAATCGGATCGCCATCTAAGGTAGTTTCAACTGAGATACGTCCTTACTGTCTTCCAAAATAGAAGAACCTTTCTTGGACTTATCTTAACTTACTTGTTTGAACTTCTTCTACTTAGTGTTTTATCGACCCACCAAGACTTTCCTTACTTGACCCATCAAGTATTCTGTCATGTCAGCTCGTCTGGTCTTCCACCTGGTGTCTGATCCACTAAAACTCTTCTGCAGTATCTAATCCAACTGACCTATTAGGACTTTCGTTGTTAAGTCCTGCACACTTAACACATATATTTATTCACAAGTATATCCTAACTTTAAACATCGATTCATACATCATCGATTCATACATCAAAATATAGAAGCAGTGATTCCAACCCCAACAGAATGAACCTCCCTTAGAATAAGGGAAAAATAAGAGGGAAAGAAAATATTAGTGTAATTTACCTGTATCAAGAAAGGAAAGAAGAAGAGAACCAATGAACTCATGGCCAATAGATGACTGATAAGTTGGTGATCAGGCTGAAGACTCACAATAATTATAGCAATAAAAGATAAAATTTGTCATCCCAACGGTTTCACACGGTCGGTCGCATAATCATCTATAAGGAGGTAAATCGAGAAGTTGTAATTGGCCACCGTGGGGAAGGGTTTTTTTTTAGATTTCGTCAAGATTCAACCCTTACCCATTATAGCAATATATCTACCTTGCATAACCAACTCAGCCCTGCCTCGGGGGCACAAGTTGCTGACTCACAACAAGCTCACAGCTGGGATGGAACAAAATTTAGTTAAAAATTAATTTTATCCATGGATTGAAATGAGGATCAATTTAATGGTTGCCCTAATGGTTCTAGCAAATCTTTTAGAAAAAAGAAAGAGATTTTGTATCTTTCTGTTTTAAAATTATACATTTTTTAAACTATTATTTAGAGTTGTAACTTTGTCAAAATACCTCTGGAATTAATAAAAATATTCCGTTAATTCTTGTGCTAAAACGGCAATCATTAGTAAAAAGAATCTCCATCTGATTTCTATTAAAATTAGTAGGTTAACATGAACAACTCTTTCATTTAATTTCTGAATTTGAAACGTTAATTTAGGGCAGCACAATCCAACCGGTTCAATTTTAATTCATGTAATGATTCAATCAAAATCATCTTAATAACAATGTTTAAAATCTTATTTTTACTCTTAAACAACGGCTTATTAGCTCAGTTGTTTAGAACGACGTTGTACTAATAATGTGAAGGTAATAGATTTGAGAGCTGCATGGGATACTATTCGATTTGTGTTTTGCAGTATACTTTTTTATATTAATAAGTAAAAGAATGATAAAAAAAAATCGATGGTCTATTAGCTTAGTTTGGTTAGAGCATCATACTAATAACACGAAAGTTGTAGGTATGAGACCTGCTTAGGTTATTCATTTTAAAGTCTCATGTTATTTATATCGGCCGGTTTATTATGGGTCTTCCTAGCAATTTAATAATATGCTTGAACTAGATATTACTTTAAAAAATACAATTGTCGATTATTTGTCAATTATTTATAATTTAAAATTAGTTTTAATTTTAATATTAATTTTTATTTTAAAATTATACATTTTAAATAATTGTTTGTTGAAATAGTAATTGAAATTACTTTTGAATAAAATTCTGACAGAATGATAAAATATCAATGACCTATTAACTTAGTTGGTTAGAGCGGCGTGCTAATAACACGAAGGGTTTGAGACTTGCATGGGTTATTGATTTTTTAGCCTTATATTGTTTATATCGATCGATTGTGCCTTCCTGGCAATTTAATAGTCTGTTTCATTAAATAGATTAGATATCACTTCAAAAAAAAATACTATTGTCAGTTATTTATATAATCAATTATTTATAATTCAAAATTAGTTTTAATTTTAATATTAATTTCACATTTATATTTTATAATTATTAATTTTTAACAACTGTTTGTTAAATAGTAACTGATAATAGTTTTGAATAAAATTCAGACATAATGGAAAATTATCAATGACCTATTAGCTTAGTTAGTTAGAGCGTTACGCTAATAACATTTTGGTCTTATGTTGTTTATATCAGTCATTTTGTTATAGACCTTTCTAGATAATTTAATTTTCATTAAACGGGTTAGATATCATTCTAAAGAAAAATTATTATCAAAATTATAAATTTCATATTTCTACTTTAAAATTATAAATTTTTAATAACTATTTGTTAAAAAAACAATAATTGATATTACTTTTAAATAAAATCTTGACACATTCATAAAATATCAACGACTTATTAACTTAGTCGATTAAAGCGTCATGCTAATAACAGGAAGTGTGAGTCATTCATTTTTTTGATCTTATGCTATTTATATCAGCTGATTTTTTATGGGTCTTCCTAAGCAATTTAATAGTTTGCTTCATTAAATGAGTTAGATATCACTTTACAAAAAATACTATTACCGATATAATATTTATTTCATATTGTATAATCAATTATTTATAATTCAAAATTAATTTTAATATTAATTTCATATTTCTATTTTAAAATTATAAATTTTTGAAAACATTTTAATATCACTTCACAAACATATTATTACTGATCTAATATTTATTTCATATTGTATAATCAATTATTTATTATTCAAAATTAATTTCACATTTCTACTTTAAAATTATAAATTTTTGAAAAAAATTCTAATATCCCTTCACAAACATACTATTACCGATCTAATATTTATTTCATGTTGTATAATTAATTATTTATAATTCAAAATTAATTTTAATATTAATTTTACATTCCTACTTTAAAATTGTAAACTTTTGAAACAATTATTGACATAATAAAATAAAATTATTCATGGCCTATTAGCTCAGTTGGTTAGAGCGTCGTGCTAATAACGCGAAGGTCGCAGGTTTGAGACCTGCATGGGCCATTTATTTTTTTGGTCTTATATTGTTATATCACCCATTTCCGTATGGACCTTCCTAGGTAATTTATTTTTTATTAAATAGGCTAGATATCACTTCAAAAAATACTATGATCAAAATTATAAATTTCACATTTCTATTCGAAACCTGAATGGGCCATTTATTTTTTTGGTCTTATATTGTTTATATCACTTATTTCCATATGGACCTTCCAAGGTAATTTATTTTTTAATAAATAGGCTAGATATCACTTCAGAAAATACTATTATCAAAATTATAAATTTCACATTTCTACTTTAAAATTATAAATTTTTAACAACGGTTTGTTAAAAAGTAGTAATTAATATTACTTTTGAATAAAATCTTGACACATTGATAAAATATCAATGGCTTATTAGCATAATTGGTTAGAGTATCATGGTAATAATGTTAAATGGTTCGAGACTTGCATGGATTATTCATTTGATCTTATGTTGTTTATATGGATGGTTTGTTATGAGTTTTCCTAAGCAATTTAATAGTCTGGTTCATTAAATGAATTAGATATCATTTCACAAAAAATACTATTACTGATCTAATATTTATTTCAAATTGTATAGTCAATTATTTATAATTCAAAATTATTTTTAATATTACTTTTATATTTCTATTTTAAAATTATAAATTTTTGACAATAATCTTGACATAATAAAAAAATATTAATGGTCTATAAGCTCAGTTAGAGTGTTGTGTAAATAATACGAAGGTTATGGGTTCGAGATTTGTATATGCCTTTAATTTATTGATCTTATATTGTTTATATTGACATATGGACATTCTTGTACAATTTAATTTTCATTAAATGGTATAACTATCACTTCCAAAATAAATATTATTATAAAAAATATGAATTTTATATTTCTATTTTAAAATTATAAATTCTAATTTAATTGGTCTTATGTTGTCAATAATTCAAAATTAGATTTAATTTTAATATTAATTTTACATTTCTACTTTAAAATTATAAATATTTAACAATTGTTTTTAAAAAGTAGTAATTAATATTACTTTTGAATAAAATCTTGACATATTAACAAAATATTAATAACTTATTAGCTTAGTTGGTTAGAGCGTCATGCTAATAACTAAAAGTATAGGTCATTCATTTTTTGATCTTATGTTATTTACATCATATGGTTTGTTAAGGTTCTTTCTAAGCAATTTAATAATTTGGTTCATGCTAGATATCACTTCACAAAAATACTATTACCGATCTAATATTTATTTCATAGTTATTTTCATTAAATGAGCTAGATATTACTTTCAAAAACAAAATACTATTGTCAAAATTATAAATTTTACATTTCTACTTTCAAATTATAAAATTTTAACAACTCTTTGTTTAAAAAGTACTAATTGATATTACTTTTGAATAAAATATTAACACATTGATAAAATATAAATGACTTATTAGTTTAAGTTGATTAGAGTATCGTGCCAATAATGAGAAGGGTTCAAGATCTACATTGGACATTCATTTTTTTTTTGTCTTATGTTATTTATATTAGACGGGTTGTTCTGTGTCTTCCTGAACAATTTAATATTTTATGCATTAAATGAGCTACACATTACTTCACAAAAATATTATTACCGATATTTATTTCATATTATATAATTAATTATTTATAATTCAAAATTAATTTTAATATTAGTTTCACATTTCTACTTTAAAATTGTAAACTTTGGAAAAAAGACTTGACATAATAAAAAAATATTTATGGTCTATTAGCTTAGTTGATTAGAGCGTCGTGTTGATAATGCAAAGGTTACAGGTTTGAGACTTGCATTGACTATTTAATTTTTAGGCTTATATTATTTATATCATCCGTTTTGTTATAAACTTTATTAAACAATTTAATTTTCATTAAATGGGCTAGATATCACTTTCAAAAATAAAATATTATTATCAAAATTATAAATTTCACTTTTCTACTTTGAAATTATATATTATTTATATCATCCGTTTTGTTATAAACTTTATTAAACAATTTAATTTTCATTAAATGGGCTAGATATCACTTTCAAAAATAAAATATTATTATCAAAATTATAAATTTCACTTTTCTACTTTGAAATTATAAAATTTTAAACTCTTTGTTAAAAAATAATAATTGATATCATTTTTGAATAAAATATTAACCCATTGATAAAATATAAATGGCTTATTAGTTTAGTTGGTTAGAGCATCATACTAATAATGAGAAGGGTTCGACATCTACATGGAACATTCATTTTTTGGGTCTTATATTGTTTATTTCAAACAACTTATTATGTGTTTTCCTGAGCAATTTAATATTTTATTTATTAAATAAGTAGATATTACTTCACAAAAAATATCATTACCAATCTAATATTTATTTCATATTGTATAATCAATTATTTATAATTCAAAATTAATTTTAATATTAGTTTCACATTTCTACTTTAAAATTATAAATTTTGAAAAAAATACATGATGCAATAAAAAAATATTCATGGCCTATTAGCTCAGTTGGTTAGAGCGTCGTGCTAATAACGCGAAGGTCGTAGGTTCGAGACCTGCATGGGCCATTAAATTTTTAATCTTGTTTATATCGCCCATTTTGTTATGAACCTTCTTAAGCAATTTAATGTCCCGGGGCATTGGTGCCGCGGTAGGACATCCAGATTGACACCCAGGCACCTGCGGTTCGATCCTAGCTACAGCGTATTTGTAAAAAATTTTCTCCAAATGGGGAGCGCAATCAAAGGATGTTGAGCGTCTGCACTTCCCGATTTATCTTGGTGGCCGATGGGATACTTCCGTGGGGCCGGACTGATCACCCCCAGAGATAATCAATGGGGCTAACTAGAATTTATTATTTTTTTTCTTAAGCAATTTCATTTTCATTAAATGGGCTAGATATCACCACCAAAAATAATCAAAATTATAAATTTCTCATTTCAATCTTAAATTATAAATTTTTAAACTCTTTGTTAAAAAATAGTAATTGATATTATTTTTAAATAAAATATTAACATATTGATCAAATATAAATGACTTATTAGTTTAGTTGATTAGAGTGTGGTGTTAATAACGCGAAGGGTTTGAGACCTAAATGAGACATTCATTTTTTTAATCTTATCTTGTGTATATCAAACGGCTTGTTATGTGTCAATAATTTAATATTCTACTTCATTAAATGAGTAAGATATCATTTCACAAAAAATATTATTATCATTTTAATATTTATTTCATATTGTATAATCAATTATTTATAACTCAAAATTAATTTTAATAATAATTTCACACTTCTATTTTAAAATTATAAATTTTTGAAAAAGAATTTGGTGTAATAAATAAATATTAATGGCCTATTAGCTTAGTTAGTTATAGTGTTGTACTAATAATGTTATGGTTGTAGGTTCAAAATCTGTATGAGCTGTTTATTTTTTGGTCTTATATTATTTATGTTGCCCATTTTATTATGAACCTTCTTGGATAATTTAATTTTCATTAAATGGGCTAGATTTCACTTCTAAAAAAAATACTATTATAAAAAATTATAAATTTTACATTTCTATTTTAAAATTATATATTTTTAACAACTATTCGTTAAAAAATAGTAATTGATATTACTTTTGAATAGCATCTTGTTACATTGACAAAGTATTAACGGTTTATTAGTTTAGTTGGTTAGAATGTCGTGATAATAATGCGAAGGGTCCATGACCTGCATGGGTCATTCTTTTTTGATCTTATGTTGTTTATATCACCCGTTTTATTATGGACCTTCCTAAGCAATTTAATTTTTTATTAAATAGGCTAAATATCACTTCCAAAAATAATACTTTTGTTAAAATTATAAATTTTATATTTCTACTTCAAAATTATAAATTTATAATAACTCTGTTAAAAAAAGTAGTAATTAATATTACTTTTGAATAAAATATTGACACATTGATAAAATATAAATGACTTATTAGTTTAGTTGATTAGAGTGTTCGTGCTAATAACACGAAGAGTTCCAGACCAGCATGTGCCATTCATTTTTTTGGTCTTTATATCGGATGGTTTATTATAAGTCTTCCTGAGCAATTTAATAATCTGTTTCATTAAATGAGCTATATATCATTTCACAAAAAGTACTATTACCAATCTAATATTTATTTCATATTGTATAATCAATTGTTTATAATTCAAAATTAATTTTAATATTAATTTCATATTTCTATTTTAAAATTATAAATTTATGACAAACATCTTGACATAATAAGAAAATATCAATGACCTATTAGATCAGTTGGTTAGAGTGTCATGCTAATAACACGAAGGTCGTAGTTTGAGATCTGTATGGGTTATTCGTATTTTGATCTTATGTTATTTATATCGCCCATTTTGGGGCAATTTAATTTTCATCAAATGGGCTAGATATCATTTCCAAAAATAAATATTATTGTCAAAATTATAAATTTCACATTTCTACTTTAAACTTATAAAATTTTAACAATTTTTTGTAAATGAGTTATATATCATTTCATAAAAAATACTATTATCATTCTAATATTTATTTCATATTATGTAATTAGTTGTTTATGATTCAAAATTAATTTTAATATTAATTTCATATTTTTACTTTAAAATTATAAAATTTTAGAAAATATCTGATATTACTTCACAAAAATACTATTGATATAATATTTATTCCATGATATATAATCAATTATTTAAAATTCAAAATTAATTTTAATATTAATTTTTTATTTCTATTTTAAAATTAAAAATTTTTGAAAAAAATCTTGACATAATGAAGAAATGTTAATGACTTATTAGCTCAATTGATTAGATCGTCGTGGTAATAACACGAAGGTCTTATGTTGCATGTACTATTCATTTTTTTGGTCTTATATGTTGTTTATATCAACCGTTTTATTATGAACCTTCTGAGTCAATATAATTTTTATTAAATGGGCTAGATATCACTTCAAAAAAATTATTATTATCAAATTACAAATTTCACATTTCTACTTTAAAATTAAAAAATTTTAACAACCGTTTCTTAAAAAAGTAGAAATTAATATTACTTTGAATAAAATCTTGACACATTGATTAAATAATAATGACTTATTAGTTTAGTTGATTAGAGTGTTGTGCTAATAACGCGAAGAGTTTGAGACTTGCATAGATCATTTAATTTTTGATCTTATGTTGTTTATATCGGATGGTTTGTTATGTATCTTCGAGAGCTATTTAATAGTCTGGTTCATTAAATTAGATAGATATCACCTCACAAAAAATACTATATCTAATATTTATTACATATTGTATAATCAATTGTTTATAATTCAAAATTAATTTTAATATTAATTTCACATTTCTAATTTAAAATTATAATTTTTTTAAAAAAATCTTTACATAATAAAAATTATTAATGATCTATTAGCTTAGTTGGTTAGAGTGTCATGCTATTAATGACATTCACATTTTTTGATTTTATATTGTTTATATCGACTAATTTATTGTCGATTATAGGTTTGAGACCTGCATTGGTCATTTAAATTTTGATCTTATGTGTTTACAGTTTAATAATCATTTTCGTTAAATAGATTAGATATCACTTAAAAAATATTTATTGTCGATTATTTGTATAATCAATTATTTATAATTTAAAATTAGTTTAGTTTAAATATTATTTTTTATTTTAAAATTATAAAGTTTTAACAACTGTTTATTGAAATAGTAATTGATACAATTTTTGAATAAAATTCTGACATAATAATTAAATATTAATGAGTTGTTAGATCAATTGTTAGAGTCTCGTGCTAATAATGTAAAAGTTACATGTTTGAGACTTGCATGTACCATTCATTTTTTGATTAGGACTAGATATCATTTTCAAAAAAAAAATACTATTACTAGATCTAATGTTTATTTTGTATAATCAATTGTTTATAATTCAAAATTAGCTTTACTTTTAATATTAATTTTGTATTTCTACTTTAAAATTATAAAAATTTAACAATTCTTTGTTAAAAAAATCGTAATTGATATTACTTTTGAATAAAATTTTGATACATTGATAAAATATTAATAATTTATTAGCTTAGTTGGTTAGAGCACTGTGCTAATAACGGGAAGCATGGGATATTCATTTTTTAGTTTTATGTTGTTTATATCGGATAGTTTGTTATGAGCCTTCTTGAGCAATTTAATAGTCTGTTTCATTAAATGAATTAGATATCACTTCACAAAAAAAATACTATTACCGATCTAATATTTATTTCATATTATATAATTATTGTTTATAATTCAAAATTAATTTCACAATTCTACTTTAAAATTATAAATTTTTGAAAAAAAATCTAATATCACTTCACAAAAAATACTATTACCGATCTAATATTTGCTTAGTTTGTTAGAGGATCGTGTTAATAATGCGAAGTTGGAGTCGATTATTTCATACTCAATTGTTTATAGTTTAAAATTAGTTTTAATATTAATTTCACATTTCTATTTTAAATTTGTAAAATTTTAACAATGATTTGTTAAAATAGTAATTGATATTATTTTTGAATAAAATCCTAACACAATGATAAAATATCAACAACTTATTAATTTAATTGGTTAGGGTCGTGCTAATATGCTAAGGTTATAGGTTTGAGACCTGCATTGGTCATTCATTTTTTGATCTTATGTGTTTATATTGGTCAATTTGTTATAGACCTTCCAGCAAAGTGTAGACAGTTCTGGTCAACAGGAGCGGGGTTGGTGGTGCGATTCTTAACCTAATAAGGATTTCAAGTAAAGAGCTCCATCCCAGAAAGTCACACCGCTCACTAATCCAATGCTACTTCAGGCGCTGAGTCGTTTACAGGAAAAGCACTTACAACTTCCCTTTCCCTACGCTCTGCTTCCCTGGTAGAGCTGCTAGTTGAGTTGCTCTTTTTCCATTTAGTTTAGAGAGAGTAGCTTTCCACGGTCTTCGGTCATCCTTCCCTGGAATTGGTTATATGTTCTCTTGCCTGGTCGGCAGTTGCTTGCTTTTCTTAAGCCAATTGCATTCCGGTCTGAGGGAGAGTGACGCAAGGGCTCTAATTAATCTGCCCGCTCAAGTGTGGAAAAGCTTCTCAATCGCCGCCTATATCGCTTGGGCTCTTTAGACTTCCTTTACTTGGGCCAGGCTAAAGATGTGCTTTCAAAGGGCCCGGATCCAACTGGTCGGGATGCCTCCCATCCGGTCGGGGTGCGCCTAGGGACTTCCTGACAACCGAAGAGCAGCGGACAACAGCAATCGAAGGGCAGACACCCGGAAATGGAATACTTCCCGAACCAAAAGGGAAGACTGACCGAGCAACCGGAAATGGTCACTGAAAGGGCCCGGCCAAGTCAGCCCTTTGACTCTTTTCCCTTCTCTTAAGAGCCTCAATCTTCACAAGGGGACCCCTCAATGAATTTATTGATTCGTGTGATTCGACTTGGGGGTGGCAGTTTTGTAAAACCAATCAGTCCTTCGCCCGGCATAAACTGCACATGAACTGAAGCTTCCCAATAAAGAGGATGCACCGGCACGCAGAGTAAGGTATTTGCGGACCTATATAGATATGAAGAATATCAATCAAAGGATCTCTCACTGGGATCGGAAAAGGAATGAGCAATCCATCTGTAGGCAATGCGAGGAGAAGAAGAAGACTCAGTTTAAGGTGCGCTGCTGAATTCAATTGATCATCTTCTACGAGCAATTTATAGTCTACATCATTAAATAAGCTATATATCACTTTAAAAAAAAATACTATTGGTGATTTTTTTATGTGGTATATTTAATTATTTATAATTTAAAATTAATTTTTATTTTTAAAACTAATTTCACATTTCTACTTTATAATTGTAAATTTTTAATAACTGTTTGTTAAGATAGTAATTGATATTACATTTAAATAAAATATTAACACAATGATAAAATATTAACATCCTATTATCTTACCTCTTCATAGATGATGGTGGAGTCAATTGTGTGAACCACTGGGATGACAGATTTCATTTTTTTGTTGAAGTTTAGAGCGTCGTGTTAATAATTACAAAGGTCGCAAATTAAATTTGAGATTTACGTTAGTAATTTTTTTAAATTTTATATTATTTATATCGATCAATTTGTTATGTACTTTTTTAAAGATAATTTAATAGTTATTTCATGCCTACATATCATTTAAAAAAATATTTTTATCAATCTAATATTTATTTCATATTGTATAATTAATTATTTATAATTCAAAATTAATTTTAATATTAATTTCATATTTTACTTTAAAATTATAAATTTTTTATATTATTTGTAATTAATATTACTTTGTCTAGTCTATCTTAGACATTCGAAACATAAAAATATCATATAAATAATAATTTTTACAATAATATGATAACATCACACTTAATAGGATAACATCACACTCGATACACACCGTCAAAAAAAATAAAAATCAAAATCAAAAAAGGCCTCCGTACTCTTTTCTAACCGTCCGATTAGGCCGCCATTTGAACGAGAAAACAGAGGGAGGAGAAGGGGGAAAACTGAGGCCACACAAGGTGCCGAAGCAGAAGAAGAAAGCATCATCGGCGATTCACCACCCGGCAGTTCTCGCGGACCTCGCCTTCGCTCCCCGTCAACGGATTGATGCTCCCCAACCTCACCATCGCCGCGCCGAAGCCCTCCTTGAACGCCCCGGCGTCCTCGCTGTACCTCTTCACCAGCCGGTCGACCTCGCTCCCATCGCCCTTGAACAGTTCCTGGTCCGTGTGGAGCAGGCCCTTGCGCTGCGTCAGCATCTGGTAGTACCCCGCGTCGAACGCCGCTGGGGTTTCGTCCAGCGGCGACAGCTCCTCGTCGTTGCTGCCGCCGGCCGCCCGGTGGCACTTCGCCTTTAGGGATCGGGCGAAGTCGGGGTCGATGGTGGAGGTCTCGTTGTAGATCCGGTTGCGGAGGGTATTGCACTTGGCGAATCCGAGGGTGTGCGCCCCCGAGAGGAGGACGAGGTCCTCTGCGGAGAGTTTGTGGGCTTGGAACTTGGAGAGCATGTCCGTCAAGTTGGAGACCGGCGACGGGATGTTGGAATTCGCCTCGGCTTTGCTCGCGCAGGTCGAGTCTCGCCGGCCGAGGAGCACTTCGTAGGTGCTTCCACCTAGCTGCAAGTTCAAGCGCCCCAAGTGTTCGTCAGAAGTTCTCTGAGAACTTCCTTCATAAAGAAGGTTAGACCTTGAAATTCCAAGTCTGTCAGACGCATTTTTTCAAGAATAAATTTTTCTTCTCAATTTTTTGTTTTGGTGAAAGAATGGATAATCTGAATCAATGCCATCGTTATATGATTGGTTAATGTGTTCAAATCGTTTCATATTACCGCTACGACCGAGTCCCTGGCGGCGACGGCCAAGATATCAGCACAGGAAACAACATTTCCGAAGCACACAACGTTCAACGTAGCTTTTATCTCGTCCACCAGCTCAAACCCTCGCAGAGAGTTGTTGTTCGGCTTCGCCGTCTTCTCCCCGACCATAGTTGGCGAGTCATCCAACAACACTGAGCCATCGCAACCCTGCTCAACACCACCACATCACGTCAGTTTCTGCATCCATTGCATTTCTCCAAATACTTAACCTGCAAGCCTTACATTGACGAAGCAGTCATGGAAGTGCAACCGCAGTAGCGACGCGCCCATGCGTGGCTGAATCCCGACAGCTGTCTCCGTCATGACTCGGATGGTGGGCAGCGCCTGTGGGCACACGTCGTCGTAGTAGTCCGGGGTGAGCTTCCCGTGAGCTTGAGCTGCAGGGAGTATGATCACAGTGATTAAGGTGAAGTATAGTGTGCAGAAGAACATAGTTGAGCAGTTTGTTTGGAGTATGAAGCAATTAACTCTAAGAAGGTGACTCGATTATCATGGAGAAAAGCCAAAAAAATGTTTGTGCTTAAATAGGTGTTCATCATGGGTTGGAGGGGTACCAAGAACCAGTTGTTTAATGAACCTACCGTCTACATAAAAGCATGTGGGTAAGTATATGGTACTCGTCAAGCTAGGTGAGGGTTTCTTCTGAATATAGCCATCAGCATACCTCTCTACCTGTTTAGGTTTTTTTACAAGTTTCTTTGATCCTTGAAGCCTCTAGGAAAGCCTTGCTGTTGAGAGGCCTTCCCTTGAAACATAGAAGCTTCTGAAACCAGCTATTCTGTGAGTAATCCTTCAATAGTAACAACTTTATATAAAGTATTTATTTTCAAATTGGGTTGGTTAAGAAGCACCTAAATCTAATGAAAGCTGGTCTTTGATGTGAGATATTGAGTGACTTGCTCTGTTTTTCCTTCTATTACCTTCCAGTGGAATTGTTTAGATCAATTAGATCAAATCTCAGCCGCCTGGATTTTTTTTTTTTTTTTTTTTGCATGCTGGTCCAGAGCCAAAAACACTTCCTCTGGCTAAACAGGATAAATTATTGGTAGTAATTAACCCTGCAAACAGTCAAAGGGAAGCTGGAAATTTAGGATTGCTAGCAAGGTAACTGTGTGCATGTACTAGACTCAATGCCTGTGGTAGTCTGGTAATAAACCAGGCTCGTTGCCCTCTCCCTCTACCATATATGATCATGCTTGAACTCTACTAATTTAGTTTGTGCTTCATTTATATACACTACAATTGGCTTGGTTGGATAATTAATATTATGATAAAACATGCAAGTGAAACAGGAGTACCAAAGCAGCTACATAAGCAAAACTAGGAAGAAGAACTGAAGAAATTAAATCTAAAAGTCTTGAAAATCACATGATGGTCCTCCAAGCAATCCTCCAAGGTAAAACCCCCCTTGATCTACTATAAATCTAACATTCTCTTCTCTTGGTCCTAGAGTGGCAAAAAAAAAAAAAAAAAAAAAAAAAACAGGAGTCAATAGAGCAACTTAATTAAGATAAGTAAGATGATTGAAATGAATAATACTAACTGCAAAAGTAATATACTAGATACAAAAACTGCAATTTACATATGGAGAAATGTTTTACTACAATTTATGATCCAGCTGCTAAATTTGTAATCAAGCAAGTGTTGGTGGACTCTCGTCTTGTGGGTGCTACCTTTGTACTCCCTCATATTTTGATAAATAGTGGCACTACGTGCATGCCCCCACACATAAAGGTAGCTCATTCTCATTGATAGGACAGTATATACTATTGTAGAGAAAACTATACATGCATGTCCCCACGAGTGAATCATGATTTGCATACCTTATTCTCACCATGTGTTGAGCTAAGGAATATTACTATATGACATCCTCAATTTGCAAATCCAGTAGAGAAATTGTTACGCTCTGGGGTGTCATTTTTGCACATCAAGAGACATCCCATTTGATAACAATATAATAAAAGAAATCTCAGGAACCATCTAAATAAAATAATTAAAAATTCATCAATTATATATATATATATATTATATTCTTCGTAGATAACAAAACTATACAGATAAACCGATATATCAAACAAAACATAAATATAATGAAATGAAAATAAGACAAACTAGAAATTAGCAACAAGGAAACTGACAAACAAATTGCAATCATAACTCATACCTTATGGATGCCTCAACACAACGCCAATATGGCAAGTTAGACTTGAGATGGCGATTCCTCTCTTTGTTTTAGTCTTTAACTGCATGATTGCTCCTCATATCCCACTAGACAAACAGTGCTAGGAGTCATATTAGTGTCCCGAGGTGTATGCCACTAGGGAAACTCAATGGTACTTCATGCCATTCGTGCCACTGTAGAATTTGTGGCAACGACAGAAATGATCGGCCTCAACATTTAGGGATTCAAATCTTTAGGGAAGAATCTTCTTGCCAATCTTGTTTAAAACCACCACTCTGTGTGAATTTTAATGTAAGGTTTGTAGAAGTTGGTCACCACATGCATCAACTGCTGACTCAATTGGACTAGATGTATCAACTTTTCGTGCCAGTGTATGATGAATCAGAGAGAACCTAACATCAAATCAAGCTGCTGTGAGTTCCTTAGTTTGTCCTTAAAAATCATTAGCCATATGGGTTGTGTCGACCCACAAGTTCGCTTTAGTATTTAATAATCTAAACTAGGTGTCATAGAGAAGGTGGGGAAATAAATGTCAGAAAACCTATTCCTTGCTGGAATTCCATTAAGTTTTTTGGAAGAATCTGCATGAGTAGTCGGTGGATTTGACCCACTCATCCAGCCCAGGATGCCCCAGATTAATTTGGATGAGTTTAATGTTTTTTTTTTCTGGTAAGTTGGCTGAGAAACGTTTGAAAACAATTAGTCTGGGAATGCTCGATTTCATCATAATGCTTGTAATAATTACACTGAACTCACTTCTTTCCTATAGCAGTTGATACTTGTAAGGTTACAAAGACAGTTCTTCTGCTACTGTCTTTGATCTTTTCATCATGTAATCATAGCTGTAATATCTTGACTTCATACAACAGGATATCCCAAGTTTATCAAAGGTTTGATGGAGTGAGAAGTTTTCTAAACATCCATTATAGCGATGCAGTATTTTTAGATAGTTCTGTTTGAATATTTGTGTTTTAGGAACAGAGTAAAGATTGAAGAAGAGAAATAAAAGGTAAATGTGTCTACATTCATCACTTCGATATATATGTATTTTTCTTAAGAGAACTTTTTTTCTCAGGTAAAGACGGCTGATGCAGCATTTTATGGAATGAAATGGTGCATTGGTGCAGTAAATGGCGAGGTCGATTTCAATAAAAAAAAAATGGAAGAAGGTAATAATATCCTATCACGAGATCGTAATATAATTATATCCCTGTGCTCCTCTTGAATCCAAAAGTATAATCTATAATTACTATAACATATTTGGAAGGAAGTAGTTGCTGTTAATACGTTCGAGTCATGATGATTCTTCATGCAATCTCTTATTAAACGATCGAATAACATTTCCTTCCAAACATTACACTTGCCACACATCCTGTCTTCTTCTTCTGAACAACCTATGCAACTCGATAATAACCGATCATAAATTATCATCTCATAGTTTATTGCTTATTCCATAATGCAGAGAGCCATTATCTTAACACCACACTACCTTCAGTTAAGCCGCATCGCTCCAAAAGCAGGAGAGGCACTTCACCACTGGCCTTCTGCTGCGACACCCGGACGATGACGACGAGGCTGAAGAAGAGAAGGAGGAGGAAGACAGAGAAGGAGAGGGGCGGTAGAACTTCTGGAAGCTGCGCTTGAAATCAAACATTTTGGATCTTTCCTTCTTGGAGCCCCTGCTCTTGGTGCTGCTGAAGTAGGAGGGAGGCGGACTCAGAGGAGGCTGCATGAAGGTGTTGGTGGAACAGCCGGCGTGCTTGGGAATGCCAGGCTGAGACTCCCACAAGAAGGGCACAGCACCAGAAGCCACCCCATAGTAGACTCTGAAGGAAGGGCAGGCTAAGGAAGTATCCTTGGCGGAGAGCAGCCTGGAGTAGAATTGTGCATCTTGTTTGATTGGAAGGGGTGGCTTGGGGAGCTCTGAGCACTTGGAGAGCATCATCTTGAGAGGGTGATGGAGAGAAGTGAAATCAATCCTTCCTGCTGCTAATTTCTAAGTTGGATTCAAAGTGTAACTACAATTTATTGGTTTCAGCGAGTTAACAGTGGAGGAGGGCACTGAAATGTAAAGGTTGGGCTGTTGGTTGTGCATGGACCAGTTGCTGTCATTTTCTGCCTCCTGCTCTGCTCTTCCTTGTGCGGTCAAATTGGGCAGCATTTTGAAGAATTTAAAATTTTTAAGGTTTTTTTTGAAAAAAATGGGCTTAAATGAAACTGCCTTATTACAGAAATATAATTGGGCAACCTTCACGGTGGCTAACCCTAATTAGTTGATCTGCTACAAATTTTATTTATTTTTGTAGACAATTGCTAAATATAGTATTATTGAATCTAACGTGAATTTTTATTTTTTAATAAATTTATTATATTATTAATTTAGCTTATTACATGATATTTTAACGAAATTTTAACAATAAAAAACTATTAAACACAAGCCTAAATATCTAAATTAAGATAAACGAAAATTTAAATTAATAAATATTTTTAAAAAAATAAGAAGAAAAGTCAAAGTGAACCATGTCAAAAAAAAAATACAAGAAATTTGAGAATCAAATTGCAAATTTTAAAATAAATTTACAAATTAGTGGAATACCAAAAGAAGCATCTAGGTGATCTCCTTTTATTTATATTTTAAAAGGAGGAATTTACGTGGTCTTTGTAAATTAATGAATTAATTAGTCAACGTAAGTAGGTATCATGATATGATGCAAATTGTATTTAATAATACATGGCAGATCTCGTTCATATTATTTATTATAAGTATGTATGAATCAAAATGTGAAATTCTGATTGTTGAGATATGGGTGATGTACCGCTGAATTGAATTAAAAAAATGTCTTTTTTAAATTGTAATTTAAAAATATTTTGCCAAAAGTCATCTTCATGGTGCACTAATGGATAGTGTTTAGAGTTTTTAATCTTCTTAATGTTATGCAATCATACAGTTATAATTTTGATGATTAATATTAATAAAACTTAAAGTAAAATATAAAAAATTTTACTTGTGCATAAAGTATGCAAAAAAGTATTTATAAATAAGAAGATCAGATGAGAGACAAAGGGAAATTCAAGAAAGTCGAGAAACGAATTCTTGATGAGAAAAAGTTTTTACAAGTCAAAAGGCCGAATGTAAGACAAATAAAGTCTAAGAAGATCGATGATCAGACTCTTGGTAAGAGTGGAAAGAACAAGCGTATCACAGATTAAATGTGCAGAAGGTAATTTAGTTGAATGCAGTAAAAATCTCTATCAGTCGACTGATTATAATATCCAATCGACTGATATTGGTGTCAGTCGATTGGAAGGTAATAATCAATCGATTAATACTAAATTTTTAGTTAGATTCTAAATTTCAGTCGACTGATATTCATGTCAGTCAAATTGATTCTTCATATCAGTCGACTAATTCTGTTTCAGAAGCAAACAGAATAGAATCGACTCGACTGATTCGTCACATTAGTCGACTATTTCTGTTTCGAGAGAAAATAGAATAGAATCGACTTGACAGGTTCTTTACATCAGTCGACTGACTCTATTTCGGAAGCAAACAAAATAGAATTGACTCGACTCATTCTTTACATCAGTCGACTAAGTCTGTTTCAGAAGCAAACAGAATAGAATTGACTTAATTGATTTTTCACATCAGTCGACTGATTCTGTTTTAGAAGCAAACAGAAGAGAATCGATTCGACTGATGTCTCGATTTATCCATCACAGTCGACTGATGAGTAAAATTAGTCGATTAACATTTGAAATTTGATAAAATCCGACACAATTTCAGAAGGTTCAGAGGTTGTTATTTGTTGCTGACCAAATCAATCGATTAGTATGAGAAAATCAGTCAACTGATCACAAGAGAAGTTGGACATGTTTAAATGGTGAGAGTTAGTCATTGATGAACACTATTCATGCTATTTTGCTCTAAGTTTTCCTGCTACAGTGCTAAAGAATCTATCTAGTGTTCAACTATACAACTTGGAGCAATTCTTAGAAGAAGAAGCAAATTCATCAAGATCATTGTAAAACTTCTTTTCTTCTTCTTTGTGATTTTTTATTGTTCTTGAAAAACTGTAATTCTACTGTAAGAGAGTTTCTCTATCTTCGAGATTTATCCGAGAAGGAGAAGATTTAATAGAAGTGGTGAGTTGAGAGTGAATCCTTGGATTAGTCGCCTTAAGGAGATGGATACTAAGTAAATCATTCGAGTTAGCATTGTGTTTGTAGAGTGGCTAGTTCGCAAAAAATTTCCGCTAATATAAATCAAATCTAAGCAAATTGAGCTATTCAACATCCCCTTCCTCTCATATTTTTTTTAATTAACTATCAAATGTGTTTCACAATGTAGGTGACATTATACATGTGAAAATATTTTTTATTTAGGGACAGCATATAAAGTTGACCACGAGATAGTGAAATAATTATTGAGTAGGAAGCTCACAACATATGACCTAGTACGAGAGGGGATGTACTTGACATTCCGAGTTAAAGGTCAAGTTGTGTTGTCGGTGCGGTGGATTGACCTGGTGTGGATGCTGAACCTAATATATGCTCATATTTGGTGAACTATTATATATCTGAGTAAATATCTAAAGACCTATATACATGTGTACTTTCTTAAAAACATGGTCTATCAAAATGAATACCCTCCAATATACTATAATTTTCCTTGCCTGTTATACATAATGTATCATGGATGATATAACAAAGTGTTTAGTATCTGAGTAGATGTTTAAAGATCTATATACATGTGTACTCTTTTAAAAACATAGTCTATGTCACAATGAATACCCTCAAACATACTATAATTTTTCTTGCCTGTCATACATAATGTTTCATGGATGATACGACAAAATGTCTAGCCTTCATCATATTCTTGGACCCTTATATTGATGCTTGAAGACCGAAATATATATGCCTATATGTAGACATCTCCTAGTGCCTGCAAAACCTTCCCTCCTCTATAAATCTACAATAGGCCAACATTTAAAGAGCAAGTGCTCCTGTGCCTCCTCTTCTGAATCACAAAACATGCAACTTCGATTCTTTATATATTTCAGTTGATCCTGTGTAGGCAGTCCGTCAATACATCAATATTCATAATATAAAGACATAATTATGCTACAAATACACCTTTCACACTGTACTTGTCTACTCCCTTTAAAAAGATGTATACTTTTGTCACTCTAATGTGTCCCTAGCTAAATCGAAAATTGACGTTAAACATTATTTAAAGTTTTCATCTTGTCCACGATTTATTTATTAAAATTTATTTAAAATTCTGTACTGATTGATAATTTAGCAAGTATTCTTATACGAATTTGATACTTACGCATCAATGTGCCACGTATGCTTAGCTTATCAAGTCTGTATTGTCTTATAATATTTAGTCATGGCTCATTTGAGTTGGCACATGTATTCATAACTTAATTTAGTTTAACATTTATACTCAATCCATTATTAATGTTTTAATTATTAACTGGTTCATATATTTTAATTGTTTTGATAAGTTGCCGTGCGTATACTATTTGTGACGGCTCAATTATTATTCCATCCATTTCCACTTGTTAAACGACGAATAATCCCTACTTTAACCTAATTTCAGTTAATTAAATGATGTGATAACAATTGAAATTTTATAAAATTATATGAATTATTCTATATAAATTGAGTTTATAAAATACTCCTAAAATTAATTCTCGCTTTGCTGGCGACTTTCCCGTCCGCATAATTTTAGCAATTTCATTTTTTTTATATATATATATATATATTTAAAATTAGAATTAAAATTGCATTAAAATTTGGAGGAAAAAAAGTACTACTTTTCTTTCGGGCTTTGTGTCTTCGTCTATTTATAACCCTAGGGCTCCGGTTGCTTCTCCTCCGTCCGCCGGAGAGGATGGCCGACTCCAAAATCGGCGATCAGGCTCCGGCGAAGGTCATCTTCGGAATTTACGAACTGGGACGCCTCCTCGGCCGTGGTTCCTCCGCCAAGGTCTACCATGCCCGCCACCTTCCCTCCGGTCAATCCGTCGCCATCAAGGTCTTCTCCAAACCCCGCCGCCTCGCTGGGTCTCCTTCCGCTTCCGCCGATCCCTTCATCCGCGAGATCTCCGCCCTCCGGCGTCTCCGCCACCGCCACATCATCCGCCTGCACGAAGTGCTCGCCTCACGCTCTAAGGTCTACCTCGTCCTCGACCTCGCCAAGGGCGGCGAGCTCTTCTCTCGCATCGAGGAGCACGGCAGGCTCCCCGAGGACCTTGTCCGTCGGCTGTTCCGGCAGCTGATCTCCGCCGTCGCCTACTCGCACTCCCGCGGGGTCTTCCACAGGGACCTCAAGCCGGAGAATATCCTTCTCGACGAAGCGGGCGACATCAAGGTCTCGGATTTCGGATTCACCGCCCTCCGATCCTCCGATGGCGATCACCTCCTCCGCACCCAATGCGGGACGCCGGCGTACGTATCGCCAGAGATTCTGATGGGGAAGAAATCAAATGGCTACGATGGGGCGAAGGCGGATATCTGGTCCTGCGGCGTCATACTCTTCGTGCTCGTCGCCGGCTACCTCCCTTTCAATGATCCTAATATCATGTCCCTCTACCGCAAGATCTACTGCGGCCACCACCGCTGCCCTCGGTGGACGCCGCCGGACCTCCGCCGCCTCATCTCCCGCCTTCTCGACCCCAACCCGGTCACCCGCATCTCCATCGATTGCATCCTCCGCGACCCCTGGTTCGCCAAGGACCTTGACGCGAATCAAGTGGCGGCCCTGATGCGGCCGTTCGCCGACGAACAAAAGCCCCAACACCGCGACACCGGCAGTGAACTCAACGCCTTCGATCTCATCGCCTTCTCCTCCGGACTCGACCTTTCGAGCTTCTTCATGGAAGGGGAAACATCGGACCGGGAGCGTTTCGCATCCTCCGACCCTGCGGACCGCGTTCTAGACCAGGTTGAGCGGGTGGGAAAGGGCGAGGGCTTCGTGGTGAGGAAGGAGGAGGACCAGAAGGGGATGCCGACGGCGGCGGTGGTGGAGGGGCAAAGCGGGGAGTTAATAGTTAGGGTGGAGGTTCACCGGTTGCCCGGAGGCATGGCGGTGGTGGAGTTGGAGAAGGGTGGCGGAGATGCTGGAATATTCTGCAGCGAGAAGCTGAGGCCGGCGTTGTGCGGCCCGCCCGCGGGCTGCCGATGACCGCCGTCCAATAGATGACCTCCTGACCGGTTGGTAACGTCAGCCCTGGTGGTTATTTTTTGTAAAAAAGTCCTTTCGTAAAATATATAGTCTACCCCATACCTTTTAACAAATCCAAATATAAACCTTAGCAATTAACAAATAAAACCTCAATTTTAGATTGATATCAAATCTAGCCTTTATTTTAATGTTTTATTAAATGACGCAGCACCAATTTTGATTTGAACGGCTGAACCACTCAAGAATTATAAACGGAATTGATGAAACAAATTGGGCACTCTAAGCCCTAAATCCTAAAATAAAAAATAAATTAATTTTAATAAGGATTATAATTATTTTTTTATTTATTATAAAATAAAAATTATTAATGATCAAATAATAAAAATTAAATCTTTAATTTATGATGCACTAATCTTAAATATACAATTTTGAATATCATAATTTTATGAGAAAAACTATTTAAATAAAAACAATTTAAAGTTATCAATTTAATAAATAAATTTTAATTTTTAAGAAAAGGAATTGTGTTTGTACATAGATGATGCAAGATTGGTTAATGTTCTGGATGAATGAAAGAAGAGACTTAATTTGTTTTTCTATTGAGAGCAAAAGATAAAATTGTCATCTTGACGGCCTCTTAAGTGGAATCAAAGATGAAAAGTGTTGCAATCCAATAACATTGTATTTCATAAATTTAGCTTCATTTAATTAAATTAGCTATCAGATCATTCAATGCGATGCAATAGTTGTCGAGTAAATTTTATATGAATTGGATTTTAGTGACGAGGAAAATTTATGATGGATTTATGCTAAACATTACAATCAAAATTTAATTTTAAAAAGTGACATATTCAGACTAACTTAGATTTTATTTATTTAGTACAAGTCGCATAGAAAATAATAGATGAATAAAAAAACAATATATTACATATCATGGTAGATTTCTAAAAGATCCTTATAATTAAAGTTGCATTATATAAATCTTAGTATAAGTTAGTTTTTAGCTCGAACTAATAGTTTGCTTGGAAGAAAGAATTGAAAGGAAAGAAGGGAATGAAGGAGTTGTGATTTTTCTTGTCGAACTAATAGTCGCATTCATATTGAATTCTTTTTGTTTTTTTGTCTAAATTTCATTTAGAAAATCTTTGAATTGAGTTATTTTCTACTTAAAAATCAAAAAGTGATAGAAATCGGATGATTGAAATAAAGGAAAGCCAATAAAAATTGGACACAAGCTTCCCTGATAGGGACGTCCATTATTTACTTGATTCTCTATTGATGGCGTTGATGAAAGCAATAATAATACGATGCATATAAACTAAATCAATGATACATCTGATACATGATCAAGTTTATCATATTTAATGAGCTTACAAAACTGAAATTGAATGTCAATGACAAGTAAAAGCTAACCTAAATCCAACTCAAGAGTCATTGATTCTTATTTGTCACCGGAAGGATTCTTGCAATTTAGGAAAAGTCTTCTACAACGATCGAACAATAATTTGTATCTTGATCTTAATGTGGAAGAGTCCAAGGAACAAGAAGAAGACCAAACTCAAGATGCCAAATTGAATCAACTCTTTTCTTTTTATACCAAGTCCATCCTGTAAGGATAATTCATCAAAAAGCCTATAACTCATTAACAGCCTATTAATGTTAACGAATCGGATTATTGGATCTACATATTGAATCCACATCCAATATCTAAACCCCCCTTTAATGTCACAAGTATTAGATTACTTAAATGAAGTTTAGTTTCCTTAATGAAAATTAGTTTGTGTGTTAATCAAGTGTAAGGCCACCTTATAGAGATTCAAGTCCACCTATATGAACTTAATCTTACAATCTTCTACTTGAGCTATATTTGATTCCTTATACACCACACATTGAACTCAATATGCCAAATTTTATGGGTTAATTAACCCCTTAAATAATTTGGTCCATTAATTCAATTAGCACAGAACTAAAAGCCAGAGTTACTAATATAGGGTTAAGTTACGAAACTCATATTCATGCTTTGGCGTGAGAAGAAGAATGATGAAAAAAGTTGGCTAATTAGTTAGCCTAACTTAAACATATTATCAAATATCAAAACGGAGAAGATTATTGGTGCAACTGATCTCAGGTCAAGGTTAACCAAGCTCGGTTTGACTTGAGTTGGATTTTGATGTTTAATCAATATGATGGTTAGGTGTTAAGTATGTCCAAGTTGATCAGATACTTGACAGTAGAAAATTCAAATGAATCATGGAGGATCGGACACTTTGCACGAAAGGAAAGTCTAAGTGAATCATAGAGGACTCGACACTTGATGCAAGATAGAAAGTCCAAATGAATCTCAATATGAGAGAATCTTGGAGTCTATGCACAAATAAGTATCAAACAATCAACAAGATCAAGTTCCACCAAAACAATTAAGAAAGAGTCGACGCTCCTCCTTTGGCTGGTCCAAATGTCATGAATCATGAATGTCATAGTGGTAGCTGCTGCAGAATGTGCGCCATGCATGATACGTCTGTCTAAAACAGGCACGGCTTGTTTCACATCCACGCAATGAAATCATCTTTATTGGAAATTAATTAGTTATATCTATCTTTGACAATAAGCTAGAGGATAATTTAATTTTTTAATTTCACATCATTCATCTCAATCAGTTCTTCTGACCTTTCATTTTGAACAAACTTGCCTGCAATTAACTATAACCATTGCATGAGTAGTTTGAAATTTGAACTTGCTATTCTTTAATTTGTCTTATAAAATTGGTTGAAGTTTGAAATTTAATTTAATTAAATTAGTTGATGTTTTCATTTAGGTGGACTTGGAGATGTTGCTGGATCAAGTTTTTTAAAGCAACAAAATCAGCGTACGTGTTTTAAAAATAAAAAATCTTAAAAATATTCTTTAGAAACGAGGCATCTGAATTCCTGATGATAATAAAAACATACCTTTTTAATTTTTAACTTTTTCCCATCAGAATGATAAATATTTTTTTAATTTAAAATGGTATTTATTTATTTATTTTTATTAAAAACATTTGAAAACCCGTTCTGAAAAATTTCTATGCTTATTAAAGAACGCAGTAATACATGCCCACGTGGCTCTTCTCATGTTCCACGCCTGCCACCGGAAAACAACCGCACTGCCGGCGGTCGGGCGGTGTGGCGCGCGTCGCCAAGTTAACAGATGGCGTCACGGCATGAAGTAACGGCCGCCACACTCGCACCGCCACACCTCCGGGTAGTACTCCGCCGCCGCCGCCGCCGCTGCCGCTGCGGCCGGAGGCACCCGCACGCGCAAGGGCCGGCACGGCGCGCACCCGCCGCACTTGGCCACGCACCTCGGCGGATGCGACCCCGGCTCCATCAGCTTCCTCCTCAGCCGCTTCCCCTCCTCTGCCACCGCCGCCGTTGCCCGCTCCTCCTCCTCACTTAGTTCTTCCCATGGACTCGCTCCATTAATGACCCGCAGTGACGGCGTCCTCCCACTTTCTGCACGAAACAAACAGATGAATCGCTTGCGAAACTATCAAAAGACTCCCTAACATTTAGCATCCTTTTCAAAAAGCCACTAGAATTCTATTAATATCAAACCATCCCGAGGAACAGAGATTAAAGAAATGGATCGATTCCTCACCCGAACAACCTCTGCGACCAAACACAAGGAAGCAACAGAGCAAAGACAGCCACAGCCAGCAACAAAGCGTGAGCCCTCCCTTGGGCCTCCATTCTCTCCCTCTCATCTCTCGAAACAGAGCGATCTCTCCGAGTCGATCGCAGAGCTCGATCTCTAAGTCGGAGCGCAGCAGTAGTCCATCACATTAAATTTGGTTCCCAAACTTGGCCGGCCGCTCCATGCAAGCGTCGGCCTCGAGAGCTATGTTTAGACGGAGCAGTAGAATTACTGCGCGAGGTTTGAGCTTTTTTAATTAGCCAAATTTAGGGAAACAATGACGTTGGGATGGCAGTGGTTCCAGCTCAGTGTCTCGCCCGGGCTTCTGCATGGAGGCCGATCTCGGCCTTGACCTCGGAGTACGGGGAGTGGCGAGGCACATGCGAGGAATTGGTAAACTGAAGTGGCGTGGGAGATGGAGGAATAAAGGCGAAAGGGAAGGTAGTGAGTTGTTCCTTAGCTGCTTTTGCCATGGCGGCAGGGGGACAGTGGGGGCGACTCTGCGGCAGGGCCACTGCTCAAATGTAGAAATGAAACAGCAAGCTGCGTTAACCGCGGTCAGTCAGGGCAGGACTAAGCTTTGATCACTCGCCAAGGATCAATCGATCAAAAGGGTTAACGTAGTCGGTCCCATGATTATATGTGAAAAGGTAAATTAAAAAATTGTAATTGACTATAACGGAGGAGGACAATGCCTCGATTTCATTAAGATTCAATCCTTATCTACTTTAACAATTTTAGTTCGTCGTAACTAACTAAACTATGTCCCGAGAGTAAGTTTCTATTGCTTAGACAAATAATAAAAGATCAAAATTTAAAATTTAAATAAGATGAATTTATACCGTAAATGAATCAAAGAAGAAGATTGTCTGCTGTGTGGGCTAAAGCGATACGCGCCTCATTGGGCTTTTAGAAGGTTGTGGGCTAGAGCCCAAATTAAATAGGGGAAGATCATTCTCTCCTAGTTTGGTATTTATAATGATCTTCTCACCATAATCCATCAAAAAAAAAAACAAAGATATAACTAAAATTATAAGTACTATTTTCCTTCGAATAGTTTTATAGCAAAAAATCAGAGGCAGTTATTAAAAAAAATGTCATTCTTTTTTTTAAAAAAATTAAAACAATGAAAATATCTTTATATTGTAACAATAAAATAAAATAAACCAATTTAATTTGATAAAAATATTATATATGAAATACTTTTATAACGTAAAAATATTTTTTATTAAATTATTTTAGAATAATTGTACCAACTAATACTCTAATAATATAATGGTTGTTATAATATATATAGTAAGCAAAAAATCAAAAGGGTATCTTTTTTTTAATGAATAGTCAAAGAAACACCCTTTTTACTTTATTATCAAAAGGGGTACTCCACCCTACACTGTTCTACCTAATCTACTGTTCATCCGGGTTTGAGTTGTTTTTAGACCGGTTCAAGGCTGGTCGGGGTGGGCGGGCAAGAAAAAATCAATACATTTAGGTTTTAGTTCACTTCTTGGAAACAAAACTCAAACATTTTGAACCCTCCTCCTTTGAACTCTCTTGTTAGCCCTTCATCATCTTCGCTGATCAACTCCCTCGTTGTTGTCTCGCCTGTTGCCGTTCATCTGCAATGTGTTACCCCATATATGTGTTCATCTTCTATTATCTATCTTTTAATTGCCTACTGATGTCTCGTCTTATTATTTAGGATTTAGATTTTAATGTCAGTTCAGTTCTCGAACATCTTCCTCCTCTATCCAAATGTCACTTTTGTTTATTGTAGCAGATACAACGATATAGCAGCTATGGAACTGTAGTTGCTACAATGTTCTTGTTTGTGATCCTACCACGTTATAGTAGTTATGATTTCGTAATTGCTATAACGTTCTAGTGTAATTGCATTGTAGCCGCTATGATTTGGTAGCTACTACAATCTTCTAGTAAGCACGTTGTAGCAGCTATGATTTGATAGTTGTTACAACATTCTTATCAGCACGTTGTAGCAGCTATAGTTTCATAGTTGCTACAATGTTATAGTTTAAACACATTGTAGCAACTACGATTTGGTAATTACTACAATGTTCTAGTTTAACCACATTGTAGCAGCTATGATCTAATAGTTGCTACAACATGTTGACCAAAATTAACTGAAATATCATTTTATTATTCAAAACTAATTAATATTGTAATGTATCACTAAGATATTAAGTATTTGTTTACAAAATTAAATGGCGTCTAGTGTTCCACCTCCCACATAAGCTCTACTTCTAGTGCATATCGTAAGAAAATATAATGGAAAAGTAACGTCTACCAGTTTAAGTTATTCATATTATCACTACAACCAACAAATGGAGTTGATAAATAGAAGCTCATTCGCCCGAGCCCTAGACATACCATATAATGCAAACATCAAAGGCCTTATACAAAATATGTTTGACAATTTGGAGTATTGTCTTTCAAAATTAGAAGATTAGATTCACAAGAATAGATGTTGCACTAATTCTAGGACCTCCAGATCATGGCGATGAAGTTCTTTTGCATTTGGATATCATCTCCTCCTCACTCTACATTCAACATTTCATGAATCAGGATTGTTCAAAGAATGAAATAGAGAACAAGTTGATCAACATCAACAAACAACCATCTCTTGAATCTGATCTTTTATTTTGTCAACTTGTTATTTTGTTTTTTTTATTTGTGTGTTATTTACCACTACTAGCAGTATATCTAAACTACCAGTACACTCACTACTTGATTGTATATATATGGAGGTCATTGGTGTGATGTTCTCGCAGAGGCCCAAGCCACTAGGTCTTGAAGGAAATCAAACTCCAATTCTGAAAGAATTTGCACACCTACTTGCTGTAAGTTGTTAAATTTTATTATAACTTCATTGATTCAAAATTTATAACCATACTTATTGTATTATAGGTTTGGATGTGTGAACATGTTAGAATCAGAGAGCCACACAAGAACTTTGTCCTTCCAAGAATATGTCGATGGAAGTTGACAACCTCACGTGTAGATAAAATAAAGATGATGATTGGAGAGCTACCTTCATCAAAAATAATAGCAACTTTGCTTCCATCAAATTTAGAGGAACACTTACTATCACCTGATTTTCTAGCAGATGTTGAAGAGCAAATTGATGATCAAATTACACAAAACTTTATCAATGTGTCTTTTCCTGAGCAAGCAGAGGATGTTCAGGAGGAGTATGTAACAGAGGATGTTCAAGATCAAACTGTAAAGGATGGAGCAAGTTGAATGTCAATGCTATAAAGTAAAAGATGATCAACTTGTTAGATACATACTTTGTTTGCTGAGTTAAAGAAGGATATTAAAGAGAAGGAGATAAAAATAAGAGAACTTGTTGATTTACTAGAGAGGAGTGCTAGTAATGCTGACATTAGAATTCTTGAGGAAAGACTATAGGTGAAAAAGATGGAATATTCGCTGTAAAAAACTGAATCATAGTTGAATAAAAAAAAATAAAAGTGTGGAGCTCCAACGCATGCTTCAAAGCAAGGTATCAAAAGAACCATGAGCAACACTTACCTCAGATAAAGAGGCCATAGAGCCTAATCCGTCAACACATATAAGAATAAACAGTTGTGCTAGAAAGAGTATTCGACCACTACTGACTCATAAATTCGACCAAGTCCCCAAAAGAAAGAGAACTGATAGAAAACCAATGACTACAATACTTATGCCGGCTGAAGGGACAACTAAGGGGAAAGAGAAAGACAAGGAGATTATTCAGCATAAAGATCTAGAAGCCCTTGTCCCATCAAACACATCTGCCACAAATCAACAACACAAACATACTAAGATTGACAGTGTCAAAACCAAAGTCTTGAAGTACGGTTGATTATAGTTAATTCCTTTTGTTGTTAATCCTCAATGACATGTTAGTTTATATATTTTTCAACAAGCAAAGACATGTTTTAAAAAAAATGATAAATCTCAGTTAGTCTCATAGACTCAATCCCTGGGGTGGGCGGGCAAAGACATGTTTTAAGAACAATAAAGATGTTGTGGCAATAGATGCATTATTGAAGCTCAGTCAATTAGAGTGAGTTAGTTGGTAGTGTAGCTGCATAAATATGTATTGCTACATTTTTATTTGAGTAATAAGTGTATATTAAAATAAGAATAATATTACTTTCATATGCGTCATGTTGTATTGAGAATAATACATTTGATTGCTAAATTTTACTATCAACACTAAAAGCATGCTAGAACCACCTATATGTTTAGAAGTTGTTGTATCACATATACTTTTCGTAGCTACTACAAATGTAGCAGCTATGACTATTATTTAATAATAATAATGGTGATAATTTTCTTCTTTATTTTATCATTTGTCATAATATTTTTATTTGTTTATATAGGGTTACGCTACTTTCAGTATGACCCAACTGTACTTTTGCATTAAATATGTAATTTTTACGACAATATTTGATTGGACTCGGTGCATTCATGATGATTGCATAAATGAATATTTTACAATTATAGCAAAGTTAAACCCTCTCATATACCATACTACACGTCCATAAGTATTTAACTAACTAAACCATGTTATTATTTTCTCTTGCATATATTCCACTGATAATTATTCTTCTCTACATAGGATGTGTTTTCAATGATACATGCCCAAGCATTTGAACAAACTATGAAAACTGAGGAAGATAAGACCATTAAATATATCTTATGTTCTCTTAATAATGAAAATAATCAATCACATCTATTGGTTATAAACCTCGAGGAAAGTCAATTTATTCATTATAACTCCCTTTGCGCTATAGAAAATTACACTTCTATATTTGAGAAAACTATAAGTATTTAGTTGTATATTCTATTACAATAGGCTTTTGATATGTATTGATTACACTTCAGTGCAAATGGAATTTTTTAAGAATTTAAATTGGTCATACTTTCACATCGGCATCGAGGGTTAGCACCTATTTCCTCAAGAGAGTTTAAATCGATTCAAGTAAATGACCATAATTGTAAGTATTTATTTATGTTTTATATTCCCAATTATAATTAGATTTTTACAAGGTAAAAACTTTATCTTGCATGTTAGATTGTGCTTTTTTTTGTGAAGCACTATGTTGAGAGTTTAATATTTCAAAGATCGACTGAATTCAGATAAACTAAAATGAAAGCTTATAGATTTAGGATTGGGCATAAAATTATGACAAACAAAAACGGGGCAAGTGACAGAGGTTAATGTCATTTCAAAGGTCAATAACAATTTCAAAATGTATGTTTGTGAAAAAATTAGTTTGTAGTTGTTGTTATGTTATTGTTTTGGTTCTATCAAATTTTAGTCGAACAACTTATTATGGTGTTTCACATGAGTATTATTTTTAGTTTCAGAGAAATTGTTTATACAATTTTAGAGAATTACAAGTAATACACTTTCAGATTACACAAGACATCATTTGTTATAGCAGCTATTAAGTCGTAGCTGCTACAACACAGACTTAACGTTATAGTAGCTACGGAACTATAGTTGTTACAGCATGCTTGTTCAATCACGTTGTAATAGCTACAATTCTGTAGTTGCTACAACATGCTTATTCACTTACGTTGTAGCAGCTACGATTCCGTAGTTGCTATAAAGCGCTTATTCAATCACGTTGTAGCAACTACGATTTTGTAGCTACTACAACACAGGCTTGATGTTGTAGTAGCTATGGAACTGTAGTTACTACAATGTGGTCTTGACTTGTTCAATCACATTATAGTAGCTATGATTCTATAGCTGCTATACAACACAAACTTGACATTGTACTAGGTATAGAATTGTAGTTGCTACAATGAATTTTGCCACTGTTCAATCACCGTAGTTGCTATAACATAGAGTCGACAATGTAACTCTAGAATTGATATTTCAACTCCCCCAATTAAACTTCACCAACTTCTCCCTTGCATTTAATGGGTGTTAACTCTAGAATTGATGAAATCACACCATCATAAAGATAACCTCCTAGCGTATGTTGACCCTTCCCTTTCAGATCATGGCACAAGAAACTTCACAAATCATGGTGCATTTGTGTCACCGGAAACTAACACCTTCTTCGGGTCCTGTGATAGTGCCCAATGATTCAACTTCTTACTCTCAAAAGACCTTCCCTCTCCTTGCCACCAAACATCCTAGCAGGTCATTCTACACTAGTGGGTTCTTAGGCTGCCAGGTGATATTTCATCTCTTAGCCTTTCCTTGTATATTTGACAGTAAAATGCAAAAATCACTTACATGAACTTCCACCCAATGTGCTAGTCTAAGTTGTGCCCTTAGACCGATAATCAACTGCATCTAGTTTTGGCGCAAGTGAAAACCTTGAAGCAACAGCGGGATCAAGCAATGAACGAGTTGAAGGTTGCCCTTCAAAGACTGGAAAAGACCCATCCACACTTTCCAAGTTGAACGAGCAAGTGACAAAGGTTAATGTAGCTCTAAAAGAGGCCATGGATCTATTGGAAAGCAACGATTGCTAAGGGATGGGTTCGCTTTAGAAAACCGTAGGGCCTTAGGATCATTTCGTTGATCTTCCTTCTGTTGATGTCTTATAACGACTATCTTCCTTCTATTATATGTCTTATAGAATTGGAAAGTTTTACTTTTAATATTGAATGGTGGGTTGATCTATCTCATTCTTGTTTAATTACGTTGTAGCAGCTACTATTCTATAACTGCTACAACATGGTTTGTAGCTTTGTACAAATACATTGTAGCTGCTACAATACGGTTCACAACCTTGTACAAGCATGTTGTAATAGTTATGGTTCCGTAGCTGCTACAACATAGTTCACAAGTTGTAGTAATTACGAAACTGTAGCTACTACAATGCGACCTTGACTTGACATTATAGTAGGTACGTAACCATAGTTGTTAAACGCAAACTTGAATTCTTCAATTAAGTTATAGCAGCTACTTAACCGTAGTTGGTACAACATGGACTTGTTCAAATCATATATGTAACAGTCACAACCATAGTCGATATGAAAATGGAACTATAAATCAAACACTGAAAATATTTAAATACTATAAATGTAAATATATAATAGTAAACTAATATGTCAGATTACATGCATCATATATTTGCTTACATATTTCAAGCCTCATACAAAATACTTAGAATTTCATTGAACTATCGTGACATATACTTACGTATTTCAAACCTCATACAAAATGCTTAGAATTTCATTGAACCATCATGACATTTACGTATGTATTTCATACATAATTCAACCCCATACAAAATTCTTAGAATTTCATTGAACCATTATGATATTTACTTACATATTTCAAAACTCATACAAAATGTATAGAATTTCATTGACCCATCATGACATTTAGTTACATATTTCAAACCTCATATAAAAGGTATAGAATTTCATTGTAATTATGTATTCAAACTATTGCATGATTCCTACAAGATCGACGATTAAGACCTAACAATGAAGACCTTGTACACCTTTTCTGAATTTTACCACTGTGTCTACTTTTACCTTTCATCATCTTCCTGGTTGTACACGACATCTAAAAGGGAGCAGATGGGGATTAGTGGGCCGACATATCCAATACTCCTTACTTCTAGTTCCATGGATAACATCATTGTATGTGCTTCTGTAGTATAATGCCAAATAGTAATCTTCACAATAGTTGTAAGGATCTAGATGAGCATGCCCAATTATACACATTGCATGAGAACATGGGAAACCATGAATGTCAAACTTACGATAAGTACAATGTCTTTCAAATAAATCAATGACATATATACCAGTATTGGTGCTTACTTAAAATTCTGTATTGGAACAATGGTGAAAACTGTAATGCATCCCCCAACTATTGTACTTTTTAAATAGATCTTCGACATAAGGAGTCATCTTGGTTACTAATATTTCACCAATCTGCCTATGAAAATAAAACCATTCAAATAACTTTCTCCTGGTGTAATCTATCATGCCACATATTAGTAATTCGTGTGCAGGCTTCAAGACTGCATTCATGCACTTTGAACCATTAGTAGATAGTATGTGAAACATGCGACCAGGAAAATAGACATTAGCCCATTTCTCCTTCTCCACTTTTGCAACCCACTCATAGCTCTTAGAGGGTGTTTGGTTTTAAGTTGTATTTTTTCAACGGAAAATTGGGGTTGAAAATATGTAAATGTATAGTTGAGGTTGAGAAAAGGTTGAGAAAATGTAAATGTAAATGGAGTGTTTGGTGAATATGAGGTTGAGTTGTATTTTGGATGTCTATTTATTTATTTACCCTTACTAAAAACTTGAAAAATCCTTATATATTTTTTACAAGGATAGATGTGTAATTTGAACTTTCAGGTTGGCAAAAAGGACCTATGGAGGTCCTTTTTGCCAACCCCCAATTTTCAGTTATCCCAACCTCATATGTACATTCACCATCTAAACCCAAACACCCATATGATGTCCATTGCATAAATTTCGAGAACTCAACTGAACATTTACATCTGGGAAACCTTAAACCAAACACCCTCTTAGTGTGGTGCATTCTTATCTTATCCATGCATCTTATTATAAGTGAGCTTAGTGCATGCTTGTGTTGCAACCCATAGTAACTTTGCAACCTCTCTATCTTTATAATATGATACCAAGTTCTTGGATAGGTGTATAAGATAGTAACCGTGGTGTGACTCTGGAAATATATCCTTAACAACATGTAGTATGCCAGGATTTCTACCACTTATAATTGATATGTATTTATCTCCTATTATCTCATTTCAAAGTTCAGTTAAGAACCATTCTCATGCAAGCCTATTCTCAATTTCTACAACTGCAAAAGCTATGGGGAATACTTCATTGGATCCATCCACACTAGTTGTCATCATAAGAACTCCAAGATACTTCCTTATAAGGTGGCAAGCATCAATACCAATAACTAGACATTGATATTCAACAAATGCACACATACATGCCCTAATAGACTAGAAGACACGCTAAAAATGGCCATCATGTGTAGACCTTATGTGCACCATCGTCTGATTATCTCCAATCGTTAATTCTTTAGAAAATGCATACAGATCATTGTATGATTCAACATAATTCTCATGTACATTAATCATTGCTTAGAGTTTAGCTCTCAATATTTTTTGGTATGATATTGTCACTCCAAATTATTTTTGAATGTTTATTGTAATCATCTTTGGAGTGTACTTCTCACTAATCATGACTTGTTTTTAAATCTCACTAGCAAACCAAGAACTAGTGCAGTTTTTTTGGTCTCTACTTTTCCTCATAGATGATGAGCATGTTTGTCAAACAGAGTGATCTGAAAATTTTCAAACCCTCTAGTAACAATTCTTCAATCACAAGACTGAACCTTACAAATAGACTTTATTTTATAACTTTTTATCTCCTTGTGTCTGATCTCAAAGCCTTTATATATCACATAATCCTCTAGAGCTTTTCTAAATCTTTTTCCATCAGAGAACACTTGGCCAACTTTTGGTGACTTTCCACTACTGTGCTCTTATGTGTCAGCTAAATCAATTGTAATAGTGTCATTGACTACATTAGGTTGGATCATCATCTGAATTTGGTTTGACTCATTCACACTAAAGTTTTCATTCTCAACATCGGATGCATAGAAATTATTGGTATTTGAGAAATCATTTTCTTGATGTTCAAATACAAACTGATCTTTGTCTTCTAGGGACAGAAAGTTAAAATAATCTCCATTCCCTTCTAAATTAGATGCACCCTCATCTAACTGATATGATGATCCATTTTCCTCCGCTGTTGTAATATTAATGTCAACTTGTGTTGTATTGGAATACAGTATAGTCTCATGTACATTTTGTGCTTGTGGCTCACAACGATGTCCTTGGTTGATGAATTGCCTAGTGAATGAGGAAGACATCCACTGTTGCTCGATACTATTAATATCAATAGAAATAAATTGATAAATCTCTAAAAATAAAAAAAGTGAGTTGCAACAAAGAAATAATATAAAATTATTTATGAACAACCAGGGGCGGATTCAAAAATTAGAGGTGGACTGTGCTGACTTTAGGTATGAAAAAGGTGAGTTAAACATCAAAATACAATGAACAAAAAAAGTCCATTAATTTTTTTTGAGACCAAATTGTAGACTAAAGTATGTATCTAATTTTTTAAAGTTAGATTAGAGTCCAAAATAGCTCAATCTTATGTAATTTTTTTTAAATTAAGCCCAAAATAACCCAACTTGGATTCATATCTGCTTAAAGTTATATTATGTAATCTTTATCAAAGAATGGGGTAAGAGAGGTTCAAACTCTCGACCTCAGGAGAGATGAGACCTACCGCTAGCCAACTGCGCCACCAACTCCTTCAAAAATATTTATTAATGATAAATTATTATAAGATTCACATGGTTGAGCTACAACCCAGGATAGCTCTTACTTAAATCCGTCTCTGTGAACAACATATAATTTATAACGTACTTAGATGTTCGACCACTCAAATGGGAACTAAACTGAATAAGAAAAGGCAGCAATAGGTAGTTAAAAGATAAAGAATAGAAGATTATTACATACATGGGGGAACACACCAGATGAACAAGGGATTTTGAAGGAAGAGAGCTCGAAATATTTGAGTTTTTTTTGAGAAGCACAAAACCTTAAATGTATTGGAGTTTTTGTATGTTGATAGCTTTAGACAAGCTTAGAGAGGAAGCTTCAGAGGTAGGCAGGCAAGGCAACAACGAGAGAGTTGATTGGCGAAGACAGTGAAGGGTGAACGAGGGAGTTCGAAGGAGGAGGGTTCGAAATGGTTAGGTTTTTTAGTAGATTAGGAAGAGAAGGGTAAATTAATCAGGGGTAGAGCGCCCTTTTGATAATAAAGCAAAAAAGGGCATCCCTTTAACAATTCATTAAAAAAGGGACACCCTTTTAATTTTTACTCATATATAATTACTATATTATTGTAGTGATTAAATAATAGTCACCATATTGTTATAGCAATATTAAATAGTTGTACAATAATTTTAAAATAATTTTGATCAACTTAAAATTATTTTGATAAGCTTAAGGATTTTTAATTAATCTAATAATTTTTTATATAAAAATATTCTATATATATATATATATATGTATAGTATTTTTGAATAAATTAAATTAAAAGTAAAGAAATAAAAGTATTTTAGGATGAGAAATATGATTAGATACTATTTTAATATTTTTTATAAATAAAATGATAGTTAATATTTTTAAAAAATATCATTTTGATAAAATGATAATTGAGAGTATTTTTTTTAACTTTTGCCCATAATTTTATTTTATCCATCATCAAATTAATGTTATTAAGAAAATACTAATAGAAAAAAAATAAAAATAGTACAACTCATAGTTTGCAAAATCACAGTTCAAATCATAGGATCATACGATCCTGCAATCGTGTGATCGTATAAGATCATTAGAATTTGTATGATCCTACGTTACAATGATTCTTCTACACATTTTTTGTTGGGATTTTTATTTGCCTTTAAATTGAACCATCTTATGGCCCTTTTCTTTAGCCGAGAAGTTTCAAACCCTAAAGATCAAGTCTTGATTTTATATCGATCCTGCATAGGATCACAATTATCCTAAAAACTATAGTACAACCACTAAAAACACTCTCCCATCCATATTCACATCTTAAATGTTACGGGACCCATCTTAAATTGTTGGCCCTCAATAATTTAAATCGAACATCGAAATAGAAACAATTGAATTAATAAGACATGGAAAGGGACAAAACAAAGACATGACGAATAAAGTAGCTCCTTAATTTAGGGAATTGAGCACGCTACATGCAAGACACAAGGGCCACTCCAAACTTGACTTCTTTGGAAACAAGAAACAGCACTTAGATCACACACGGCCCCCTTCTTCTACTTGCAAATAACTACTTTTGGAAATACAAAAAATTACTAAATTATTTATGAACAATGTTTTACAAATATAAACTCTACTTATGTCCTAGCTAATTGTGTGCATAAAATTATAATATAATCTAATTTTTTGAATTAATTCATGCCATAAAAGTTATTATGTCGCCTTAAATTGGTCAAAATCAAAATCCAATTCAACCGTAGTAGGTTGGCTTATGATTGATCGAATCATAATGTTGAAACAAGGACCACCATCGCACCTAGCTTTAGCTTATATTATAAGGGGTACTCCTTCTAATTAATTAATCATTAGCGCAAATGACATGTAATTAGAGAATGCCCCTAGCTAGCTACAAGACCCAAATTTAAACAGGAACGCACCTCCACCTACACCTGCACTGACCTAAGCACAATAATGGAGATTCAATTTGTTAATTCTTTTTTTAAAAGTAAATTAATAGATAATTATAAATTAATTAAGACACCTGTGATCCAGCGCACGAGAGGAAGATCCAACTATGATCACACGCCTAATCCCTAATCTAATTTTGTATCCACCACTATTATTTATGATCATTAGACCGCGAACCGATCGAAGTGGAAGCTCGAGAGTTGGACTCTTGATCGATCTCAAAGTCGATCTGACTCTTGACTGATTCAATTAACTCGACCGCAATGAGATCTGAATCGAACCAAACCAGCTCAACCAGACAGAAAAAGAACCAAAATAAATTCATAAAATGTGTTGAGGTCAATGGTCAAAGCAGAAACCTTCCCAGTGCCATCAATCATTATCCTTAAAAGAAATACTTGATAGTTAACGTTGGGAAATTAACTCAAAAAAGTATTTAAGCCAAACTTAGTAGTTAATAATATACTAATATTGCTGCTAATGAAGGCAAAGACTCATGTAATTTGTCCTCTATTACCAAATTAATTAGTTTATAATTATCAGTAGATTACATTATTTCGCCCCTTTAAATACATACTGCACCCCCACGTTCGTATCAAGCAAATTGAGAGGAGGGAGGGAGGGAGGAGGAAGGAGAGAGTTCAGGCGATCGACCTGATCAGATCGGTGCAGTTTGATGGGAAACAGCCTGAGGTGCTGCTTGGCATGCGTCCTGCCCTTCGGGGCCTTCGATGTCGTCCGAATTGTCCACCTCCGTGGCCAGGTGGAGGAGCACAGCCGCCACATCAGCGCCGGGGAGGTCCTCGCAGCCAACCCCGGCCACATCCTCAGCGAGCCCTACGTCTCCCAGGGCGGCGGTGCCGTGCGACGCTGCATCTTGATCGTGTCTCCGGAGTCCCAGCTCCAGCGCGGCCACATTTACTTCCTCATCCCGGCTGCAACTGCTACCTTGCATGATCATCATGAGAAGAAAATTCACACCAGAAATAGCAAGGTAACAAATCAAAATCATCATCATCAGCAGCAGCAGCAGCAGCATGAATCTGTCGAGGATAGACAGAACGTGAGTCAGGAGATCAGTCCCGCCGGGAAGAAGCTGAGCCACCACCGCCGCCGTCGGACTGGCCGGGTCGGGGTGTGGAGGCCGCACCTCCAGAGCATTTGCGAAGGCTTGTAACAGTAATTCTCCAGCACTTCAGAACTAGCCGTGCTTTGGATATCCATGTAACTTCAGTAATGGAAATTGAGCACAAATATATCGATCGATCGACATAGTGACCATCCATGTATCATGTACGGAGTTGAAACGCAGGGAGGGAGAGAAGAAGGAAAGATATGTAGAATTGCACAAATATTAATTAGCATTCTCAAAACTAAAGTCAGATCAATTTCTCGACACAAAACATCAAGAGTAGTTGTACCATAATGCTTCATCAAATCATTGCAAGCTTTGAACCAGCAGTCAATCTATCTATGAACAAATCCCAAAAGCTTCCTGTTGATCCACATGATGTGTTTGAGCTATATATTAAACTGTAGTCAAAAGAATTGCATGCTCTGTCTTTAGCTTACTGATGAGTCAGTCAAAACTGTCGAGAATGGACAAGAATTACCTCTAAGAATTTATAGCTTTCTTTAGCTTACATGCAGTCTATAAGATATCATATTTGATTCGAGAAAACGTGCAGTTGCAGGTTTTAGTTCAAACAATGATTAAGTAAAGAGATCATATTTGATACTCGTGCCAGAGCAGAAGACCTAGCTAGCTCCCTCCCTTGCCTGGAAGGGAGAGAGATGGCTTGTTAGCTAAAGGTTTACAGCTAAGGTTATGCATTCTTTAGTGGAACCTATTGACTGCAACGCTTGGATCCATATCAACGCACTGTTTACAGGATTGTTTATACAATTATATATATAGTGAATATGCATGATTCTAGAATATCCACTATTTTATGCAGCAGAGGCAGCTACGAGCAATGGAGTTATAATAAGAATCAGTGCACGACTAAGGGGTCGATCTTCGTGAGGTTAAAGTATACAGCAATGATTGGGGGTTGGTTAATGGTGAAACAGAAGAGGTCAAGAATATTGATGAAGACTGAAACCAACTGCATGACAAAAAAACAAAACTGCATCTACTGTCCCATGGCAATGATGGAATGGTACGATCTTAACCAAAAATATAGATTAATTTTCCATGAAGAAAATTCTCCAGTGTTAATTAGTTTTCTCTCCCAGAAATTGTTAAAAAAATCCGGAAGGAAGATAAAAAGAGATAGATAATAGATAAAAAATTATAATATTTTTTAATATTTTATTTATCAATACGTAATATATTTATAAGCTACTTACATAACTCACATAAATCATTAACTCCATAAACATACTCTACTAACTCAACTAATGAATGATACATTGAACATCGATATTTTTTTTCTAAAACCACTACAAAAAAATAGATTTTTAGCAACGAATTTTTGGGACGAAAATAATTCGTCATCAATTAGCAACGAATTTTGGGACGAACAACGAAATTTGCGACGTACAAAATATTAGTTGCCAATTTAGCAACTCAACATATTCGTTGCCAATTTCGTTGCCAAAAATAATTCGTCGTCAATTTCGTCCCCAATTTGGCGACGAATTCTACTTTCGTCGCCAAATTAGGGACGAATTCCAAATTCATCGCAAAACTTCACCATGGTCCTTTGTTTTTTTTCTCCGACGCGAACTTGGCGACGAATACTCAATTCGTCGCCAAATTGGCGACGAATCCAATTTTTCGTCGCCAATTTAGCAACGATTTTGGCGACGACGTAGAATTCGTCGCAAACAAATCAGCGAAACCCTAGTTCTGGACTGTTCGCCACTTTTTCCACGCGAACTTGGCGACGAATCCAGGATTTCGTCGCCAAATTTGACGACGAATGTTTTTTTCGTCGCCAATTTAGCAACGATTTTCGCGACGACGTAGAATTCGTCGCAAACAAATTAGCGAAACCCTAGATCTGGGCTGTTCGACACTTTTTCCACGCGAACTTGGCGAAGAATACAGAATTCGTCGCCAATTTGGCGACGAATCCAGGATTTCGTCGCCAATTTGGCGACGAAATCATGTATTCGTCGCCAATTTAGCGACGAAACATCTTTCGTCGCAAAAAAATAACTTAAACCTAGATCTCGACTTTCTCCTTTTCTTCCCACGCGACAAAATCTTCCTCCTCTCGCCGATTCTCTCCCACGAACGCCGCCGGAGCTGTTCCTCGCCGGTTTTCTCCCTCGCCGAACCTTTCCTTCGTCGGATCTCGGTGATTTGTCTCCGAAATCTTTCCTCCTCGCGCACGGTAAGCTTTCTCCATCTTTTTCCTTTTTTTCTATGTTTTTCGCCGCCGGCGCCGCTGGAGAGATATTCGTATCACTAATTGCCACATCATCAACATATTAACTCCATTATTAATTTTGAATCAATTATCAACACTCTCATTCAAAATTACAAACACCCAGGAGTAATCTAAAATAAATAAATTTATCTCTTGGAAGTGACTTCGTCAAAATATCCGCCACTTATTCATGTGTGCTTCAATACTCGATCTCAATTTCTTTATTTATAACTAAGTCTCGAATGAAGTGCAGACGAATATCAATATGTTTAGTCCTCGCATGAAAAACTAAATTTTTTATTGCAATTGTTGTCTTATTATCACAAAAAATATTAGTTACATCTTTTTGTTATTGATGAAAATCTACAAGTACTCTTCTAACCCAAACTGCTTGATACGCTACTGAAGTTGCTGCTATATATTCTGCTTCTGAAGAGGATAGGATTGTAATAGCTTGCTTCTTTGAACTCCATGAAATTGCTCCTAACCTAAGATTGAAAACACTAGCTAAAGTGCTCTTTCGATCATCCACTGAACTTGCCCAATCACTATCAGTGATTTCATAAAATATCAAACTTTGAAACTTTAGTATATCAAATCTCATAATCTACGGTTCCAACAATATAACATAAAATCCTTTTAGTTGCTCCAAGATGATGCTTTCTAAGATTTTGCATAAATCTAGAAAATACACTAACAGAGAAAGCAATATCTAGTCCAGTATGGGTTAAATAAATTAAACCTCCTACCAAGCTTCTAAATATTTTGCATTAACTTTCTCTGAACCATCATCTAGTTGCAACTTCTCATTTATATTCATGGGCATAGTAGCTAGATTACAATTGAGTAAGTTGAATCTTTTAAGAAGATCTGTTGCATATTTTTTTGTAAGATAAAAATTTCATCAACTCCTTGCTTCACTTTAAGACCAAGAAAATAATGCAATAATCTCATATCTGACATCTCAAATTTCTTCATCATATTAGATTTAAATTCAGCTATAAGAGAATCAGACGAGGTGCATGTATATTATAGTATCAACATAAAGACAAATAATAATATAATCAACGCTACCTTGTTTCTTCACATAAAGAGTGGGTTCATTTCACTTCTTGTGAAACCATTTTGTTGAATGTAGCTATCAATCTTGCTATACCATGCCCTTGAGACTTGTTTTAACTCATAGAGTGCCTTTCTCAACTTGTACACCTTTGTCTCTTTGCTTTCAATTATAAAACCTTCAAATTGAACTATATAAATTTCTTCTTGCAAGTCTCCATTTAGAAATGCAGATTTAACATCAAATTGATAAACAGGCCAATGCAATTGTGCAGCTAATGCTAAGATAATTCTCACAGTTTCAAATCTAGCAATTGGAGAAAAAGTTTCTTTGAAGTCAATACCTTATTGTTGTGAATAGTCTTTTACAACAAGTCTAGCCTTGTATTTTTTAAATGGTTCTATCATCATGGTATTTTATTTTAAACACCCATTTGAGGCCAATTGCATTTTTTCCTTCAAGTAGATCCACCATCTCCCATGTTTCATTTTTATTGATTACCAATAGCTCTTCTTTCTTTGTATTTCGTCATTCTTCATTTGTTACCGCTTCTTCAAAAGTTGTAAGATTTGTAACAAATAGAGCAAATTGACCCGATTCATAAATTTCTCTCAAGGATTTGACCTTTGTTGGAGGTGTTTCATCAAAAGAATCTTGTAGAGAAGATGAGTTACTACTTCTTGAATTTGATGGTGAGGAAGTCGGTGATCCCAAAGGTGATGGTGAGGGAGTTGGTGATCTCGAAGGAGATGATTCAACACCTTCAGTTGTTGGAGTTTTGTTCTCTATTGGGATATGAACTCGAGTCTCTTCACCTTGTGTATTCCAATTCTAGTTTGAATTTTCATCAAAATTTACATCTCTTCTTATAATTAATTTTCCACTAAGAGGATTATATAACCGATATGCTTTGGATTGGTTGCAATATTCAACAAAAATATATTTTTCAAATTTCTTCTCTAGTTTATGATGAAATTGAGGATTAATCAAAGCATATGCAATACATCCAAAATTAAAATTCTTAAGTCATTTACTAATGATTTTCTACCTCGCCATTCTTCATATGGTGTTTGATTTAAGACCACTCTTGTTGGAAAAATATTTAGCAAGTAGACTAATGTGGCCACTGCTTCAACCCAGAAAAGATTTGGAAGCCCTCTAATATTCAGCAAACTTTTAGCCATTACAACTCTTCGATTTTTTCATTCAGCTGCACCATTTTGCTCCTATGTATAAGGTGTTGTCAATTCCCTGTGGATACCATATTCTTCATAAAAGAGATTAAATTCTTTAGATAAAAACTCACCTCCTTGATCTGTATGAAGAGTCTTTATTAAAGAACCCTTTTGATTTTCCACAAACGCATTCAATTTTCTAAAATTCTTAAAAGTTTCTGACTTGTTTGCTAGAAAATAAATCCAACTCATTCGACTAAAATCATCAGTAAACATCAAAAAATATTTACTCCCACCAAATGATGTAGTTTTCATAGGTCCACATAAATGAACATGAATTAACGCAAGGCGGTCAGAAGCTCTCCATGATTGCCCACTTGGAAAATACTTCCTTGTTTATTTTCCATAAACACATCCTTCACATAAACCAAGAGTATTAATTTGAGGTAGTCCAAGAACCATATCTTTATGATTTAAAAGTTGCATTCCTTTGATGTTGAGATGCCCATATATCAAGTGCTACATCTTAGATTCATTATCTTCACTAGCAATAAGAGCTTGGTTTCCCACATTAGAGATCTTTAGTAGAAATATCTTATTTTCTGTCATTTGCACATTAATAATGATTGCCCTGAATCTTTGTCAATAATAACATAAGCTCTATTATCAAATAAAATTGCATATCCACCCATTATCAATTGTCCAACACTTAACAAACTATGTGCCAAATTAGGAACAAAATAAACATTGTAAAGCAATTTCACTTTACCATTGCTAGTCTCCATGGCAATAGTGTCTTTGCCTTCGACTTGCATTTGCTTATTATCTCAAAGTTTTACTAGCATCTTTTGTGATTTATCAAGCTCTTTAAATAATGACTTATTGTCAGTCATGTGGTTCAAACATCGACTATCCAAAAACTAAATATTATTTTGAACTTCATTAGAATTAGAATGAACCATAAATAACTTACTTTCTTCGTTTCCTTCTTGCACATAATTTGCTTGTGAGCTATTTCTGTAATTTGCCTTTATATGCTCAAATCTTTTGCACCGATAACACTGAACAGAGTTTTTGTTCCATTTTTTATCCCCATTGAATTGTCTCTCTTGTCTATCAAAATGACTTTTTCCTCTGTCACGTCCTCTACTATAAAAACCTCCTCTTCCATGACCTCTGCCAACGAAGTCTTCCTTTTTTTTCTATCTCTCCCTTCACTTGGGAAGCTTGAAATGTCTTTTCATCATTCTTCTCAACTAATCTGTTTCACCTTGCCTCATGAGCTTGCAAAGAACCCATTAGTTCATCAAAAGAGAAAATTGAAAGATTTTTAGTCTCCTCAATCGTAGTTACTATATAATCATATTTAGGAGTCAAACTTCATAAAACTTTCAAAATAATAATTGCATCAGTGATGTTTTCTCCATAAGATCTCATTTGACTGACAATCAAAATTATTCTAGATAAAAAATCTTATAAAATTTCATTACCCTTCATAAGCAAGGCCTCAAACTCACTTTTGAGAGTCTGGAGTTTGACTACTATCACTCTAGAGGAACCTTAGAATTCTTTCTATAATATTTCTCATGCTTCTTTAGAAAATGAGGCAGTTGTAATTTTGGAGAAAGTCATCTCATGTACTGCTTGTTTAAAGATGAACAATGCTTTTGAATCTTTCATTCTGTTCTCCATTAATCAACTTTCATAGGCATCCTCGTCGTCAAAACTTTTCTCTACGAAATCCTAAAGATCTTGAGATCTAAATAGAGTCTTCATTTTGATACTCTAAAATTTGTAGCACTTTCCTTTGAAAATGGGGATGAGGGGTTGAGAAACTCCATTGATTGCCATTGCAAGCAACTAAGACATGTCAAACCCGGCGCTCTGATGCCACTGTTAGAAAAATTAAGAAGGAAGACAATAAGAGGTAGATAATAGACAAGGGGATTACACAATATTTTTTTCAATGTTTCATTCATCCATACATAACATATTTATAAGCTACTTACAAAACTCACATAAACCACTAACTCCATAAACATATCCCACTAACTCAACTAATAAAGATACATTGAACATAGATATTTTTTCTTGAACCATTACTATCACTAATTGACACATCATCAACCCATTAACTCCATTACTAATTTTGGATCAATTATCAATAGAAACATAGTGAAATCATCTCTCAGATTAATGCGGCGATGTAAATATTGAAAAAAATATTAATGTTTTTAATTATAAATTTTACCTACATGTATTTATTAATATTTTGATTATGTATGAATTTTTATCTTAATTAATTAAATGATCATATATTTTAAGATTTAAATGTGCATAATTAATTAAAATATTATCTTAATATATTAAATTTTTTTATTAAGTGGATGATTATCTCGTCATGATTTGTCATGATCTTTGGATTGACTCAATGATGATAATGAGTTCCCTATAAATAGTGGCTTTTAGGGTCCCTAAACATACACACTTTCAAGAATAATAACATCATCTATAGAAGAGTTTGTAGTGTTTAGAAGATTCTAAAGCATTAAGCAACATACAAGTGGTGTTCAAGGTGTTCTTCAAAATATCAATGGCTGGAAGTAATAATTGATTCTTTTTCACATTCAATTATCATGTTTATTTAGTACAAAACATAATGCAATTTCTAACTATTGGTATTAGAGTCACTTTTATCTTTGCCTTGATATAATTTTTACTAAGTCATTTTTTTTAGAAACATGTTCATGTAATTTCATGATTGTGTGATTTGTTATTTTTAAAATTACATTATGAGTCTTGGGTCTGTATAATCCATTATGAGCCCTAGGTATTTTTCAATTTAAAGGGTTGCTTGATTTTTTTTTTTGAAATTTTGTATTTGGAAATTTTTGAAATTTCTAAAATTGGTATTTGAGACATTTTTAAAAATTTAAAATTTCCTATTTGAAAATATTATCCTTCCAAAATTATGAATATTTATTTTCTTAGAATAAATTTACATGTGATATATCAATTATTGTGAATTTCTTCTTGATATAATATGATTTAATGTTATGCTCACAAATTATACATGCAAATTATGTTGAAAATTTTGGCTTATGAAGATTCATTATTTGAAAATTAAGGTTAATACGAATTATAAAGTGACATCAGAATACATGATCTGAGAGAGTTATTCATAAACTAGTCTTGTTGATGCTCCCGCCTTGGGTTTGTTGGTGCAGCGGAAGTATTTTCTTAGATCGCCAGAGGGAAGGAGTGAATAGCGACTTGCAAATGCAATTAATTTCTTTCTCTTGCTAATGTTTTAACAAGGACACACTTAATTAAAATCGAAATAAAATATAAAAAACTATGAGGCACAGAATGTACATAGTTAAAACCCTCAGCTTGTTAGTCTAAAACTATGAAAGCTCCAATCAAAAGTCTCGTCAGAATTGATCCGAAGGCAAAGAAACCTCGTACAATGGTTAAGCATAGACTAAAACAAACTGAATTTGATTGTGTGTGTTCTTCTTCGAGCTTCAATCTATTTATAGCCTTCACCTCAATTTGACCGTTGTGCTGACGTGACACTTTCGAGCACCTGAATGCTTTTCAGGTGCCTGAATTTGTCGATCTCAATCTGATTTGTCAACGATCCGCCAACAGATCTGAATGATTCCTCATGATCCAGGCGCCTGGACTCTGCTGATGTGGATTTCATCCTCATCCGCTTCGACAATGGCTCACACTGACTTGGCTTGGGTTATCCAGGTGCCTGGACTCTAGGGCACCCGGAATGGATTCGGGCACTTGGACGTCGAGGCGCCTGGAGTGGATCTAGACACTTGGAATGGTCAACTTTATGTTGACCATTTTCCTCTTCTATTCTCTGTTCTATCTTGGTCACCTTATACAGTTTTCCTCCTAGCTTCTCATCCCTTGAATCCACTAGAGTACTCTTCTATAGCTCCTCGTACCTCGGATGCACTGAGCCTGGCTTCTTTCTAGTGTCATCCTTCTTGCTCGTTTGTGTCATCTGCCAAGGTTTACCATCTGGATATCACGTGTGATCTTTTAAGTCTCTGCATACTTAGACACACATGTTAAATATCACATGACCTAATTTTAGACTTATTTGATTGCACATCAAAACTTCACTGGGGTACTAACAGAGCTAACGCCTGAGGTACTAGTTTGCCTAGTAACATTGCTCTGTCTAAGGAGGTTGATTTTTAAAGAGGTCAAACCTTACCAATCTTTCTTGGGAGCACCCTTGGAAAGTGTTGATTGTATCACTAAATAATTACTATATAAAATTAAGAAAAGCTAAAATTTTATCTAGTCAGTTGTATAATTTTAAATAATTAAGGTTTGGTCACAACACCTTTGATTATGCAAAATTATATATTAAGTGGATTAGGATCGCATAATGGACATAAATTATAATTAATTATATAAATATAACAATTTTTACTCCATAGGGATCTTTGTTATATTTATATGATTAATTAGAATAAAATATCAAATTATATTTTCTTAATTTACCCAAAGAGTTAAAAAATATATAATTTGATAGTTTTATTATAAAGTTATAGTAAAATCTAATTGAATTAAAACTTTAGCCCAGAGACAAGTCTTATGTCACTAGATTTTTCTCTTGATAAAACATGATATTTTTCTTAAATTTTTTAATAAGCATGTATTTAATTTATGCAGTATAATCTTCCATAACTATAAAATCTAGAAGGAAAGAATTCTCTTTCATTTGGGGTAGTTAGACATTGACTATGCCATAAGGAAAGATGAACCACCTCTATTAATGAAATCAACATTTCTGATGAGATTATCCTTTAAGAAAAATAGGAATGATCTAATCATCTCTGTGTAATATTTATAAAGATCAAAATCTCTATTGGTATTCATGGTTCGGTTGAGGAGCATGAAAAAGTCAAGGACATACTTAAAGAAATTGATGAACAATTTAGAACTTCAAACAAGACTTGTGCTATTACCCTAATAATAGAATTCTCATCATTAAGGCATACCAGCATGAAAAGTGTGCAAGAGCACATCATGAAGATGAGGGATATAGCAGCTCGATTGAAGACACTCGAGGTGGAAATATTTAAACTTTCCTTGTGCACTACATCTTATGCACTCTTCCATCAATATGGTCTCTTCAAAATTTCCTACAATACACATAAGGTTAAGTGGCCAATCAATGAATTAATGATCATGTGTGTATAAGGGGAAAGAAGGTTGTTGATGGAAATGAGTGATAATGTTCTTATGACTGCATAAGGGAAGCCACAAAAACAAGCTAAAGTCAAGAGAAAAGAGAAGGAAAGATTCCACCCCAACCTAACATCAAGAATGAATCAAAGTGTTTCTTCTGTAAAAAGAAGGGACACATGAAGATTAAGGATTGCAATAAATTTAAGGATTGGTTTGAAAAAAAATAATTCTATTTCATTTGTCTGTTATGAATCTAATATGATTAGTACAATTTATAACACTTGGTGGATTGATTCTGCTTCTATAATCCATGTCACAAATACCTTACAGGGTATGCAAAGCCTAAGAAAGTCAGTAGGAAGTGAGCAGAACATCTATTCTGAAAACAAGATGTTCTCACATGTGGAGACAATTGGAACATGCATTTTAATTTTAGATAGTGCTTTTGTTTTGAAGTTGAAAAATATTTTATATTCCTAATTTTGTAATAAATTTAATTTATATTTCAAGGCTTATAACATTTGGATACTCTTTTGGATTTTTAAATAATTATATGCATTTATTTTATAAATCTAATCTTATATCATTGATGGCTTATAACAATGATTGAGACCTACATGGGTCATTCGTTTTTTAGTCTTATGTTGTTTATATCACCCGTTTTGTTATGGACCTTCCTGGGTAATTTAATTTTCATTAAATGGGTTAGATATCACTTCTAAAAAAATACTATTGTTAAAATTATAAAGTTCACATTTCTACTTTAAAATTATAAAATTTTTAACAAATGTTTGTTAAAAAATTAGTAATTGATATTACTTTTTAATAAAATCTTGACACATTTATAAAATATCAACGGCTTATTAGTTTAGTTGGTTAGAGTGTCATGTTAATAACACGAAGAGTTCGAGACCTTCATGGGTCATTGATTTTTTGGTCTTATATTGTTTTATATCAGACAACTTCTTATGGGTCCTTCTCAGCAATTTAACAGCTTCATTAAATGAGCTAAATATCACTTCACAAAAAAAATCTAATATTTATTTCAAGTTGTATAATTAATTATTTATAATTCAAAATTAATTAATTTCACATTTCTACTTTAAAATTGTAAATTTTTTAAAAACAATCTTAACAAAATTAAAAAATATCAATGGCCTATATTAGTCTAGTTGGTTAGAGCGTCATGCAAATAATGTGAAGGTCGCAATTTAGAGATTTGCATAGAATATTTGTTTTTTAGTTTTATGTTGTTTATATCGCCCTTTTTGTTATGTACCTTCCTAGGCAATTTAATTTTCATTAAATGGGCTAGATATCACTTCCAAAAAAAATACTATTATCAAAATTATAAATTTCACATTTCTAATTTAAAATTACAATTGTTTGTTAGAAAAGTAGTAATTGATATTACTTGTGAATAAAATCTTGACACATTGACAAAATATCAACGCCTTATTAGCTTAGTTGGTTAGAGTGTCGTGCTAATAACGTAGGATTCGAGACCTATATGAGTCATTGATTTTTTGATCTTATGTTGGTTTGTTATGGGCCTTCCTAAGCAATTTAATAGTCTACTTCATTAAATGAGTTATATATCACTTCATAAAAAATACTATTATTGATCTAATATTTATTTCATATTGTATAATCAATTATTTATAATTCAAAATTAAATTTTAATATTAATTTCACATTTCACTTTAAAATTGTAAAATTTTGAAAATAATCTTGATATAATGAAAAAAATATCAACAGCCTATTAGCTCAGTTGGTTAAAGTGTTGTGCTAATAATACAAAGGTCATAGGTTTGAGATTTGTATGGGTCAGCCTTTAATTTAATGGTCTTATGTTGTTTATATCGGACAATTTATTATGGATGAAATTTAATAGTCTGCTTCATTAAATTAGCCAGATATCACTTCATAAAAAATATATAATTACTGATCTAATATTTATTTCATGTTGTATAATCAATTGTTTATAATTCATTAATTTCACATTTCTACTTTAAAATTATAAATTATTTTAAAACGCTTGACATAATTAAAAAATATTAATGGCCTATTAGCTTAGTTGGTTAGAGCGTTGTGCTAATAATGCGAAGGTCGCAGGTGATTTACATGGGCCATTTTATTTTTGGTCTTATGTTAAAATATCACCCATTTTGTTATGGACCTTCTTGGTAATTTAATTTTCATTAAATGGGCTAGATATCACTTTTAAAAAAAATACTATTGTCAAAATTATAAATTTTACATTTCTATTTTAAAATTATAAATTTTTAACAATGATTTGCTAAAAAAATAGTAATTGATATTACTTTTGAATAACATCTTGACACTTTGACAAAATATCAACGGTTTATTAGCTTAGTTGGTTAGAGTGTCGTGTTAAAAACGTGAAGGGTTTAAGACTTGCATGAGTCGTTCATTTTTTAATCTTATGTTATTTATATCAGACGATTTATTATGGGCCTTATTGAGCAATTTAATAGTCTGCTTCATTAAATGAGTTATATATCACTGCATAAAAAATACAATTACCAATCTAATATTTATTTTATATTATATAATCAATTATTTATAATTTAAAATTAATTTTAATATTCATTTTACATTTCTACTTTAAAATTATAAATTTTGAAAAAAGTCTTAACATAATTAAAAAATATTAATAGCCTATTAGCTCAGTTGGTTAGAGTGTCGTGCTAATAACGCGAAGGTTGTATGTTTTAGACTTGCATGGGCTATTTTGTTTTTGGTCTTATGTTGTTTTTATATCACCTGTTTTGTTATGGACCTTCCTTAGCAATTTAATGTTCATTAAATGGGTTAGATATCATTTCTAAAAAAAATATTATTTTCAAAATTATAAATTTTACATTTTTACTTTAAAATTATAAATTTTTAACAAACCGTAAATTATAAATTTTTAACAATAGTTAGTAATATATATTGCTTTTGAATAGCATCTTAACACTTTGACAAAATATCAACAACTTATATTATTAGCTTAGTTGATTAGAGTGTCGTGCTAATAACGCAAAGGGTTCGAGACCTGCATGAGTCATTCATTTTTTGATCTTATGTTGTTTATATCAGACAGCTTGTTTTGAGCCTTCCTGAGCAATTTAATAGTCTGCTTCATTAAATGAGCTATATGTCACTTCACAAAAAATACTATTACCAATCTAATATTTATTTCATGTTGTATAGTCAATTATTTATAATTCAAAATTAATTTTAATATTAATTTTACACTTCTACTTTAAAATTATAAATTTTTGAAAAAAAATTGATATAATGAAAAAATATCAATAGCCTATTAGCTCAGTATCATGCTAATAAAATGAAGGTCACATGTTCAATATCTATAATTGATATTTAATCTATTGGTCTTATTAGCTCAGTTGGTTAAATTATTATACATTCTTGGACAATTTAATATCTAGATATCACTTCCAAAAAAATATCAACATTATAAATTTCATATTTCTATTTTAAAATTATAAATTCTAGTTTTGAACCTTTAATTTATTGGTCTTATGTTGTTTATATCGACCAATTTGTTATAGACATTCTTGGACAATTTAATTTTCATTAAATGGTCTAGATATCACTTCCAAAAAAATACTATTGTCAAAATTATAAATTTTATATTTCTACTTTAAAATTATAAATTCTAATTTAGTTGGTTCATGTTGTCTATAATTCAAAATTATTTTAATTGTAATGCTAATTTCACATTTCTATTTTAAAATTATAAATCTTTAAAAATTGTTTGTTAAAAAAAGTAGTAATTAATATTAGTTTTGAATAACATCTTGACATATTGACAAAATATCAATGACTTATTAGCTTAGTTGGTTAGAGCTTGTGCTAATAACCGGAAGCATGACGGATCCAAGAATTAGAATTGGGCTGTGCTGGACTATAACTTAGGATAGTCCTTGTCTGAATCGATTTCTATATCAATTTTTGTACTCAAGCAACTAAAATGATAAGTGTAAAGAAAAATATAGAGCACTCATTTTAACATTTCCCTCCTACATATCATTATTAACGCATATTTAATATCAATTATATACTTTTTTTAAATAATGATATATATATATATAATCTATTTAATTATTTAAAATAATTTAAGAAGATAAAAAAAAGACAAATGTACTCACATATGTAGAATCTATAAAAAAAGATAGTTTAATATTTTAATATAATCCTAAATGACATGAGCAATTAATCCCCAATATTATTTAAATTAATCAAATAATTTAGTCAATTTAAATTATTTAATTTTACTATTATTAAATCATTTATAACTTATCCTCTTAACAACTCAAATTCACATTTTAATTATCTTTCTAATTCTCATTTAATGAATTAAAATTATTCTCAATCAATCAAAACTTTTTCGATTACTGGTCATCATTTTGAATTAAAGCATTTAATTAATGAATGAAAAAAATATGGATTTTATAAAAGTTAAATTTGATGGATGGCGCAGCGAGTGAAGTGCTGGAGAAGTTCGCGAGCTTCGAATTGCATGCGAACATGATTGTCTACCTAATGGTGACATACCACATGAACCCGACGCTGACGAAGTTGGTGCTATTATTGTGGAGCGTCATCTCCAACTTTTTATATAATTTTGGGGTGTTTCTTATTGATTCACGACTAGACAAATTCAGAATTAAAGTTGTCCGATTGATGCACCGCTGCCGCCAAAACTCAATAGATATAGCTCAAAAATCTCTTGATGCAAATTCAAAATTTAGGCTGGGCTATAGCCCATGACAGCCCATGCATAGATCCGTCTCTGCATGAGTCATTCATTTTATGGTCTTATGTTGTTTATATTGGACGGTTTATTATGAGTTTTTTTGAGCAATTTAATAATCTGCTTCATGAGTTAAATATCACTTGACAAAAAATACAATTACCGATATAATATTTATTTCATGTTGTATAATCAATTGTTTATAATTCAAAATTTATTTTAATATTAATTTCATATTTTTACTTTAAAATTATAAATATTTGAAAATAATTGTGACATAATGAAAAAAGTATCATTGGCCTATTAGCTCAGTTGGTTAGAGCGTCGTGCTAATAATGTGAAGGTCGCAGGTTCGAGACCTGCATGGGCCATTTTTTTATGTTATATTATTTATATCACCTATTTTGTTATGAACCTTCTTGGGCAATTTAATTCTCATTAAATAGGGGCGACACTTCTAAAAAATATACTATTATAAAAATTATAAACTTTACATTTCTACTTTAAAATTATAAATTTTTAACAACAGTTTATTTAAAAAGTTGTAATTGATATTATTTTTGAATAATCAACCGCTTATTACTTTAGTTGGTTAGAGTATCGTGTTAATAATGCGAAGGTTTCGTTTTATTATGAACCTTCCTAGGCATGCGCAATCTAATTTTCATTAAATAGGGATGTTACTTCTAAAAACCATAGTATTATAAAAATTATAAAATTTACATTTCTACTTTAAATATAAATTTTTAACAATTGTTTGTTAAAAAAGTTATAATTGATATTAATTTTGAATAACATCTTGACACTTTGATAAAATATCAACAGCTTATTAGTTTAGTTGGTTAGAGTGCTGTGTTAATAATGTGAATGGTTCGAGCATGGGTTATTCGTTTTTTGGTCTTATGTTGTTTATATTGCTCGTTTTGTTATGGATCTTCCTAGGTAATTTAATTTTCATTAAATGAGCTAGATATCACTTATAAAAAAAATATTATTGTCAAAATTATAAATTTCACATTTCTACTTTAAAATTATAAATTTTTAACAACTATTTGTTAAAAAGTAGTAATTGATATTACTTTTAAATAAAATCTTGACACATTGATAAAATATCGATGACTTATTAGTTTAGTTGGTTAGAGAGTCATGCTAATAACGTGAACGGTTTGAGACATGCATGGGTCATTCATTTTTTAGTCTTATATTGTTTATATCATATAATGGTTTGTTATGGGCCTTTCTAAGCAATTTAGTAATCTGCTTCATTAAATGAGCTAAATATCACTTCACAAAGAATACTATTACTGATCTGATAATTAGTTCATGTTGTATAATCAATTATTTATAATTCAAAATTAATTTTAATATTAATTTCACATTTCTATTTTAAAATTATAAATTTTTGAAAAAAATCTTGACATAATGAAAAAATATCAAAAGCCTATTAGCTTAGTTGATTAGAGCTGAAACGAGGCAAGGGCCTTCTTAGTTTGTTTGGAAAACTATCATAAGCATAGCCAGGATTGCAAAGAAAGAAAGGGATTGTACCGGCAATGCAACAATTGAGTGCATAAGCGGCAAAGTAAGCGAAGCAACAGCTGAGCACTTTGCATACCATCTGAAGCAACTACGACAACTAAATCTTTGCAAATCGTGGGGCTTCTTCCTGTTGGTGCCTCATTCTTCTAATTGTAATTGGCACAAAGAACGAAGATCAAAAGAACTCCGCACCGACCGAACCGAATCCATTGAGACTTATGAACTAGTGACACATTTGGGTGCTCTGCACGTCTACCCATCGCCACGTCGCTATCGCAGGTCATGAATGACGTTGGATTAGTCGATCGACCCTACCATATATTGGGGTTGTCGACCCTAATATAGTTAAATTGGGTAAATTGTGTAGTAGAGGAGTGAAATTATGTAGCAAAAAAGTGAAATTACTTAGCAAAGGAGTGAAATTGTGTAGCAGAGGAGTGAAATTATGTAGCAATTTACAACTATCCGACCGTCAAATATATGATGGACCGTCAAATATATGATGGGGTCGACCGCTCGAATATATGGTAGGGCCGACCGCCAAATATATGGTGGGGCTGACCGCCCCAATATATGGTTGGGTCGACCGCCCCAATATATGTTAGGATTGACACTATTCAAAACTACTATACAGATCTATCGTCCCTTGTTAATTGACCATTTATCAGGTCTTCTCTGGCTTCCTGGGGATGAATTCATCTCCGTTATAGCTATGTCGTCTGTCCTTTGCCTTAGAGCTTCACACCTAGGAGGGGGCGAGCACAAACAAAAGAAGAAGGAGAAAGTCAGGAAGAGAAGTCAAATCGAAAGAGAGAGGACTCGCCACCTACTTCAGAGTGGAGCAGTCGAAATCGACTTCTTGAGAAATCCTAGTCTAACTAGTTTAGGATGTGGTGAGATAGCTTCAATTAATTCCACCTAGCTAAGCAAACCAAGTAAAATACTTTTTACCTTACTTGACTACCTAGACCAAGGTTTTCTGACGTACTATCATCTCATTCCACTCTGGTACTATGTTGAACAAGTGTCAAGCAATTATGTGTCCTTAACTAACCGTTCTAACTTACGCAAAATTTAAACATGTATGACATAACATTTATATACATAAATAATATAAAGCATATGCATGTACATGACAAGTATGCATGAGTCAATAAATTCAAATAATTATTTAATTTTTAATAATCTATTAAATTATTGATTTGATATATTTTATGTGGATCTGCAAATGTGTCGACCCACTTTGACACATTTTAAATTTTATTAAATTTTATTTCATTTGGTAATATTTTAATAAGTTTCATAATTATAAGTACTTTATTATAATTAGGTTTATAAATTTTAATTATATTTATTTGAATTATCAATTTATTTTTTTTTAAATTAATTTATTTTTGTTTAAATTAATTTTCATTTGAATTTTCTTTTTTTTAATTATTAATTTTTTTGTTAATTATTAATTTATTTTTGTTTGAATTACTAAGTTTTTAGTTAATTATTAAATTATTATTGTTTGAATTTTGTTTTTATTTTAATTATTAATTTTTTTATTGAATTATTAATTATTTTTTATTTGAATTTTTTTTCGAATGATTAATTTTTTTGTTGAATTATTAATTTATGATTTGAATTAAGTTATGTTTCAAATGGGTGATAATAGTTAATTTTATTATTTAAATTTGAGTATCTTAAAATTTAAATTTAACTTTTTAAAATAGATAAATTTATTTTTTTAATTTTAGGATTTAATTATGAATTTTTTAGATTTAATTTTAAATTATTCATTATTTTTTTTTCATAATTAAAGGATATATGATTATAATTAATTTTATTATTTAAATTTTGATTTTTAATATTTAAATTTGAATTAGTATTTTTAAAGTTTAAAATTTATTGTAAGAACTTTTAGGATTTGATTTTGAGTTTTGAGTGTTTAATTTTAGAATTTATCTTGTTAGGTTTTGAATTTGTCTCATTATTTTTATTATCTTAATTATTTAATTTTGAATTATTAATTAAATTTAAATTATTAGATTTATCTTGATGATTATTAATTTTATTTTTGATTAAATTTTTAATTATTTTTAATTTTTTAAATTTTAAAAATTTTAATTTATCATTATCTTGGTTAAATAAGTTAAAGAATTAATATAATTTTTTATTTATTTGAAATATATCTAGATTTTTTACTAGAATAATTATATATAAATTTTTAATTATTTAAATTAGTTAAATTATTATTTAATTCAAATTTATTAATTTATTTATTCAAATTATGTAAATTTTTATTGTTGATAAAATCAATTTTTAAAATTATTATTATTAATTAAATTAAATTTAGAAATTTTAATTTATTTAAGTTTGAATAGGTCAAATTAATTAAGTTTGAATTATTAATGTTGGAATTTGTCAAAATTTTTAAAATTTTTAAATTTTTTAAATTTGTTAATTCAAAATTTAAATTTATCAAATTTGTTAATTTTGAATTTGAATATTTCAAATTTGTTAATTCTAAATTTTCTGAATTATTTGAATTAAAATTAGTGAAATTAATATTTTCACTAATTAAATTAATTTTTAAATTTTAATTTTCAAAATTATCTAAGTTTAAAGCAGGATATATCATGCGAAACTCTAGGAGTATTTTTGTAAATTAATAAATTTATCAGAATCGCAACCCCTAATTTCGATTCTGACTCGTTCTTCGTCTTCTTCTTCGGGCATTGATTTTTATAGTGTTTGTATTTCTGGCACTTGAAGTGCATAATGTGCTTTTTGTAATACCGGGCTCCTAGCATCGGTTGCTCCTTTGTCGTTGATAATGCCGTCCGAGTTTTATGAGTAAAGCACTGATTTTTGTAATGTCATCTCTCCTTGCATTTAAAATAAATTATATTAAATTTAAAACTAACTTTAGAAATATTACCTCGCTCCCCCTCTATCTTTGCCTTCTTGCTCCCATGACGATTAGTCCAATCGAGAGCAAGCTTGCTCTGATACCAATTGTAGGGCTAGTGCGTGTGCAAGAGAGGGATGAATCTCGCTCGTCGTTCGTTCATTCTGTTAAATACACTTGTAACGAAATTAAACACAACACAATAGACCTGCGGATTTTACTTGGTTTTTAAATTCCAGGGTTAGTACGTCCAAGACCTATATATGAGAGACACCTATCCACTAATGGTATCCTTTTTGAAACTTTTTTAGAGTCAAAGAAACCTATCTTACAGTCCAAGTAATAAATAAAGTGAAGTACAAATAAGTAAGACAAAACTAAAATCACAAAATACTTGAGTCGATCGATTTGAAAGTCCTGAGCGCAATGCACCCTTTTTAGAGCTTCCTCGATTGCACAAGCTAGGATCCGTTCGCATTTAGTAACACCGCAGGATGAAGAAATAGTAGAAATTAGGATTCTTCCTTATGGTGCACGTTGAGAGCCTTATAAAGACACTTCCGAGCGCCTCCGACCGATCCAATCCAATCCGGTTGCATTAGTCTTTGATAAGGTTGATTCCTACTAATCCGAGGGCCTGGACCAACCATAGGTGCCTGGACCATCAAGGCGCCCAAAACCAATCAACTCAGGTTTGACCTAAGTTAACTCCGGACTTATTTCGGTTGTTTCTATTTGCTTCTCTTATGCTTCAATCTTGCTTTCAGCTATTGATTCTTGCAAAATAAGCATACACACAAACAAGCAACCTAAAAGTGGTGTTCGTATCTTATTTTGAGGCAACCTCACATGGTGTTTGGATGAAGAGTTTTATTTTAGGGCTTAGAATTATTGATTCTATTTCTAGACCATTGAGGATATATTGTGATAATTCAATTGTTGTCTTTATGACTAAGAATAATAAAAGTGAGAGTCAAACTAAGCATATCAACGTTAAGTAATTAGTCATAAAAGAACGTGTTAGAGATAAGACATTAGTTATTGAACATATTAACACTAAATTAATGCATGATTGTTGATCCTTTAACTAATTAAAGACATGCCACCGTTGAAATTTAAATATCATATAGAGAGAATGGGACTTGATTCCCTTATGTAATTTTTATTGTAAGAACAATTTGGTTATCAATAAAACTCAATTATGATATTCTCTTGTATTTGTGTACACATTCATTCGAGAAATATCACTAAAGTTGGGCATTGAATAAAATAAGGTTTATTCATTAAGATTTATTAGTTGAGAAGCATGATACATTGTGATACAAGGAAGATAATACTTACGTTTAGAGGACCTATCGTCATTATTCATGTATCTTGTTCACTCATTTAGTGAATGTTGAGATACATATCTCCCAAGTGGGAGAATGTTGAAAAGATTTTATTTTAATTATAAATCTTACCTTATTAAGTGACACATTTTTTAACATTTTAATTATATGATGGAAAAATTTTGCTTACAAATCTTATCTCATTAAATGACACATATTCGTTAATATTTTAATTATGCACGATATTTTATTTTAATTAAGTGGTCATATATTGTAAAATTTAAATATGTATAATTAATCAAAATCTTACCTTAATATGTATATCATATATTTTATTGCGTGCATGATTATCTCGTCATGATTTGTTACTATATTTGGATTGACTCAATGATGGTAATGAGTCCCCTATAAATAGTCACATTTATAATCCCTAAACATACATTCCTTCAGGAATAATAATAATAATATCTATAAAAGAAGTTTGGAGTATTTAGAAGACTCTAAAACATTAAGCAACATACACATGGTGTTCAAGGCGTTCTTCAAAATATCAATGGTCAGAGGTAACAATCGATCTTTTTTTCGCATTCAGTTATCATTTTTATTTAGTACAAAAATGATTCAATTTCTAACAATAAAACCAAATTCCATGTTTCGATATGCAATTAAAGGATTGGTCAACTCCCATAGAATTTTCTTTTGTTGACTTTGTACTGCGTCGATTGCTACTGAATTCGTCTTCTTCAATTGGGGTTGGTTTCATAGTAGATTGGGTGTACTTATCTAGTGGAGATGAGATGAACGAATTCTGACAAACAACTCCTTCCCTATATCTTGCAAAGGTGTTTCCACAGCGTCCCTTTTTTCATGCGGCGTCTTTATCCCAAGTGGTTGTGCAATTTCGATGTTTGTAATTGTTGTAACTGACGCCTCCTTTTCCTTATTCATAACCGATGCCTCCTTATGCGTGCATCCCTCTTGATCCGATGTCTTTTCTATAACTGACATCTATTCTAATGTCTTCACGTTGTTCCTATACTCGGGCAGATAAAATAACATCGATATAGTGTTCGAGATGCTACAATATTCGGGATTGTCACCCACTCGAGCTCAAGCACTCAAACACTCTGAAAGCGTTGCCCACTCAGGCTCGGGAGCTTGAGCATTAAGGAATGTTATTGTGCGTAGGAGCATCATCCCACTTGGACTTGAGAGCTTGGGTATTCAGGAATGCTACCGTGCTCGAGAGAGTCATCCCACTCAGGTTCGAGCACTCGAAAGTGTCATCCACTTGGGCTTAATTCCAACAGTATCTTGAATCAGGCTGATCAAGATTTGTGATGATCAAGATTTGTGTTGACCAAGCAACAAACATACCACATGGAGCCTATGTTGATCAAGTCAAGGAGGCATTACGTGGAACTTATGTTGACCGGGTCAAGGTCATGCCACATAAGAGACTCCTATTCACCTCCCTATCACTCGAGATTGGACTTCAAGTGTTGAATGTTTCAATACACATGACTTGGTGAATGAGATTCTTAGAGTAGAATTTAAATTTGGAAGAAAAAATCATGTAAATCGTTGAAAAGGCGCCCCATCAAATATTTTATCTCAAGAATACCACATATTCTAGCTTTATTGTAATAGATATCGGTTACTTCCAATGTTATTATAGTAAATACGACTAACTATAACGTGTAGAAATTACTTTATAGCTGCTCCAACGTATAACACCTAATATAATACTATCGTAGCATTGTAGCAACTATAGGTAATTTTTACAACTGTGTAGTAGAATTTAGATAACTGTTATATCTGTTTTAAATGATTTTGATCAATTTAAAGTGATTTTCACCAAGTTGATAAAGAATATTTTGATATAATTTTAATTACATGTTGTAACAACTACTGATAACTGTTATACAGTTGTAAGTAAATACTCTAGACATTATTATATTAAAATATTATTATCAATTGGGTTAATATCATTTTAAAATTGATTAAATCATTTTAAAATAGTTGTAGCATCTATCTAAGTAGTTGCTACACAGTTATAGAAGCTACTAAATATCTGCTAAAATACTACAATAACATTACACTGTAATAAAAGATGAAATTTGTCATCCTAGCGGCCCTATACGATTAATCCCATGATCATATGTGAGGAGGTAAATCGAAAAGCTGCAGTTGGCCACTACGGGGGAGAATATTACTTCAGTTTTATCGAGATTCGACCCTTTATTACAATAGTATTGTATTAAATGTTATAATATGTAGCAGTTACATAGTAATTGTTTTATATATTATAATAGCTAGTCGTAACTGTTATAAAAGCACTAAAAGTAAAGATATTTTTGAGATAAAATATTTGATGGAGCGTGCTTTTGAAAAATTTTTTTTTAAACAAAAAGAATCTTTTGACTATTTATATTGTAACGACTCGGCCCGTCTGTCCGTGGGAATTCTACTTATCCTGACCCCTATTTTTCTGTGGGTCTTGAGTCGTCGACCATTGACCTACTAGGATTTTCCACTCCTGTCCAGTGGATTTTTGTCTTCCCCAGATTCGAACTCTAGACCTGCAGGCTAAAGTACTAAAATTTTTTGAATCTGGTAATCAAGTGAGAACTACTTTGTAGCAGTTACATAGTAATTTTTTAAAATATTATAGTAGTTAGTCGTAACTGTTATAAAAGTACTAAAAGTAAAGATATTTTTGAGATAAAATATTTGATGGAGCGTGCTTTTGAAAAAAAAAAATTAAACAAAAAGAATCTTTTGACTATTTATATAATTTGGAGTACCCTTTAATTTTTGACCTTTAAATTTCTTTAAAGTACAGGGTGGTGAAATTACAGAAGATGATTCTGAAAGTCGGATGGTTGACAAGGACTAACCATAAACCCGCACAAAGTCAATAGCACACTAGTGAGTAGTGAGCAAGATAGCAACTTGGAAGAGGTCAAACGGCTAACAAACTCAGTATGTGAGAGCTAGAAGACTGCTCACAACACGATATGATCTGAAACACAGCATAAACCTACGAAAAGATAACTATTAACATGATTATGCAATTATGATCTCACAAAATTAAACAAACAAATTTTTCAGGAAGTTAAATAACTTTACATGATCAGGTTCAGGGATAGGGATTATACTGACCATTTAATTGATGCAAACAACTCTACAATTGGTAATTTGTATCATTTTGTAGATAGTCTTAGTCAGTTGAATGGATAAATAGAGAACATATGATGAAGCACAAACAACCTCAATGAAGATAAGACACCTCAATATTAAAGAACTAAAGTGTACAATAATTGTCTTATACAGATACCACTGACCATTTGTTAGTATAAATTCGAAGAAAGGATTTAACTTTGGTGAGTGTTCAATATTTTATTGCCAAAGTATTATTTAACTAGTAGGATGGATACCCTGTCCGTTGACAATGAATAAATTCATTGCATTATTAAAATAGCATGAATCTTTCATTTTAGTTGGGAGATTCTGAAAAAGACAACTAATTCGAAGAAAGGATGGATACCATTTGTTAGTATAAATTCGAAGAAAGGATTTAACTTTGGTGAGTGTTCAATATTTTATTGCCAAAGTATTATTTAACTAGTAGGATGGATACCCTGTCCGTTGACAATGAATAAATTCATTGCATTATTAAAATAGCATGAATCTTTCATTTTAGTTGGGAGATTCTGAAAAAGACAACTAATTGTCCATAAATGAATTATTTGTTCAAATGAATATAAAATTGTGTTGCTAGAGAGAGTTTCAAAGGCACTATTTTTCTTTTTACATTTTCCTAGATCAACATCATCAACATGTGAAAAAAGTAAGGATGATAAAAAGACTAGTGTTCTTCCTGAACTTTGAGGAGCTTGGGGAGCAAATGAGCAAACTAAAGATCAAACAAGATATGTGTAAATGTCCTTTGATTTCTTCCCTCTCAATATCATGTAACTTTTTTTTTCTTTCTGTCAGCAATCATATTTCAAAAAAGACTGAAGAAAGAAAACAACAAAGGGACTAATCCACCAGTTCAAAGGCCTCTGCTTGCTCCTCTCATGTGGTATTTTCCTTAACACATTCTCTTTTCTTTCTTGTTCCACTTCATATATTTCTTCCACAGACCTTGTACAAGTATATACACACCGGCTTCTGCCTGAAAATGTGATCACTTTTCTGCTTGTTTGATCGCCATCTTTGTGTTTTGTGGAGCAATCCACAGCCACATTCTTGAATCTGTAACAAAAAGCACATTCAAGTGACATCGGCAAGCTTTTATCTACTCTGGGGATTGGCTCTTCCAAGGGCTTTGTTGTAGAGATCGAGTGTGTCAGAGTGAGATGAGTCGAGGCACAGTGCTGCTTCACAGTCTCGCAAGGTGGCTTCTGTGTTTCCCATTGAATCATGGAATGCAGCACGCAGGTGAAGGAGCTGGAGGTCCGGCTTGAACGCGATGGCCCGTGAGAGCTCTTTGATTGCTTCCTGGTCCTTGTGATCATCCATCAACACTGGAGAGTGAAGTTGGATTGTTATTAGTTACTAGTTGAACTGACCATACGAAAAAGAAAAGCATCTAACGATTGGCTTTTCGCTTCACGAATTTTCAAATTCATGTTAAATACAAGGCATTGTGAAAGTAAGGAGTGATCTTGATATCAATAAGGATAATCCTAGCACACGGCATATCAATCATTCATCGTGGATATCTTACTTACGGATGGAGATGAACAGATTGAAGCTCTTATTCATCAGAACAAAAGACATATGTGTAACTTACCAAAAAACGATAAAAATTGAATCATGATGCTAATCATTTCACCTTCTGTGTCTATTAGTAGATAGAAAACCATCGCAAGAGTGGAGCTTGAAAAATGAATCATGTCACAAGAAATTTAAAGCTAAACAAGGTTGATTCTCAGTAATGATTGAAGCTCTAGTATTCTTATTATGAATTTTCTTCTCCTATTATAAATAAAATCATATCTAAGCTTATATAAGAAAAAATTGCTGAATGTAAACAATGTACCAGCGGCACGATATCTGTAAGGGTATGTCCTTAGAGGATCCAACTTTGTTGCCATATTAAGATCACTCTTCGCCATGTCGCGATCACAGTATTCTGACCTTTTTTCATATGCGGAAGCATTGTTCTTCGCTTTTTCTATCAACTTAGTCATCTCATCATAAGCAAACTTCTTTTGATTCTTTAGGTAATAAACCCGTGCCAAACCTTGGTGTGCACGAGTATGCTTTATACCAAGTGCTTTTAAGTAGCATGCTGCAGCTTCATCCAGCATATCACAGTCAACATATATGCTTCCCATATTATTGTGTGCCTAAAGACCATTTACTCAACTAATAGGTAAAATCTCACATAAAAGGAAAAAAACACTTGCCAAAGAGTTATCAGAAGGCTGTTAATACCTGACCCTTCCGAAGGTTATCGGAAGCGCAACTATTGGCTTGTTCCAGCAGTTGAATCACATGTGTTGAAGATGTGTGATCCAAGTTGGAATCTGCAAGAGCATATGCTTTTAGGAAAAAAGCTTCAAATGATCTCTGGATGGAAATGGATTCCTCTGCCTTGGCAAGAGCTTCATCACGGTGGCCAGTGTCGTACAAGATCCATCCTTCATAAACAAGTCTTTCGTGCTCATGCGTTGAATGATTCCGAGCCAAACGCAAACTATGCATTGCTGCTTTCTGGCAATTCAATCTAAATAGAACAGTTATTATCAGCATAGTTCCATTTTCTCAAGCAACAAGATTTGCATGTTTGTCCTAGTTATCTGGCATTTCAATTGTTTTGCATTAAAACAAGATGCAACTATTAGGCAGTAAGTTACAACTACAAATTAAGATTGCTTGTTTACTCACTCGCTACTCAATTTTCTTAAATCATATTGTGTTGCCTAATTCAAGCGATAGAAAAGTAAATAATCATAGTGTATTCAATTTAGGCAAGCAAATCCATGTTTCTCAGTTTTGTAGCAGCTAACTTACTGACCCAGCAAGACACTGAGAGCTGTAGGCCAAAATGGTTGCATCTAAATCAACATTAGTACACTCATCCAAACCGTAAAATCTAAAAGAAGTACCACCATCGCTTATGGCTAAACAAGACATGCAAAATTCCCCCACTTAAAGTTTCACAGCCTCATCAAAAACCATGTGTACCTCATCACAACATGCGGAACTCAATGGATGCTTCATCGCTATAGTAGCTTAATTCTCTCGCCTCATCAAGCAACGGAAGCACCCATTCATATACTAATCGTCATGACAAAACCACAGTGATTCAGACATATCATGTTAATGTGACAGTTTTCTGCTCATGTAACAACAAGTTAGTTTGCACAAACATCTCAAATAGTTGTGGCCTAACGAGTTGCTGCCATGCCACTGGAGCTTATAGACCCATCTGAGTTAAGAGTGTCAACATCTGAAGACAGCATTCAATTAAGGACATAAGCCTCCATTACTTTAATTCCCTCATGGATCAATATGTTATGTCGGTACTACAAAATATTCCAGGGACTAGAAAATTCAGGTATTCGTTGAAGTGTTGATATATCTCAATGAGACGATATATTGCCAATAAGATCTTCCCTCAGACACAATATCAACGCATAACTTCTGCAGATAAGGAAACACTAAGTTGCTACAAACATGATCAATTTACTAAACCTTTCATAATGATCATAAGAAACAATTAAAAAATTAAAAGAACCTTAATTGCAATGTTTAATCTCTAACGAAGTTACTTCATAAGATGACTTGCTTACCTTAGCAACAGAAGTGATTGCCTGAATCTTAAACTGCTATTTGTAGGCTCTTTAGCCAACATCTGGTGCACTACAGCAAGTGAGCCAATATCATCGACAGCGGACCACCGATCATAGAGCTGCATCCAGCAATCAGCCATGTCCCACTGCTTCACTTGTTGCTGGAGGATCTCAATGAACTGATCACCATGAAGCTTCCCATGAAACATCATGTAACCAGGGTCTAGAGTCATGAGTGCCCTTACATCCTGCAATGCCCCCTCATAATCCTGGAGTGCGAGCAACAACCATGCCCGGAGCTCAAGGCAATCGGTTGAGACCTTGAACCCAATTATATTGTTGATCTCCGCAACTGCCACCCCGATCTTGTCCTCCTCCATTAAGGAGGTCGCTCGGTACTTGTAAGGGTAAAGAAGGGTAGGATCAAGCTCGGTGGCTTGTTGTAGTTCGATCATCTTCTCTTTGCCAAGGCTATAGAGTGACTTCTCTTGGTGCATCCACCCTGCTGAAGGATCAGAGTCATTGATGAGCTTGTCTACAAGCTTGTAGGCAGAGTACTTGTGCCCCTTCTTGAACTTGGCTCTTGCAACACCAACAAGGGAATAGACATGGCCCTCAGAGACGGCGGCTTCGAACCATTTCAGGGCATCCTTGAACTCACCCCTCTCGAGCATGACACACCCCAATTGATGCAAACCTATTTGCTTTTGCCATCCTGGGGAGGCGCATTCTACTAGTCTCTCCAGCAACATCACAGTGGTGTTGGACTTCATGTCTTCCTCCATGGCTACCTGGCTGAGGAAGTGGTAGAGCAAGAATGAGGAATGGCCAGCGGCCGCCAATTTGTCCTTCCCTTCTTGAGTGCAGAGTAGTCTTGTGATATCCGGATCGGAGAGGGACTTCGGGAGCTCGCGGAGGAACACCTGGAGGCAGGCGGCGACGAGGAGGTAGGCCGTCTCTTCAAGGCCGTAGTCGACGAGGAGGAGGGCGTCGTCATGGGTGCGCACTAAAGACGCTAGCTTGGAGTCGCAGGCGTGCTTGAGGCCGTCACAGCAGAACTTGTTGGCGAAGGCGAGGAGCTCGAGGACAGTGTCGGGGGGGAACTCGTCGAGGCGGCCGCAGCGACTGAAGGTGGCGACGGCCTTCATGCCGCGGACGGAGATGCCGTTGAGGGAGAAGCTGATACGATCGCGCTTGGCCTCTGCGAAGTTGCCGTAGAGCATGGTGGAGAGGGGCTTGGAGAGGAGGGCAATGTGGGAGCGGACGCAAGGGACATCGTCGTCGGCGATGCAGAACCAGACGTCGGCGTCGTCTTCGTCCGGATCGTGTCGGCGGGGAACGGAGGAGGAGGAGGAGGAGGGAGGGGGGAAGGGTCGGGAGGCGCGCGGCGGCAAGGACAGAGGAGATCGGAGGTGGAGAGGAGGGCGGCACGGGGACACTCGAGGGAGGGGGAGGTAGGCGAGCAGGCGGAGAGCGGGACGGGGGCGGGATGGAACAGGTCCTCGCGCCGCTCGTAGCGTAGCCAGGCGGAGAGGACGACGCGGTGGTGTGGATTGGGGGCGTGAAGGCGAGCGGAGCGGAGCGCCCGGCGGAGGAGCTTGGGGTCGGCGAGCGGGCGAAAGAGGGACCGCTGCTCCAGGTGGAGATCGCAGAGGAGCAGCAGGCGGCTTTCTGCCGGGTCGCCTACCGCATCAACCGCCGCGGACAGGCGGCGGAAGGAGTCCGATAGCGTGGCAACTGGGTCAAGGGGGCGGAGAAAAGGATCGACAGCCGGTTCGATGTCCTCGATGGAGGGTAATCCGAACGGAAGAAGCGTATCAACGACCATGGACGGTGTGAAATGATGCCCGGCGCCACCGGCGCCGCGTACCGACTTGGTCCGGACCGAGAAGGCGGAGGCGAGGCCGGACTTATCCACCGACGACGAGGAAGCAGAAGACGACGCCGCATTGCTCGGATTCAAGGCGTACACCTGCGCACTTTTGCACGCTTCCATCAGCTTCATACTCCGAAGCGAGGTAAACAGATTATTCTGCATCTCCTCCTCCTCCTCCTCCTCCTCCTCCCCGATCTCAAGATCAAAACTTTACCCCCAAAATCGGTAGAACGAGCAAGAAAACATCAAAATCCGTGGCAAAATCAAAGCTTAAAACACAAATTCCCTCTTTCTCTTTTCTCCTCGAGAAAGACGCCACCTTTTTTAAGCAGCAGACGACGAACAATGAATCAACAAGGGAAATGATGGTGGTCGGTGGTTAACGCTTGGATATATGATTCACGCTTCGATTGTTCAACCGCTGCGGAAGGAGGAGGAGGAGGAGCGCGGAAGTCGGGGCTGCGGTCTCTCCACGCCCCGCATCGGGCGTTCCTCGGCTCGATGGACGGATTGGAAAGAGGAAAGTAAAAAAAATAAAAAAGGGAGCTCAGCTCACCGGAGCCAAATAGAATGGGAATGGCATTGGATTTGATGCCGCTGCGGATTGACAATTAGATAATTATGTGGATGGTTAAGAATAAAAATGGCGATGAGATCACAATGTCGAAGGAAAGAAGGAGATGACGACGATGATGATGGAAGAGCATCCAAAATGTGATGGAGGACAGGAATGCAACGTACGGGAATGCGCGGGTTTACGTGTTGGCCATTCCATTGACAGCAATGGCGGAATGGCGGGATGCGAAGGACAGAGCTGTTTCCACTCGGATAACAGAAGTTTGACGGCGGCGACGGGGTATGAACAGGTAGATCCGACCACGGTTCGTCGGTTCTGAATCGCCGATTCGATGGTTCATGACAGATCGACTCTTAACCTTAACCGTTCAAGACGATTACGGTTCACGGTTCGGTTCACGGTTCACGATGGTTCGTGACGGTTCGAGATTATTATATTAAAAATTTTAAAATTTAAAATTTATATAAAAGAAATATTGAAAAAAAAGAGAAAAAAAAGTCGATGTAGTTTAGTGGTGCATATTCCAAGACCGGTGAGAATTGCGTTCGTTCCCACGTCTTAAAATGGATTTAAATTAAATAAATATAAATATAGTATATATATAATTATATTAATTTTACAGACAAAAAGTGTTGTAGAATAGTGGTGAGTATATGTGCTTGTGTCCTAAGATATCCTGGTTCGATTCCAGCAACGATGTTTTAAATTGTAATTTAATTAAATAAATGAAAATATATTTTATTTAAACACACATTAAATATAAAAATCATTGAAAAAAAATAAAAAATCCTAAAAAACTCAAACCGGCGGTTACTGTTTGAACCGGCGATTCAACCCGCCGGTTAACCGGCTGAACCGTCGGTTCAAAGTTCATTGAACCTTAACCGGCCCGGCAGGACGGTTACGGTTTGGCAGTAATTATAATTTAGCAGAACTATAATTGTTAAAAAGATATTATAATGTTTAAGATGGCACGATAATGAATAAATATTTTAATTAGACTACGTGAAATTAGGATAAATATATATATCAAATAAGAAAGAATAAATTTGAAAAAAAAATAATTAGTAATAATAAAATAAAATTTATTTAAATATAAATAATGATATATTAGAAGATAAAGTTAAATAGCATAAAAAGATACATTATAATAATATTGTAATGTAATTATTATAATAATATTGATTCTAGAAAATTGTTTTGGATTGAATTTGAGTGATTTTGATCATATTTTGATATAATAATATTTATATATAATAATTTTAATTAAATTGGAGTAATTTTATTCTATGTTGTAGCATTTATAGTCGTAACTTCTTAACCGTAAAGGAATAAGAATATTTCCACAATCAAAAATATCTCAAAGTGTTATTTTTGACATTTAAAAAAATCTCTTTTTTATAAAAAATAATAATTAAAGGCATCCTTTTAATTTTTACTCAATATTTTTTATTCCTTTACTAATTTCTTAAGTATTGATTTATCCAACTTAATTTGGTTTTACCACTCTTCAGGCATCTGGGATCAAAAAATACATACTTGATTAGTAATAATAAAATTAAATAAAATTTATTTAAATTTATATGATAATATAATCAGGAATAATTTAGTGGGATAAAACTTAGTTGTGTTGTCACTTTGCTTTTGACATGCTCAAGCAAGCACCTCTTCTCATTCTATGGCTGTAAATGAAAAGGATGTTCATGAACAAATTCAATATGATACACTTGGCTAGCTCGGTTTGGCTCGGCTTGGCTCGATAAGATAATTGAATGAAGTTAAACAAATTCAATACTTGAACATCATGAAGCTGATATGAAAGCTTTTAACGGAAGCAGCCAGCTGCTGATTGATTAAATAAGGGGAAGGTGGAGCTTGTGCTGTCACTAAGTTAAGCTAATCCTAAAATAAATTAAGATGCTGAAAATGATTATTCAAATTAAGCTAATCTTCTAAGGTGCGGAGCCTGATCACTCACTTCTTTGTTCAGAGAAGCAAAAAAAAAAAAAAGTTATAGAACAATTTGAATAATATTTGTATAATGTGAAAGATTTCCTACAAACAATTCAGTCATTGATTAGAGTTTTCAGCAAAAGAAAATAACTTTGAATTAGTTTGACAAAGCATTTGATGAAGAAAAGATGAAAGCATTAATTAAGCAGCCAGAAACACATGCCAATCTAGTTCAAACATGAAAGTTTGAAGTCAAACTTGGTACCTTTTGGAATCTGGTGGAGGGAGATAAATTAGCCTTCAAGTTCAAGCTGAAGAAAAGATCTAAAGTCTGAAAGAAGCTAAAGTCAACACGAGCATTCAAACTAGGGATTGAAAAGGATACTTTTCCACAACTTTTCCACGCTTCTTTTGCAGACCTACGACAAAGAGCAGAACAGTGGAATTGCAATTTGCAAATCATGAAACAGATGCTGTAACTCCTCTTGTTCAATTCTGAAATCTTTGATCGTCTAAAAAAACTATGAAATTGGAAGAATGCATTTACAGATTAAAAGAAGGAATAAACATATACAAAATTTAAATGAAGAATCGAGAGGGGAAAAATCATGTTTTTAAGCTCAATCTACCGAAGCAAGAGAGATGCTGGCGCTGGAAATGGCGTCATGGCTATGGCTCTCCTCCTCGCAGAGAGCCAGCGCGCTCTCGAGATTGGCGACGATGTCGGTCATGCTTGGTCGCTCCTTGCCTTCGGGGTGCACGCAGCGGACGGCGGTGTAGGCCACCAGCTCCACCGCCTCGGCCTCCTGCAGCGACGACAGTTCGACTCGCACGTCGAGCACCTTGCCGACCTCACTGGCTACGACGAAAGGCACAGCGTAATCGACGACGCTGGTCGGGTTCCCGTCATCGTCCTTGAAGATGGCCCTCCGGCCGGTGAGGACCTCGAGCATCACGACTCCGAGGCCGTAGACGTCGCTCTTGACGGTCAAATGCTGGAAGCCGTAGTACTCGGGGTCCATGTAACCGACGGTGCCCGCCGCCCGCATCGAGAGATGGCCGCCCTCAGTCTCTGGCCCCATCATGGAGAGGCCGAAGTCCGACACCCGGGCGACCCAGTTAGCGTCGAGCAAGATGTTGGAGGACTTGATGTCGCGGTGTATGATCGGCGGCACGGCGTAGCTGTGGAGGTACTCTATCCCCCGCGCCGCGTCGAGGAGCACCTTGATCCTCATCTTCCATGAGTTCAATGCGCTGGATTCTTCACCGTTCTTCGGGTGGAGATGGTCGTAGAGAGCTCCATTCTTCATGTACTCGTAGACCAGGAGGCGCTCCTTCTTCTCCTCGCAGTAGCCCACCAAGGCCACCAGATGCTTGTGGTGGAGGCGGGAGAGGAAGGCAAGCTCCGACTGGAAAGCGCTCTCCTTATCCTGGAACTTCTTGGTCCGCGACCCTGCCTCGCTCCGCTTGATCGCTACCTCCCGCCCGTCGGCGAGCTTCCCCTTATACACGGTACCGAAGCTACCGCCCCCGATTTTGGTCTCGAAGGAGAAGTTGTTGGTGGCGGCGGCAAGCTCCACGAAGCTGAACTCCTCCGCCCTGTCCTTAAACGAGGACGGACCGCTCCTCTGCCGTTTCATCACCCGCGAACCCTGGCGCCGGAAGATTCGCGACCGCGAAGCGGAAGGCGACCCCAAGGGGCTCGTTGATGGGCCGCCCGCCGCAGAGGAATGCCCGGTGTGAGGTCCCCCGTTTGCTGCTGCTGTAACCCTTGGTTGAACGGAGTTGTGGACTTTCTCGCGCCTGCAAATACCAAGCCATATGCAATAGACGATGGAGCAGAGGCCAGCAAATGTACCGACCGACCCAATGATCGCGAACGCTAGCCACCCCCTATTAGTCCTCCTTGAAGAGGACGACGGAGGCGGCGGCGACGGCTGCGGCGGAGATAGAGGCGGCGGCGGCGGCGGAGATAGAGGAGGCGGGCTTGATTGTTGGGTTTGATTATCGCAGCGATTGCATATTACTCTAGAGCCCGAGCACAGGGTTCCCGAATTGGGGAACAGCCCGCAACTGCAAGAACTCTCGTCGGATGTGCAAATTCCAGGTAGAAGATCTGACAACGGAAGCCTCCTCACCAACGGGTTGTTACTGCCCGTTTCCCAGCAAAGCACGCCAAAGTTCGCCGTCGTTAGGCCGCAGGTAAGATTGCCACCGGCGACGATTAACTCGAAGGCAGTCGTGTTCACTGGTGCGTACTCACGGCCCGTGCCTCCTTCCCGGCAGACCACCGTGCCGCCAGTTCGTCTGACAGCGCAGGCATGGCTCGAACCTAGCGCGAAGCTACTGAACTCGAACGCTGGTCCAAGGGAAGATGGCCTCAGGGTGTTGTCGCTGCATATCACGCGACCGTCGGTGTCGATGCCGCAAGCGTCGGAATCGCCGGCGTATATGCTCGATATGCTGGAATTCGCGAAGACGGATTGGATACGATCGCCACCAGGTCCCCAACAGAGTACGGAGTTGTTGTAAGAATTCACGGCGCAAGTAAAGGAGAGACCGGAGGTGAGGGAGTGGTAAGAACCGTTGACGGGGGTAAGGAATCGGCCTCTCGCTCGCCACCACCGGATTCCAGAGCCGTTGAGACCGCTGCCGGCGATCTGGGCCCCACCAACGGCGAGTTCCTCGAGGGCGGGGGAGCCGTTATAGACGCGCCTCGGGCGTAACGCCGAAGAGGAAGAATCGGATGCGTTCCAGCAGAAGAAGGCGGCGCCGTCGTCCCTCAGTCCGCAGAGAGAGGCGCCGCCACCGGAGATGGAACGGAAGGAGATATTGGGCAGGATGGAGAAGGACGATGCGCCATCGCCGTGCCGGGCGCAGCGGACGCTGCGGACGGAGCCTGAGGACACACCACAGACGAGCCTGGAGTCGGCCACGATGGCGATGGTGGAGGCGGAGCCGGTGGCGCCTGCCGGGGCGGGAGCAAGGACCACAGAAAGGGTCACGGCCACCGCGACCGCGGCAGCGGCGGCGGAGGGGAGCGACATCGCCGGTGGCTACCGCATGGAGGAGAAGGGAGGCGATGGGATCGATGGCGGCAGCCGGCGCAGAGAGGATTTTAAATCGAGGGGAAGATAAAGAAGGAAAGAAGAAGAAAAAGGGGGCGACGGAAACGCGGGCGGAAGAGGAAGCGGATTTTGGAAGCTTTTTCCAAAAGGAGGACCGGACCGGAGAAATCCGCTTTAATTAAAATATTGTCCATTATAATAAAATTGGACAAAAATACTAAAAATAACATCTCAATTTTAATTTTTTTATTCTAAAATTAATCATAATTACTACATATAAAATATTATTATATTAAAATATTTGTTACTTACTTATCTAAAATTGCTCAATTTTTTTAAAAAAAATATTTTCATTTAATTAAAAATACTAGTATTCTTTCAATTTGACATTATTTTAAAATTAATTACATTATTTTAAATTATTTTTTTCTAATGGAAATAAGGGAGTGTTCTTTCAATTTGTAAAAATTATAAAAAACTCTGGAATTGCAAATTTATGTTTTTGGAAAATAAAAAAACGTTCTCATTTTTAAAATCATCGAAACTAATTTGATTACATTATACTACACGTTAAAATACTTTTAATGAAAAATACTAGACTTCGTGCCAATTAATATAACAATATTTAATTGATTTGGTAAAAAGGAGCAAATTGGTAAGAAAATTTAGGATAATTTATTCTTTTTAATATATATATATATTTATATTCCGGATCCATGTATTCTTTTTAATATTATTTCAATACGATAATAAAAGGGAAAATGCCTTTTTATTTTTGTCTTTGGCCTTTTTTATATTTTATTTTATAATTAAATTAGTTATTTCCATTAGATTGAGAATGACGGGTTCAGTCCATTCCAAGGTCCAAGCCCGTGTGAACAGGGGTGGATCAATCATTATCCGGTTCAACGGTCCAAACCGGTTTGTGGGTCAAATTGTGACTTAGAAGTGTCAAACGGAGGAAGGTGAGAATTCTAATCAATACTTGGTCAGATGCTGTAAACGTTGACTTTGAATGAAATATGTATAATGCATAAATACTTTTAAATGTTTATTTTTAGCAAAAATAAATAAATAAAATGCATCCATTATTTTTGTTATTGCCAAAAGAATATTCAATATTAAAAATATTTTTTTTAAAAATAGTTATTATATTTTTTTAATTTTAAATACTCTTAAAATTAGTTTTGAGTAAGGTGAAATTTTTTAAATGTAATTTGAATAAAGTTAAAACACTTTTTTAATCAATACTGAAGTAGTTTTAATTAATTAATGTAGTTTTAATAAAAATTGCTTTTAGAATAATTTTTAGGATAATGAAAATAAGGGTGTTATTTTGATTCTTAACCTTATTTTTTTTATCTGCGAGAATTAAATTATTTTTTAAAATTTAAAGCTTTTTATTTGAAAATGTTACTTTAATTTATTTTATGATCAATTTTGTTGGCATCTTTTATTAATCCCAAATTTTGGACCGGGTCAAATGTAGATGAAAAAGACAGAACCGCATTGGTCCACTACGACCTTTGAAATTACGAAAGCAAAAAGGAAGGAGGCGGCTTATTAAACATGGCGGGCAGTGACGATGACCCGCGTCGTGTCTCCCGGACCGGGCTTAGTCTTAGGCCAGTTTACAGCTAAGTGTTGGGCGTGAAAATGATGGAAGAAAATGAGATTATAGATTAAAATAATAAATTTTCTCTCTCAAATAATTAAGACATTCTCATTTTATAATGCAGAATATAATATAATACATTAATATTAAAGTTAGTCAATCGTATTAATCAAATATTTTATTAAAATATATTAAAATTCATTTTAAATTTAAAAAAATAAAATTATTAATTTAATAAATTATTTTATTAATTTAATAAATTATTTTATTAAAATAATTATTTTTTATAAATTATTTTAATGAATTATTTTATTAAAATCTATATAAATTTATTTAAATTTTTTAAAATATAAATAAATTATATATTTTTATATATATTATTAATTTATTATCATCATTAATATTATTAGTATTAATATTATTAATTTAATTAAATTTATTCTAACAGTAAATTGAATCAAAGATGATATAGTAAATATTAAACTAGTTATGTTTTATTCTCTCTAAATAAATAAGTTGAATTAAATAATATTAAATTATATTTTATATACCTTATAACTAAAGTTTTACATGATAACTTGGATCAAACACACTCTTAAGGTATCTTAAAATCCTTTTAGCCACTGTCAAATAATTTTGCTTGGTTCATTTAAGAATCTAAAGAGCAAATTTATTGAATGTGTAATATCCTACCTTGTGTTTAAATAGATCAAGAACCAATTAATTTTCCACATAGTGGCGTTGATCCTTTTCACTATCATCATTAATTTGAAAATTTTCATTTAATGTCATAGGAGTATAGATCGACTTGTATTGACTCATGTTAAATTTTTTGAGTAGATCTTCAACGTATCTTTCTTGAGATAGAAAAATGTGTCTAGGTCTTTTGTTGGACTTAATTCCAAGAAAATGTTTCATAAGTCTCAAATCTATCGTTTCAAAATCTTTCATCATTTTATTTATAAATTCTTCCAACATAGCTTTATTGGTCTCAAAATAGATGAGATCATCGACATAAAGGCATACAACTAAGAAATCTTTTTTAACTGTCTTCTCAATGATTCACTTGCGCTTCAATCGAAGTCATTTTCGATGAAGTAATTATTGATTTGCTATTCCATGCTTGAAGTTTTTGTTGTAACCCATAGATTGCTTTTTTAAGTCAAAAGACATTGTTTTCTTTCCCTTTGATCTCAAAACCCTCATGTTGTTCAACATATACTTCATCTTGAATTTCTTCATTCAAGAATGTTGATTTAACATCAAGTTGGAAAATATTTACCTCCAATTGAGCCGCTAAGGCTAAAACAATACGAATTATTTATGTGAAGTCAATTCTTGATTGTTAATAATATCCTTTTGTGATGAGTCAAGCTTTGTGTTTTTTAATTGATCCATCTTCATTGTACTTAATTTTAAAGACCCATTTTAAACCAATAGTCTTCTTTCCTTTGGGTAAGTCAACTAGCTCCCATGTTTATTTTTCTTAATTATTTATATTTCATCATGCATTGCTTTTATCCAACCTTTTTCTTTTGATGCTTCTTCAAAAGATTGAGGTCCATAAGAGAAAAATTCAATCTCAACATATTCATAGATTTTACTTAGTAATCTGGATTTTTTTGGAAAACTTTCTGAGTCACTTTAATTTCTTTGTTAATTGTATAAAATTCTAGTGCAACAATTTGATCAGTATGCCTTACTTAAGATGGACCAGGTTGATATGATATTGTATTATCAAACTCAAATACGGCTCCCATTCCAATCCCAAATAACTTTTTCATCAAAAATAACATCTTGAGATATAATGAGTTTGTTTGTTGATGGATCTAACAAACGATGTCATTTTGATTCATCACTATGGCCAATGAAAAGAAGTTTCTGACTTTTCTTATCAAATTTCTTACGATGTTGTGATGGTATAAGCACATATGCAATGCTGTCAAATATTTTGAGATGAATCAACTCCTGATGTTTTCTTATACCAAGGTTCATATGGGATTTTATTTCTAACAACTTTAGGTGACGATCGATTGAAAATATAAATAAGAAAATATATATAGTTATATGTAAAACTTGTGCCCAATAGAGATTCAAAATTCTCTTACCTTTTAGCATGCTCCTTGTTATTTTCACAAACGTACAATTTTTTCTCTCGATCATGTCATTTTGTTGAGGGCATCAAATAACTATCAATTGTCGTTTGATGTCATTGTCTTTACAATACTCTATTAATAGATTATAGAGAAATTCACCTTTGTCAATCAAAAGTCCACTTTGTTTCTTTACAAGTGTTTTAAATTGTAGAAAAATATAAAAATGCTTTAGATTTTTTGCTAAGGAAATAGATCCACATCATTCTAGTGAAGTTGTCAATAAAGATAATAAAATATTTCTTATTTCCAAAAGTAGGAGTTTGCATTGGTCCACAAATATCTCAATGAACAAGATCTAATGGTGCTTTGACTCACTATGACGACTTCGAAAATGAAAATTTATGCATCTCATAGACACATCATTCACAAATATTATTTGCTATTTGAATATTAGTAAGATTGATCATCATATTTTTCTCCTTTAACAAATGAAGACCCATTGATTAAGATGACCATATCGCAAATGTCATAGATGAAATAAATCTGTATCTTAAACCTTAAATGCACAATTGTTGTTTAGTGATAAGATGATGAAAAAAAATTTGTTCTTCATTTCAACATTTGTCACAATAATATTTTTCTTTTTATCAAAAATATTGTACTTTCCATTATCAAAATGGATTGAAAAATTCAAATATTTAGGAGATTGTATGAAAGATTCAGAACATTATAGATTTTTATTATCTCCCTTTGTTTAGACAACAATCGTGTCTTTTTCTTTTGCACTCAACTTCCATCACACCAAGAATGATATTTGAACTAATATTTGGATGACTTCCACAAATATATCTTCATTTCCTTTCATGTGGTTGCTAGCACCGCTATCAAAATATCATTGATATTTTGATGCATATCCATGTAGAGAATAAAATAGAATCTCATTTTCTTCTTCTTTAAAGAAATTTACAACATCTTATTTTTTTTCTTTATATTGAATTAGAGAATTTTGCATCTTTTGCATTTAAAATAGTAATCTTTTGACTTATGATTTGATTTTTTGCAAATAATGCAAGAGTGAGTGCTATCAGATTTTTGTAAATCCTTTATTCTTCAATTACGACAGCAGCATAATCAAACTTAGAAGAGCGAGATTAAAGTATCTTTTCAATAATTCTTTTATCTTGAATTGTATCTTCACAATCTTTTATTTGATTGATAGTATTTTAGACCTGGGAAGAAAAATCATGTATGATTTTTTATTATTCCATTCTTAAATTATCAAAATCACTCATAGATATTGGAGCTTTGTTGTAATTATATCTTCTCTATTCCTTGAAATTTTTATTTTAATATTTGCCGAGCCTCTTTGGTGTTCATGATACTAAAAATACAAGGAAAAATATTTTTTTTTCAACTCCCTGTTGAATGTAATGCAGCGCCATTGCATTTTTTTTTTTCTTTTAGTAATTTTTCATAATCTTTATCATTATTGGTTGGGGCTCGATACTCGTTGTGATCAATAATATCCCAAAGGTCGAAAGAGATGAAGTATGTATTTGACTGCTTAAAAACTTATAATGTTCTGCTTCAAATATAGGTACCATGTTTGAACTGGAATATGCGAACAAAATAAATATTATGAAGATTGAATTATAAAATATTATTTAATTTTTTTCATGCGGATGAAGATTGAAAGTGCTTGAAGAATGGATAAGCAAACAGAAATAAATATTATTTAATTTTTTTTAATAGATGATCGCCGATTGTGTGGATGAAGATTGAAATTTTGCTTCAAAACTAATAAGAAATCTAAAAAATTCTCCTCTATTTGAATCAAGAAAATCATATTTAGGAGGAGTTCGCCTTGAGGACTCAAATTTTAATTCTTATCTTTGTTGAGTGTAGTAGTTTGAGATAGATTTGTTAAAGTTGATTCATTTTCTAATTTTAATTATATGAGATTGTTAAGTTGATAAATTTTTTTTTTAAAGAGTGCCATGTATATATATATATAAATAATCCCCCTCAAATCCAGCACCCGACTTCGGCTTCCTCATCTCATCGAGTCCCTCGCCGCGTGCATCGGCGAATACTTCCAGTGGCGTGGCTTTCTGCGACGGCGACTTTCAACAACCCGAAACTCCTTCTCGGGCGGCGCGTCCGATCCACTCGTCCGCCGTCGATCCGTCACATGCTGGTTATATAATCGACGCCTTAATTCTTAATCGCGTGAATTCTTTGTCAAACGTTTGACTATTTACTGATAAAGCCGTCTCCTTTGTGTTGTTTTTGGGCGCAGCTGTGGTTCTTGTGGTTAACTCACCGACCGGAAAATGCCCCAATACAGACTCAGAATACAGGAAGTCCATCAAGAAGGGGGTCGTCTCTCTCGGATCGGTAAACGAAAGCCGGTTCTCTCAGGTGGAGGAGCTCTTCTGCCGGCCGGCCATAAATAGATTACTCCCTGATGTGCCGCTCTTTGTGCAATGCTTGAAAGGCCTTCAGGAATACTGCTTGCTTTCTTTGCTTTGCCAGGTGCTGGTGAAAATAAAATAGGCCTATACGAAGGAGCAGCACATCATCACTGTCGACAATTGTGCTATTGTCGATTCGTGTTGTTACGTTTCCTGCTTACCAGCCATTGCTAACATCACCTGTGTTCTTACAGAGTTTCTAATTTTTTGGAATGATCTGGAGCTGGAGTGCTGCTAGCTGAACTAGAGTTTCAGTGCTCAGTTTGGAAGTGACACAAAGAAGAAAATGTTTTATCTAATCTACTTGTTCATTGTTTGGTCGTCCTGCATTCAAATCAGTGGATCTTTCTTAATGATAATGTCATGAAGCTCTGTCTATGGAAGAATCAAGCTTTGTCACTAGTGTTTGAAGGTTTGATATCAAGAAATTGAGATGTTAACTGCAACTAATAAACAAGAGATTTGTCAGAAGATGCCTGAATTCACGTTTCAGCAAAGGGACAGGTTCTGAATTCTGATATTGCTCTTCACTTTTATTGTGCATTTTCTTTGTGCTGAACTAATCCTCATGAACAAACTGGACAATTGATAGCTAAAGGTGGCAGTGCATCTGATACTATTTGTGCTAGAGCAATTAAACAAATACTGCCTTATATCTTTTTGTTTTTCAGATTCTGGAGCAAAGGCCAAACAAAAGTCACAGGGCAGCGTATGCAAGAGACATGGAGAAAGGTACACAAAAGTGAAACTTACTAGATTTGATAAGCTTGTCCAAGGCTATGTCTGCTCACTGTTTATGGTCCCTGATAATGGGACAAAATTTGGATGAATGATGATAAATGTCTTCATCACATGCCTCTCTTTTCCAACTAATTCATATTCAGTACACCACCACACTTGTTTCACACAAAGGTATGAATATTACATCAGATTGTAGATGAATTAATTTTGTATAGATTTGTATGCAATCTACCAGCATAATAAAATATGACTTTTATCAGCTTGTAGGTGCATCGTTTAATAGATTTAGATGCACCAGTTTAAACACATGATACAACTTTCTTCTCCTTCACCTATGAATGTACCTGTGTACTCCCTCAATTCTTCTTCTTTCGCTTATCTATCGGCCTCACTCTGTGGTTGCAGACCCCAATCTAACTCCTGTGAAACAACTTGCTATTGCCCCGGCATCGCCCTACTTTTGTCGTTATGTCGTAATAGCAAGTTGAACACTATTAACAACTCATAGGTTTGAGTTCCTCGATTGCCAAGATATCGGATAAGAAGAAGATCGGAAGAGAGGGCGAGAATAATGTACTTTTTGTAGGATCAAATTCGATGTTAGAGGAGGATGAATACGTTATAAATTTTACGAGGTTTAAACAACGGAAAATAACTTTAAAAATATTGACAAAGTAATAGAACGAAATAAAGATAAATAATTGAATCCAGGTACACAGACGTTTTGTAATTGACACAGACGTTTATGCAGATAAAAATATTTACGAGGTTTATGCAGATACACAGACGTTAGACGTATGGTGGAATCGACTCCAGGTCATCACCTTCTGTAATTGACACCTGACCATTACGCCAGCAATACTATGCCCCCACCATCTGTGCTACACCCTGGGGGGCTTCTATATTGATCTTTCAAAAATATAGCCCTCCTTTCCATATTGATTTTTCAAAAAAACATATCCTCATAGTCATTGATATCTCGTATCTTTTCTCTCTCTCTCATTGATATTCCGCATCTTATTTCTTCCGCGTTAGTGATTTGTATATTTCTCCTCTCTATTCCATGATACTCTAAAAATATATCCTTCTCTCTCATAGTGATCTTTCTTCTTCCTCGATTAGAATAAGAAATAGGGGATTCTTTATCCATTTAGCGCAACTTATAATATTAATTTTTTAAAAATTAAATTATCTTTTCCTTTTTATTATGTAAATAGAAAAATGATCACTCTCACATATTCTTTATTTTTTATGAAATATTTAGATTTTATAAATTATATATTAGTTATCTTTAAATTTTTTTATGAAATATTTAGATTTTATAAATGACATATTAATTTTTATAGATTTTTAATAATCATAGTATTGAATTTATAATAATACTTATAGATTGTTCTTTAATATTTGAGAATAATTTATTATACATATATATTTTAATTTGGATCAATTAGTTATTGCTGAGATGCTCATTCTACCTAATTATAATTGAAATAAGTATGAGAAAATGAGTCTCTATCTATCTGTTGGATAGTATGAGAATTGGTAGATTAATAGATTTGTTTAATACGACTTAAAAGTTGATAATAAATTAAAAGATTCTTCGCTTGAGCATTTATTAGATTGTGTTGGTTGATTTCTTGTGAAGTGCATAATGATAGTAGTCGTCTCTTAGTGGATCGTATACTACTCAAATGGAAGAATATTTAAATATGATCTAGCTAAGTCATCTCAGTGTATGCTTGCGCCTAATCGAGAAAGAAAAATATACGATGCTACAATTCTATTAGAAGAAGAACACGAAGCTATGATTTAGGTGGAGGTTTCATTGAAAAAACAACATTGAGGGAGATGATATTAAAACACTTTATTTTAATCATTGGCGGAGCCAGTCCGGGTAATGTACCCGCGGGCTGATTCCAAACTACCCGAGCTATTCTCTTCATTTATTCAAATTTGCCTTTCTTTTACCTATAAATCCAAAAAAAAATTCTTCTTTAATGGTATTAGGCCCCCGGGCTATAGCCCGGGTACCTCTGAAGGTGGCTCCGCCCTTTTTTAATGTTAAGGTTCTAATACAACAAGTTTAATGGCATGCCTCTTCCTTGAGTGAGTCAACGCCTAAATTAAGCTCATCTTGAACAATCAATGAATATATAATATTAATTATTTGATTGGAAGAGATCATGCATCTTAGTTGACATTTTTTTCTTCCCTCGTTAATATTTAACTAATAATAAAATTCATAACAATTAAATTATATACTATATATATTTTAGAAGTGTCATTTATTTTTCTTTTTTTATATTATATACAATATTAGATATATTATCTAATAATAGAGACCTGACCTCATTCAAAATAATATTCGACCAAAATAAAATTTGGAAGTGACACGGTACTCATATTTAAAAGGATTATTACCATGAATAATCCAAGTGTTTAATTTATAAAGATAATTTATTTTAAAAATATTAATAACTTTTTTTTAAATTTCAAATAAATTAATTTTTCAAAAAGTTAAATATTCTTATAATTTATCGGTATGCACGGCTGATGATGGCAGCTTATTATTATTATTATTTGGAGAATCAATCGAAACTTTGTTATGAAAATTAAATAAATCAAATCAATAAAAATTAATTAATTAATTCTATGGACTATCTAATTAATTGATTATTTGGGCATACATATCAGTTGAGTGGACTCGAACTGCGGCGCATTTGAAAATCTGTGAGACCAATAAAAAAAACTTGTGGGCTTAAATGGCGTCGCCTAGACTCTGTTTCCGGCCCGTTCAAGAAATCTGCGAGCCCATTTAAAATTTTTCAAACAAAAAAAAATATGGCGTCGCCCGGGTTCGAACCGGAGACCTTCAGTGTGTTAGACTGACGTGATAACCAACTACACCACGACACCATTATTGAAATGTCTTTTAATAAGATTTTATCTCTAATTGAAAAGGATGTACACTTCTCCGCCGCCGCCATTGTTGAAATGTCTCTTAATAATGTTCTGCTTCGAAGATAAATACTGTGCTCGAATAATATGCGAACAAATTAAATATCATTTAATTAAAAAAAAAAAAGAAATATGCGGCACGAAAACAGTTGAATTTTTTTTCAGGTAAATGAAGAATGAAAATTTGCTTTAAAACTAAAAGAAATCCAAAAAATTTTAGTTTATTTTCAAGAAAATCAGATTTAGGGAGGATGGAGAATTTGTTGAGTGCCCAAGCATAGAAATGAAGGCAAATGAGATTAATTAATACGATTACAAAGGTCCCCACCGCTTCCTCCGCCGCCTCCGCCGCCGCCCATCTCCTCTCCATTCCGTCCTCCGTGATCCCCATAAAATCCAGCACGCGTCTTCGGCTTCCTCATCTCATCGAGTCCCTCGCCGCGTGCATCGGCGAATACTTCCAGTGGCGTGGCTTTCTGCGACGGCGACTTTCATCAACCCGAAACTCCTTCTCGGGCGGGCGCGTCCGACCCACTCGTCCGCCGTCGACCCGTCACATGCTGGTTATCAATCGACGCCTTAATTCTTAATCGCGTGAATTCTTTGTCAAACTTTTGTCTATACTGCTAAAGCCGTCTCCTTTGTGTTGTTTTTGGGCGCAGCTGTGGTTCTTGTGGTTAACTCACCGACCGGAAAATGCCCCAATACAGACTCAGAATACAGGAAGTCCATCAAGAAGGGGGTCGTCTCTCTCGGATCGGTAAACGAAAGCCGGTTCTCTCAGGTGGAGGAGCTCTTCTGCCGGCCGGCCATAAATAGATTACTCCCTGATGTGCCGCTCTTTGCGCAATGCTTGAAAGGCCTTCAGGAATACTGCTTGCTTTCTTTGCTTTGCCAGGTGCTGGTGAAAATAAAATAGGCCTATACGAAGGAGCAGCACATCATCACTGTCGACAATTGTGCTATTGTCGATTCGTGTTGTTATGTTTCCTGCTTACCAGCCATTGCTAACATCACCTGTGTTCTTATAGAGTTTCTAATTTTTTGGAATGATCTGGAGCTGGAGTGCTGCTAGCTGAACTAGAGTTTCAGTGCTCAGTTTGGAAGTGACACAAAGAAGAAAATGTTTTATCTAATCTACTTGTTCATTGTTTGGTCGTCCTGCATTCAAATCAGTGGATCTTTCTTAATGATAATGTCATGAAGCTCTGTCTATGGAAGAATCAAGCTTTGTCACTAGTGTTTTTTTTCTTTGAAGGTTTGATATCAAGAAATTGAGATGTTAACTGCAACTAATAAACAAGAGATTTGTCAGAAGATGCCTGAATTCACGTTTCAGCAAAGGGACAGGTTCTGAATTCTGATATTGCTCTTCACTTTTATTGTGCATTTTCTTTGTGCTGAACTAATCCTCATGAACAAACTGGACAATTGATAGCTAAAGGTGGCAGTGCATCTGATACTATTTGTGCTAGAGCAATTAAACAAATACTGCCTTATATCTTTTTGTTTTTCAGATTCTGGAGCAAAAGCCAAACAAAAGTCACAGGGCAGCGTATGCAAGAGACATGGAGAAAGGTACACAAAAGTGAAACTTACTAGATTTGATAAGCTTGTCCAAGGCTATGTCTGATCACTGTTTATGGTCCCTGATAATGGGACAAAATTTGGATGAATGATGATAAATGTCTTCATCACATGCCTCTCTTTTCCAACTAATTCATATTCAGTACACCACCACACTTGTTTCACACAAAGGTATGAATATTACATCAGATTGTAGATGAATTAATTTTGTATTCTGTGGTGCATCAATTTAGCAAAAAGTAGGTGCATACATTTAGTAGATATGGATACATTAGTTCTATAGATTTGTATACAATCTACAAGCATGATAAAATATGACTTTTATCAGCATGAAACATTAGTTCTATTTTCTATCCCTTTTCAGCATATATCTTTTCAATTTACTATCTACAGTAACTATCCTTAAAGCATGCCTTAATAATGATGCTATGGTGCGGTCATCTCCCTCAAGAGCCACATCCCGAAAGTCAAGGATCATGCGAAGGTCAAGGATCATGCTGATTTGTCAGTCTAAGTCAAGAACAACCTAAGAGAAAATGACTTCATCCCGGTGAAATCTAAATTTGGTCAGACTCCATCTTGGTCTCAAGCTCCATTTTAGTCTTGGACCTCATCTCGATCCCAAACTCTTATCTCAGCCTCAGATTCCATCTCAATCTCATGCTTCATCTCAGCTTTAGGCCCCATCTCAGTCTCAAACCCTATCTCGGTCTTGGGCTCCATCTCAGGTCTCTCGGTCTCGCTCCATTTTAGCCTTAGGCTCCATTTTAGTCTCAGACTCCATCTTAGCCTCAGACTCCATCTCGACCTCAGATCTCGACCTTAGATTCCATCAACCTTGGGTTCCATTTCAGTCTCGGAACCCTTCTAGCTCAGGCTCAAACCCTGATTTCATGCATCTTTAGGTTCACTCCATATCCTAAGTATGGGTCCTTGCTATGTACGGGTTCGCAGATAGTGGTTCGAATATTCCTGAACATGTGACAGCCTAAGAATAAATGAGCGGTTATGAGGTTGTCAGATTTGGTCTCCTGAATATCTCCCTATTAGTACATGGTGTAAAAAAGAAATGGAAGCAATCAATAATTGTCAGACCTGGTCTCTCCACACACTCCCATAATTATGCCGCCCTGACTGACGTGGAGATGCTCTTCTGGCGGTTATAGAAACCCTAGAAAAGATACGCGAGGAAGGGTTTTGTTTTTCTCTTTTCATTTCTTTTATTCATCCTAGAAGAGTTATCCTAACTTGAGTATTAGAGTGGCTTATCGGAGGATTTCCCAACACCAAGTTAACTCTCTGCTGAAGTATGTTTTAGGTTCCTTCTGCCATCTCCCGGGGCTACTTCCACCGAACGTGCACATTGGATCGTTCGTTAACTGAAATCTTGACCATCCGCGGTGATTAACCAAACAGTGCACATCTTATTATTTTCTTTCATTGTCACAAGTATTTGAACTCATAGTTTGTTATAAATAAACAAGATGGTTCGAATCAAGGTAGTGATTACTTGAACGGAAAGATAAGAAGGGAGGGGGAGAAAGACTTATCATATGCATTTTGTATCATTTTTCCTCCTCCCCCTTTGATCTATCTTCTTATCTTCTATCCAAGTAATCACAATCTAAGAGTTGTTTAGATAATAAAGAAGCAATTCTTTTGTCACATTCCCAAAATGCTCAAGTAATCATGCTTTTTTAAAGTCTTTTCCATTTTGTACAATAGTTAGGAAATTGAATGTAAAATATAAAGCTTTTGATGTTGTTAATCCCAAATAGTTAAAAGAAATAAACTTGACAACAAAAATAATAAAGTCACAACACACATGAAATGAATTAATTTGTCCAACCAAAATCCATGATAAAATTAACTAGGAAAACACAAAGATTTCAATATCCCCAATGTTAAATAAACTTAGTTAATAACCTATTTAGATTATCAACTTAATCCTCTACTAGCATGAAGGTGATTTTACTTTGCCCCCCTCCTTTTTATTAAAATTTAGATTTCACCTTTAAATTTTTAGAAAAACATCACTTTTGCCCCTGGAGTTTAAAATAAATCATCTCAAGTTCACCTCCCTCCGTAGGATGATTTTAGACAAATATAGAGGAGTGAAATGAGAAGATCTGAAAAGTCAAGGGACAAAATGATGTTTTCTAAAATTTGAGAGGTGAAATAAAATGTTTAATAAAATTTAAGGGTGCAAAGTTAAATTTTCTCTTCGCTTGGTGTACTCACCAGAAGCTTCGGTAGCCTTCCATCCCGCCGAAGAAGATCCCCATCTGGTCCTCGCCGTCGCCGTTGTTCTCCGCAAGCATCGGATTCGCCTCCTCCTGGCGGAGTTGGCCGCTTCCTTCGCCTTTGATGCATATCCCCAGGAAATCCATGGTCACCCCATCGCCTATCGCTTCCTCCCTGCTCGGCCTCACCATCGCCGGCGGCGCCAGAAATGGATGCATAGACATCGATTCAGCTCGGCTCAGCATCTGCCATCCATTTCCTGCGACCATCCCTCCATTGCTTGGCCCGATATGGTTTGACATGACGTACGGATCCATGAGCGGTTGACGCGGATTGCCCGGAGGAGGAATTTCCTGGGCCATCGCAGAACTGGAGAAGTAATCCACGAGGCCGGCGGGCGCCTTCCCCTTCTGCATCGAGTAGTTCTCCACGTTGTTTACGAAGAAGGAAGGCGCCGATGAGTTGTTTGAGGAAATGTTGCCGCTTTCCTGGTGGTAGATCGAGAAGGCGCTTCTTCTGGGGTAGCCCAATTGTTGCAGCGGATAGCCGAGAGGATTTGGCTTTACAGGCTCTGGTTTTTGATTCGTCATCAAAGTGAGGAAGCTCGGCGCGGTGGCTTGTGGTGAACTGTGCTCTTGCTGCGGAACCTGGAAGAAATTTGCTGGCGTCTTCATTACCGGGCCAGAGAAATATGTGGAGGAAGGAGTGCTAAGTGTCGCGCGCATAAACGCTGCATTCGGCGAAAGTGCTATTGCCGTTGAAGATTCTGGGAATGCTGGAGGTTTGTATGGCTCTGTATAGTAGCTCCCCTTCCCTGCCCCCAGCAAGGATGCTGAGAGTGAAAGATTTTGGCCGGACATTGCCGATGGGATTCCCAAGAAGTTATTACTGAGTGTGGAATTTGCCTGCAGAGAGGTCTCATCCCCTGTTTCATTGACACACATGTTTAGATTTTTCATCCCAAATCCTGGCGATTCCTTTATTGGAGCCATGAAGGAAGATGATGACCCTTCAAAGAAATCAACAGCGGAAGATTTCCCATTTGAGCTTCTCTCTCCCATCAATCCATCAAGCGACGAAGCCAGCGGCAGTAGCATTGAGTGGCTTGTTCCAGACGGCGGCGACGTCACCGAACCACTAACCACGCGGCTGCCACAGAACTCGTCCAAGATTTCATACCGAGCCGTCAGCAGATCAGTTAGGCACATAGGAATTTTCATTACGAAGTTAGGGTCATCGGGCAGTGAGGCCGTGATGCGGTTCATGCGTTCACGGGTTGCTGGATCGTCTCGGTTGTAATTGGCCATGACCAGGAGACTTTCACTCGGTTGCTGCTCCACCATATTTGTCTCACTCTGCGGAACTTCTGCATAAGTCACTGCGTGCTCATTCATGTCGGGCAGCATAAACCTGTTGTCAAAGGCAATGCCTTTGGCGGCGGAGGAGCTCGACTCTCCGACGGTGGTTGAGGCCGGTAGCTTCATACTCTCCTTCGAGAGTCTGCCACAGAATGCCCGGTGAACCTGGTAGCTGTTCTTGGCAGCAAATGCCCGGCCACAGTCGCACTGATGGCGGGGAAGGGAGTGGGTCTTGATGTGGGCCTTGAGATCGGCTTCGACGGCGTAGTGCTTGGTGCAGTGGGGGCAATTCAGGTTCTTGGGACCGTGCTTGCGGTTAAAGTGTTTCTTGATGCCGGTGATGTCGCTGAGAGCACGGGAGCGATCGTGGTAGACACAGGTGGGGATGGGGCAGACGTAGGCCTTGCGGCGTGCTGGCATGCCGCTGGACTTCCGGAGTTCCCAGTTCACGTTGTGGGTTCGCATGTGGAGCAGCAGATTCTGATCACGCTGGAATCCCTTACCACACACGTAGCAGACAAACTGGCCGATGGCCAATAGATCATCAGGCTGCAGGGCCACCACTTCTGCAAGAGGATCTGGTAATGCAGTCTAATGTTTAGTTTTGTTGTCGATTTTAACTGTGAGCAGTATTTTAAGATCAAATAAGCACTGAATAAGAACACATACAAGGGAGCACACCTATTCTAAGTTTTATTTACATAACATAATTTATGTTCATATGTAGTTTGTTCTTTTTAATGCATCTGTTTGAACTTGGAAAGAAAAAACATTAAGTAGATCCTGATACCATTATTTAAGAGAGCAATTAGGTGAGGCTTCAATAGATATAAAAATGATAAACAAATTCAAATAATGGAAACTCATAATTTGTATATATAAAACTCTTGTACCCAGTTATTAATATGCTAAAAAGATGTTGATTTAAGACTTGATGAGCTAAATTTATTCTTTTTGCATGAATGATTTAACTAAATCTTCTAAATATTTGATTTAGCTTAGACAAATCAGAATTTTTCATTTGTATTCCCCTTATCGCTAAGCTAATTATGAGTTAGTGACTCAACATCTTATATATGAGTTAGAATAGCCATATATGTCAATGACTGTGGCAACAAATTTATGTCAATGCTGAGTTAGCATAGGCAATTTTTTTCCTCAAAAGAAAAAATAAGTGTTCATGCCAACAAATAAGATTAACAGAGGTTCTAATAATGAAGAGTCCAATGAGTTCTTTTTGGAGTAAGAAAGAGATGGATCTTTCCAAAGTGGTGTAAGCAAGATTTGATCAAGATCCCTTCCAACATCACTTAAGTCCTTTTCAAGTGAACTAATTGAATATACTTGAGACTTCATAGATTTTTTAATTGTTATAAACATGAACATCACATGCATAGAGTTATGACTTTTGAAGTTATACTTATTCAGAAGTTCCAATAGAAGCTAAATTCTGCAACCAGACATACTTATTTATAAATTTGATCCCCCCCCCCCCCCCCCCCCCCCCCCCCCCCCCCCCCCCCCCCCCCCCCCCCCCCCCCCAACCACCCAAACACACACACACACATTTGAGCAATATATGGCATTTTTTTTTATCAATCGATAATGGCCCAAAATAAGATGGCACAATTGGACAAGAAAATATGAAACCTTAGTGCACCTACCTGGATGTCCTGCTGGTCTGGTCTTTCTTTTCTTATTTTCAGAAGGGTTAAGTTTTGGTTGTTGGCTGCCTTCAGTTGAGCTGCCTGCAGTGGAAGCCTTTCTTGACATCCTCCTTGAATGTAGATAAGTCTACAATCTAAATGATCTGATATTCTTATGTGAACTGATGTGTGAAACATTAGCATTAAAATTAAAGAAACAAGAAACATGGAGATTAAAAAAGTTAAAAGCCAAAAAATGGAATAGAACAATCCAATGCAACAATTTCTTCTCCAAAGAAAATGAAGAGTAGAGTTAGTTTTGAATGAGACCTATAATTGAGTATGTCTTTGTTCCAAAGATGCCTTTTTGTCTTTACATGCAGAACATAAAAACTGGTGCATCAATTTAAGTACAAAGGGTGATTTCTTTGTCTGCTTTGGGACCATTTATAAAATATTTATATTTATTAAACACATATGCCTCATATTAATTGTTTGTAGATATCATATCAGGCTGCTTCTTTGATTCATGCAGTACAGATACGTGCAGTGATATGGAATTGACTAAGTTTAAGATGGATAACTTACTTTGGCATGTTTTGGTTCCATTGAATGACACTTCAATTTAAAAAACAAAGTTAATTCTGAATGCTGCATAATTTCTCCATGAAAACTGAGTTATAGTGAGACAAACAAGTTATTCTATTAAATAAATTTATTTCAAATGCTAATTATGACTTGTCATGAAAACATAGAACTAAAGGAAACAAACAAATATTATATCTCAAGAAAAGTAACATATGTAATCATTTCTTTGTGTTGGGCAAATTATCATTTTTGATTGCTCATGCTTGATGTTCTCTATGATACTATAAGTGCTATCTAGCATGTCAAATGTACATATTTGATGTAGAAATCCAGTCTAGGAAAGTGGGTTAAAAATGCTTCTAATTTTAGTATGGGATGCATGGCTTGGTTAAATCGTCTTCCAGTTTTAGATAGTATACACTTACTAACTTTGGACATGTATATTTTTCTCATGCAATGCCTCTTTCATCTTATTCATTTAATTTACCCTTTAATTTATATATTTACTTTTATGATATAAATTGTGTTGGAAGAATTTTGTTTTCATAATGGCAAAGAGATCTGAATATCGTTAGTGACACAGATCTGAATATTAGTAGTGACACAGTCTTGATTCTTGTAAATGGAATTCAATATGACAATGACATAAATCTTCAATTCTTTAGTAGGAGCTTGGGTAAGAGAATTTTGTTCTCACACTAGCGAAGAATGTGGAGACTAAAAAAGATCTTTTATCTTTGAGCTGTGAAGTCTCATTTTATATCGAACAGTTGTACACGGATGATATTTAGGTAGATGTTTATTTCATGCAAAATGAACAAGGATTAGATTTGATGGTCACCATTTAAAATTGTTTCCTAATCAAAATTGTCCTTGATATATCTGATGTATCCATGCTAAAACATAAACATGGCTAAAAGTAAGCTTCAAATACTTAGATTAATAATGCATACAAGGAATCAAAAAACAGTTGCAAATCCACCAATAAAGAAATTCCGCATATCTCATAGACAGATTTTTTTCGCTAACAAACACTGTTAAGCTTGCTAGCTAGATGCTAATCATATACTTCAAGATGTTTTGTAAATCTAGTTCTATGAATAATGTTTAATCATAGACATGCAAGATATGCCGTAAAGGTGAAAAGAAGTATAATGATCCCAGGTAACTTCCTTTATCATAGTTATAAGAAAGAGGGAATAAGATACTATGTGGCAAAGTAATTTCTTCTTTGAAAACAAGCAACTCATCTCAATCCGATCTGGATATAATTTAATTTTGTTAATGTATTCAACTAAAAAAATGAAAGGTAAATATAAGTTTGAATTTATGGCGTTTAGAACACAAATTTTCATAGATCGATCAAATGAAAACAAGTCTTTTATAAAAAGGAAAAATCCTAATTCTTTTGAATGTGGTTGTCTTGGAACAAAAAAGCTCTAAAACCCATATGCATATTCAGAAATGAACTTGAAACAAAAGAAGATGACTATGATGTATACTTTCTTGATCTACAAACTTACTTGGTGAACTTGAGGGGGCGATCAAATGGATTTGTTGAGGATGAGTGAGAAAGATAACTCTGTTGATTCAAAAGAGACTAAGAGGATTGGACCCTCACTCAGGCTTGACAAACACCCTTTACCTATGGTACCAGAAAAAGGATTTCTTGAGCTTTTAAAACGTTCTTCAGAGAGAGGCCAAAAGAAGACGAAATGACAACTAACTTTTTTAAACGTGGCTATTCGATACAGTCACGCGGAACGCGAGCATGAACCAAAAAAATTGGGTTTATCACATAAGGCAAGTCATTAATTGTAATTTAAAAGGGGGAAGGCCTCAATGATATACATATGTAATCTTGGAAGTTACAATTTACCATTTATGATATACGATATATATATATATATATACCCAAATCTAACCCTTGCTAAAGAAGAATTTCGTGTTTGAGCATTTTATTCAAAAATGCCCCATCTAGACCCCTTGCATACATTGTACCAAAATATCTATTTTTTGGTCATTAAGTTATTTCACCAAACATCTTAATGAAAGGGTTTTGTATCAAGATTATGCCAAAATTCACCCATTCATGTTGATATCATCTAGGTTGATTTTGGCATAATTTTGATACAAAATGTTGTAAAATTTTCCAATAGCATATTTTTGACATTTTGTCATTGTGTTTGAGTATTAGGTAGGCTCTGGCATAATTTTGATACAAAATTATTGGTTATTAATGTGTTTGGTGAAATACATTGTTGACTACAAAGTGTATTTTGGTAAAATGGATGAGAGGGGCTTGGATTGGATATTGGTTATTAGGGGGCAGGCCCAAATTTGATATTTTCATTATTTTTAAATAAAAAATTTGTGTTTTATTGAAGTAACAACAGTTTAGGTTGAGCCTGGTTTCCTCTTCTTCAATTCCATGAAAATTTTCTTTTAGTAATCATCTTTTCCTTTGCCAAAAAATAAAAGGAATAAGGGTGAGTAGGGGAAAGAAGTGTGTACCTTGTATCATAACATTTCATCATCATCAAGCCTTGTTAGTCCCACCTATTTTATTTTAGGTTGGCTACATGTATTTTATCCTTTCATTAAATTTTATAAAGTTTGCCATTTGTAGTGTATTTAGATATCTTAAATCACTTTTAATTTTGCTGTATGGAATTTTCTTTGGTCTCTTCCTCTATCCCTCAAATCTTTAACCCTCATAAATTCAACTTATGTAAGTTCAAAATCTACCTATTGTTTTGAAACATGTGAATATCAACTTTATCTATTTTATTTTATTTATCATCGACACGAACTTTTACATAATTGCTCTATATGAACAAATTTTTTTTCAATTTATCTTTTATAGCAACATCAATTAATATTTTGCACGAGTTATTTCTAACTGCAGAACACTATAATCACTAAGTATGACAAATCATTAACATATCTCATAAAATTTATCTTTTTGTCTAAGGAACATGATAATCACACAAGACTCTAGAAGTTTCTCTTTTTTTGAATCATTCATTTTTTTTGTTCTATTACTGATAATGATAGTTTCATATAGATCAAACAATTTTCATATTCCATAATTGATCAAGATATCTGGACCATGGTTTCAACTGTCGATCGACATTGGTTTGCATAACAAAATATATCGTTCTGATCGGTGTCCGAAATCAATACTTTTTAGATAGGTAAATGTCATTGTTGCAAGGTCAAAGATGAGTATGATTAGTTATACTATTAGATTTTTTTGTACCTAATAAACTATGAAAAGATAGATAAATAAAATTATTATAATCTATTACTATTAAAATTTATATAAAAAATCCCCATAAATCTGCTGACGCAAAAGAGACTAAATAGAGAAATATTTTTAAACAAGAAAACACTCTTGTTGAGTTTTAAAGATCTACTGAGTTTCTATATATGCCCTTACCGTTCTACGTATTTGAAAACATGTCACTTCTAATAAGCTCATGTGAGGCATGAGGTGATTTCACATAAGGATTGTTACTTACTTTTAAGTATAGTAACCTAGCGAGGTAATGGTGGGGATAAAACAATTGAAGGGGTTCCATAAAACTGGTGTGGATATTATTATCATTATGTTTGTAGGTTTCTAATGGTGTTTAGTCAAACCCCTCACGCTCTTTCTATATATTAATTTATAGGAGGGCATGGTTATATATTTATGTTCATAGGCTGGGCGTAAAGATTGAGGTTCTTATCAATAATGTTCGTTCACACCAGTTTTGAGTTTGCACAGGCATCATAGAAGAAAAAATTGGGATGATGATAAAATCTGGTGTGGCTTAAACTATATTATAGTTCAGATGATGCAGTATATATAGATGATCTTTTTGCACTTATTTGATAAATGTGAAAGATTAAGGATCAGAGATGATCGTATTGTTAAGTATGTAAATGCTATCACAAAGTTTTGCATCATTCAGTTTCAGAACTTTTGCACATAAAATTGCAAAATAATGCCAAGAAAAATATACTTCCAATGTTAGAATTCTTGGGCAAGTTTTTTGACATGTTTCTTTGTATAACCTTTCTGCAACTTCCAGATGCATGTGGATGCAATTGGCTTGTATCATCTATACTCTAATTATTGTGATAATTGTTTAAAGCATTGACTTCCCATTTTTATTCTTAACAGACATGTTTGGTTACACTCCATACATGGATGCTTATTAATCATGATTAAATTTCTATTTATTCACCATACATGGATGCTTATTAATCATGATTAAATTTCTATTTATTCATTCAATTACAACATTCCTTTTTGCAAGGGATTAATGATTTTCATGCTATGCAGTATTATTGCATCTTTTGCATGTGAGTCTGCGACTTTACCAGACAATTTATGTTCCAGCTCGTAATGCTACTTAAATCTATATTCAAGTTTTATTTCACTAGTCAAAATGCTTCTATCTTTAACTGGTTTAATGCAATTGAGTTGATGGTTTTAGGTCGTAAGACAATGCATATCAGAAAGCATTTAGGCTGTATGTCTTAATGCATACCAGGAAGTATAAGTTTGGCGGCATATAGGTGAGATATCATTCCTTTTCCTTTTCTTGATTGATAGTTGGAGTGTAGGATTATTCATCGGCTTGTAGTAAGAGTTAACCTCCTCTTGAATGTTTCTGAAAGAAATTTAATATTTAGATTCCTGCTTCTAGTCACATGTCTGACAGAAACATTTAAATGTGATAAGCATTAGACTTAATTCTAACCTTGTTTGTTGTCAAAGTTATTTAACTTCTATTACTAGTTTGATAGATCTTAATAAAATTGAGATGGCCAATAATTGTCTAATCTTATCTTTGTAGCTGCCTTTGCCTTCTGCAGTGAGTGATTAACGGATGAATATATGCAAAATAGCATTGCTTATGGTTTTGGTTGGATTGAACTTCTGGTAAATCTTATAACTTTGTGATAAAACCATCAATGCAATGATAAAATATTGAAACCAAATATTTCCATCCCAACTTGGTATGATAATCAAGTTCTAGCCCTAATCTATCATAGTCCTTTTATGGGAGCAATCAAACCAACAGAACTCACATTGCCTGTTAAAATCTCCGTCTCATCCTTCATTCCTCAGCACCGAGGTGTCATTGTTTGGTTCAAACTCAAAAATTGAACTGAACCAAATTGTATTATTTATTCTTCTTCACCTCATGCCCTTGTTGCTGCAGTCAAGCATCCCCAGCTTATGCAATAATTGTTACCAACCTTTTGTGTTCATTGCTTTTATTTATCACACCAGTCTGTTGAGACTGCTTCATTTTACTTCCTCTCTCCTATCTCTCAAGCTCAAGTGCCATTACGTATTCCATCGATGCCCTTTTTCATTGCATAATTAAATTGGAGATTTGCCACTCCGTCTCTTTTAATAAATGCTCTCTCTCTTCTTGATGTCTTGAATTAGATGTGCGAATTTCAATCTATGAAAGACAAATTCTTGTTATTTTTATCAAGTGTTTTAGTGGGACTAGTATTTTTATCTTTGTCTCCTCTGCAAACAGAGATGGTAAATTCAATAACAACCTAAATTGTATATTTCTCATCCAACTGTTGAACATAGCATGCATAGCTGATTATATACCCCTCAGTGGATGTTGAACTTAAAATAGATTCAACAGCCATAACCAGAATCATAAGTCACAATTTGGCCTGAAATAGATTCCATAGGGCAATTTTATGCTGTTGCATTCTTTTGTTTGTATTCTGTCAATGGATAAACAAACTTGTGGTTTTTAGAACAGATGAAACTGCCTTTTGTGTTTATGTGCTTTGTAGATGACATAAACTTTAAAAAAATGTGTTCACGACTCTAGTATCAATTAAATTTTAGAATGTTTATCTCATATCAATTAAATCAAGGTTCTTGTGTCCTTGTTCTTCTTACGATAATTTAAAATAAATTTGTGCTTTCAAGAACTATGCCTACTAGTATATCAATTTTTTGGATTTTATCTCATCTCAATCAAATCAAGGTTCTTGGGTCCTTGTTCTTCTTATGATAATTTAAAACTAATTTTGTGCTTTCAAGAAGTCTGCATGCTAGTTATCCACTTTCTGATTTTTTTTTCTTCATCTAACAGTTCCAGGAAGTACTTTGTTTTTTCTTTTCTTTGGTTTACTTCTTCCAACTACAATTTTAGTTCCCAATATATTCCTTACGTTTCATTTTGTTGATTGTTTTATATCACATAGAATTATTCCGTTTTCCATTTTACCTAGCTTATTCATTCCACAATAATAATCTTTGTTACCAATACCTTTCTTGCCAACATTTCATTGGGGATGGTTTTAGTCTGAGTGTTTCACTACTCACTGCAGGTGATACGACACTGGTTCTATAACAAAGCTAGTGAAGCTCATAAGTAAATTGATGTTTGATTCACCGATGAATCTTTGCTGAAACAATTTGAAGAAATCAGCAATGCTTGTAAATGACAAAAACCTGCACTAGGTTTGTTACCCAAGATGGATTAATAGAAGACCCACCCTCTCAGCTTTGAAAACAAAAGGGCAATGAATCCATGGTCAGAGGATGGAAAAGGAAGCTTTCATGCCATATCTTTTACTATGATTTCTTTTCTAGATGGTAATAATCTATAGCAGACTGCATTGAATTTTATTACAAAAGGCACCAGTCTGATAACTTAAAAGAAGTGAAGTAGTAGTTGAATCTCAGAAAGCAGAAGCAGTGCTCACGAGCTAATTCCTAGCTTGGTGCATCAGAACAGAATTGGAATCACTAAAGCGTTGCATTCAAGAAAGAGACCAATTTGTATTTTATATTCACAAAGGCAAGATCTCTTCAGTGATTTCCTGTTGCACAAGGCTGCAAAAGAAGTCTGGAACTGAAATGATCCCAGGGTTTGAGCAGCAAAGGAGTATGCTTTAACACCTCTGAACACAAATGTTCCGAATAGAAGAATCTTGGTTGATCGTAGAAAATTGCCCCCGTGGGTATAGCTGAGTTGGTATTTGAGTGGTAAAATTGCAACAGTTGGTTGGTTGTAGAAAGCTGTTGGATTTCGTCACGGCCATTAGATGCACACTATGCTCCAAGCCTCATATGCTTCAGTGATACAGAGTTGTGGTGGGAAGAAGACATTGGAGGCACAGAAGTAGGGAACATGAATCCCGCAGAGCTCTTCAGCCATCTGATCCTGGACTTGATCCCGACCATTCATGTTTAATCCACAGAGTTATCATGAATGGCCAGGATTCGATCCCGGCTAGATCAAAAGGTCATCTCATCCGATTTTTTATTTCAAAGATACTCGTAACTTAACTATTACAATTTTTTTTTTAAAAAAAATATTTCAACTTAATTTACATTACTATAATTAGAGTTTCTTTTTCCGTAACGCTCCCTGCCTTTTCTAAATACTCGCCAATTCGGATTTTGGAAACATGATGGGCTGGCTATTACTGGAAAAGCATGGCCCAAGCCAACTTTTTTGATTTTTTCGAAACGCGCCCTTAATTTTTAATTCACCAACCTGCCCTTCTGCTGGAAAGATATCATGGTACCAGTTTTTTTCTTCTGGACTCTTAATTTGAATTTATTTTATTATTTGAATTTTTTATATTTTAAATTTATTTAGTTAGTTTTAAAACTTGTTATTAAAAGTTTATTTGTTGATTTTTTTCCTTTAATTTATAAATTTAATTTGAATTTGATTGAAGAATGTGACTTATAAATTTATCCATAGACATTATTTATGAAATTATTCTCAAACAACAACAACAACAATAAATATAAATAAGTTCTTATTAATGAATTAAATGCACATATTCAAACTTATTAATTAATTAATTAATTTTTAATCTTATAAATATTAAACAAATATAAAATAAAATTTTATTATACTAAATATTAAGTTTGCTCATTTTAGGGCAACAGAGGGGTGAGGTTGATTGTTTTTGAAAATTTGATGGGCAATTATAGAAAGGTAACATTCATCGAGTTGTTTTTCTCATGCACCCTTCTCCTTTTATATTCATAGTTATACTCCTGGGTTCGGTGAATGGAAAGCCATCGTTTAGAGCGTAGTTGATGGAAATAAAATAATGTGAGGGGGGTTTCTAAAATGTGTCAATGGGGTAAAATTACAATAATAATCACCAAACTCCCCTATGTGCTTAAATTAACTAATGTGCCCCTGATCAATGTCAAAGTTATATGGAGAAAAGAGTGGATTGAATTAAAAATAAATATAGGGTGTTTATCAAAAGTTGCCAAAGTCTTGCGCGTATTATTTATTATATTTTTAGCGGACGTGAAGGGGGGAATAAAATTGGGTTAAATGGCGCCGGCGAAATAACGTTGAAGTCCAGGCTTTTGCGCTCTTCTTTTATGGGTTCTAGTTTTCGCATCTCTTCTTCTTCTCCTCCTCAACACAGTGCGGCGCGGCGCCCAGCTTATTCACCGGGAAGAAGCAGGACTCAGACCACCGGCGACGGCCATCGGAAGGCGGAAACAGTGAGTAGCTTCTTCAGCTCCTTGCCTTGGCGCTCTCTAAAGAATCGTCCTTTTGATTCTTTCTGGTTGGGGAGGAAATAGGTGTGGAAAAAGATAGCCCGTGCTTACCTTTTGTTCTTTTTCGGCGGGAGGAGGAAAAACCCTAGAAAAAGAAGTTTTCTTGGTGCGTGTTCGGTTGCGGTTTTTGGATCTGCCCTCCGGCAGAGACGTCAAAGATCGGCGGGTATCCAGGGGCGGCCAGAGGCTTTTGGTCGGAGGAGGCTTCCTCGGGCTTGCTTTATTTATAAAGTCGTTGAGTTTTAGAGCTCGATGCTCTTTGGAGCAGGGTAAATTGATGCCTCCCGAACCATTGCCATGGGAGCGCAAGGAATATGCGTCCAAGGATCACCGGAGGCACGAGCGCGGTGATGACCCTGGCGGTTCCTCATCTTCCACCAGGTGGAGGGAGTCCTACCAAGGTTCTTATGAGTTTTACCGCGCATCCCCCCGCCGACACCTTTCAGGTAAAGTAGCACAGATTGCGGTCCTGGTAGATCTTTGATATCTAAATAAAAGCTTGCGGGTTTTCTTTCTGTTTTCTCTGGTGCCATTTCTTTTCCGCTCTAATACGTAGAGTTTTCTCCATGTGAAGGTCATTATCGGCAGGGCGGAGGTTACCACCAGGTATATTCGGAGGACTCGGCTCTGCGTGGGTTCACACCGTCTCGTTCTGACAGATTTTTGACGGAAGATGATGGTTTTAGATCGCCTTCTACTAGATACTCTAATGGCTACCGCAACAACAACAGCGCATATAGTAGGGAGCACCGAGGATCTTTTCGCCGATCCCCTTCCTTGGATGTAGGTGACATCCCCAGACAGCACCACCATCAGGAAACCAATGCGGCCGACTCCCCCAGACAGCCAAACCATCAGGACAGAACAGCAATCGACTTCCCCAAACAGCCGTACCATCAGGAAACCAGTGCGACCGACTTCCCCAGACAGCCAAACCATCAGGAAAGCAAAACAATCGACTTCCCCAAACAACCATACCATCAGGAAACCAATGTGACCAACAGGCCAGTCACTGCTCTGGTTTCTTCAACATCTCAGACCTCATTAAACAAAGAGAATGATAAAATTGATGGTGTTGATAGCTTGGGCACTGGCCAAATATCTGGTCATCAGGACCAATCATTGGGTTTGATACCCTGGAAGAAATGGAGCCGCCCTGCCTCAACTAAGGATAAATCTAAGATGGAGGATGCTAGAACTAAGGTTGGATTGCCTTTGGAGAAGGAAACTCCTCCCTGGGCTCCGATAGTCTCTTCTTTTGCTTCGACTGAAAGTGCTTTTAAGAAACCACGACTTGGATGGGGGCAGGGGCTTGCCAAATATGAGAAGCAAAAGGCACAAGGATCTACAGAACCTTCTGTTGGTGGATTGCCTGCATGCTTGTCACCGTCAACTACATGCGGCTCATCACAAGGTGAGTTACTGCTTCTTTTTGGTAGCTTGGACATAAATATAACTTAAATTTTCTTGATTTGAGTTCTCAGATATTTCTAGTCCATCCTATTCTGATTGGTTGCTCATTGGTGACCTAATCTTTGGGCATAGATAAATTCTTTGATTGGATCATTTGAAAAATATGGGTATGTCATATTTTTATGGACAAGTCATTGTGTATTCTGCAATCCTTTTGAGATTTCATGATGGCCTAAGAAGAATGCAAGTTATGTTGTCCATGTATCCCTCAGTTGACTCTAGTTCCTAGGACATCATGTTTCAGTATTCTGTTAGTATACTTCTATTTTAGTTGATCCCTTTCTCATTTAGGTAGTTTGGCATTAGTAATTGTATATAAACCATGGATTAAAACGTCATGTTGTGCTGGTTGGCATGGTAGAATTTGCCTTTCTGCCTATCAATCGGCACAACACTAAATTCAACACAAGAGCCAATAGACAATAAGAGAGAAGCGAATAGAGAGGGGAGAAAGAGAGGATAACAATGTTGCAGGTGGTGGTGGTGGGCCAACTAGGGGGCGGGCGTCATGTAGGTATGTGGGTGTTGTGGGAGGGGCACACATGCTATGACGGCGGTGGTGGTAGGCAGGCTGGGGTGAGTGACAACAGATGGATAGTGGATGTGGAAGAGGAAAAGAGTGTTTTTATCCTATGTATTTAATTCTTAATCTTTAAAAATACTACTGACTTAATTAAATACGAGTCCGATTTGGGCCTAAATAATCTTATGTATAAACTTGGTTCAGCATTAAATTGACAAAAATAAATTCAGGTCCGATTTGGACCCACTTGATCCTCATGTCTATTTGATGAGCTTCACTTAACCCTAATTTGAATTTCATTCAATCCCCAAAACTTTAAATATTAGTTAAACTTTGCTTAATTACTACACAAGAAAATTTTAAAAATTAATTTAAAATATAAAAATTTAATTATCTAACATCTGGAATTTTTATTACATCTTCATGTTGGAAGATTATGTAAGCAAACAACGTGAAAACTAGAATTCATCGAGATTAGTGATTTACTCCTCTAGCTTTGGTTTGGACTTTGAGAAACAATTAGAGTTTGACACGACATTTGACACTTTGATTAAATAAATTTATTTAATTAAGTTGAAATTTTTGTTTATTTATTTTAGTTTTTTTTTTAATTTTTCATTAGAATATGTATCTGACAGTTGCAATACGTGTGCATTGAATGGATCAAATTAATTTTTAAGAAAAAACTCTGTAAAGTTCGATTTGAAAGCATTTTCAAATTTAAATTTAATTTTATTAAAAAAATATTGAACCTAAAATTTTCAAATTTGATTGAGTTGAATCTGAGTTAAAATTTATTTTATATTTTATAAAATTTTATATTTATAAAAGTAAATAAATATAAATACAAAGTTCAAAATATGATTTAAGTCTAAAATATAAATTTTACATCCCAAAATTTGAATTATCAAACAAAACACAAGAAACGAAATGATAAATGTTCAAATTTCTTATCAAATGTTTATGAATAAATTTCAAACACAATTATATAAAAGTATACATTCATTTCAAATAAAATTACATCCCTAAGAATGAAAATTTTCAAGTCTTCAAATTTGAAATTGTTACAATGTTACAAAATTTAAAAACAAAACATGCCCTAATTTATAGAAAACTAGGAAATTACTCATTATGAAAAAAATATATAATTTATAGTGAACTAAAGGGGAAAAATCAAACTTAATTGGCTGCAAATATTTTTAACTTAACAGAATGATTCTGTTTGAAGATCGAAGTTTTGATAAACTTCACATTATATTACTTTGGCCTTGAACTTGATCTGTGTATTTACATGTCATTCAGCTAGTCCTAAAATCACTCAATTCATTTATTCTAATTTAGCATGAAGTAATCTTTGTAAAAGTTGATCCATCAGCGTGATTATCTCAAACTATATGTGCCAAATAATCAACCTAAGTTAATGATAATACATCTTTTATAATACAACATCTACGAAATTCCATCTATTAATGGAGGGACTATCGTATCAAAACTTAGATTGGTTATGTGCTGGCTAAGTTATGGTGTGTTTCATTCCCTGCCAGACCCACTTGCTCTTTTCTTAAGATTCATGATTCTTACCCATGGTATAATTTGTTGCAACTGGTCCAATCACAAGACCTTTAACAAAAAAGCCTATTTTATGTAAGACTTATCGAGGTCAACACTTTTGGCATTCTTAGTCAATGTAATTGATTCTGTATAGTAGGAAGCTGTAACTCATAGGCACAGCCATACAAGGTTAACACATTGTGTTAGTTCTGGATTTTTTTTTCATTTTTCTATGAACTTTTTTGAAACAATCATGAAATGTGAACTCGGGAAAAATTTTTCTCAAACTATTATACCTGTTACATACATATTACCCACAGCCCTCTATTTCTATTAGTTTATTATTGTGAAGTGAGTGATCAACTCATTAACCTGAATATCTAGTTTTAAGGTGCTTTGTTGGTTACTTTTTGATTCTCCATGAAATAACTTCATGTTCACTTGTTTATTCACTTTGTGAAGAATTTTGATTCTATAATTTTAAAGCAGAATATCTATATGCTTAAGGCCTTGACTTAATCAGTTTTCATTTAGAAATTTATATGGTTTCATTTTGGTGATACAACAGGTGCTGAAGATAAGTTTTGCAGCAGGGTTGGGAATAATGATACTAGTCTGAGTCAAAACTGTGATTTGCTTGGATCCACACTTCCTTCTTTCTATGAGGAGGTCCTCACAAATTTGGATAATTTGCAGGTCAATTCTATCAGTTCTTTTGATTCCCTGCTTGCTGATTTGATTCAATCTGAGGATTCTTTTGGTGGTGATTCCAATTTAATGGGGCAATCTTCTATGAACAAACTATTGAAATTGAAGAAGCAGGTTTCAAATGCATTTGAGAAGATAGAGAATAAAATTGATTTACTAGAAAAGGAGCTCAAGGCAATTATTGGTGATACTAAAACTGATGCTTATCTAGATTCTATGAAACCATCAGATTCTCCTGCTTCTGAGCTGAGTAGAATGCCGTTAGACGATTTATCAAATGAACATAATCATTTGAAGGATCAGCAAGCAAAGTGTAGGGAAGAGTTATCCCTTGAAGACAATGAGCACAGGCCTTCAAATATATTTGTTGAACATGAAACTGTGGCTGAAAAAACACTTTCTTCTTTTGAAACAGAACCCCCTGGTAGCAGGTTGGAGAAATTGGCTGCAAGTGCTTCATTAATTGAAGATGAAAGGTTAAAGACTACTGAACTATCAGATACGATTGAGTCACATGGAAAGGGGAGGTTAATGGTTCCCCATGAAGTTGATATTAGAACTTTTGTGGATGACAACATGTCTATTGGTTCTAGAGGTACTATGCAGGGGGTGGCAGATTCTAATTTAGTAAATTTAATTAAGAACTCCAACAGGTGTAGTTCAAAGCTTGCCAGGGAAGTATTTGATTTGGCATTCCCAAAAGATCTGCCTCAGTCAGATAATTGGGGATTAGTTGATTTTACATCATGCCGTAAGCATGACATGGAAATCAAAGAGAAGCTTTCAAAATTAAAGTGTCAACAAAAATTGAAAGAACATGTTCTTGCTCTTAAATTTATGGCATTGCGTCACTCATGGAAAGCTAAAAGATTTCGCACTAAGTCAAGCCGGCGGTCTGAACTTAGAAATCCTTCATTTCAAAATGGTTCTCAAAAGCAACGTTCAAACCGATCTCGGCCTACCTCAACTGGTTAGTCATAAATATATTCTGTAATATATATTATGTACTCATCCAATGTCCTCTTTATGTGGCTTAATCAAGTTGGTATACAATATGGTAACTAGATATGCATCCTTTTAGTCATCTGGAGGCATACACAATTTGTACAAGAATAGTTTCTGTACTTCTTGCCATCCTTGTTTGCACCTTTCATGATCCTACTTAGTTCGATGTTGTAGATGTTCAATAGTTATTAGACATTAAAGATTTATTGACTATTTAATATACACTTAAACCTCATTTATATGCGTTATCATTATCTAATGTTACTTTGTATTATTAAATCTTATTCATGAACAATTCTTAATTCAAATTTCAATATTTGCTTGGCTAGAACTTGCTCTTACTATGGCAAAAGTGAGGCATAATTTTTTTCATATTATCGTAAGTGACTTGCACATATTATAAATGATGGAATTTGCCATTTGATTCTTAAGAATTAAACTTCTGAAAGTTGCAAGTTTCATTTTTCCTTCTGAACAGGCAAAAGTTTCCATTAGCACATCACACAAATAATATAAATGATGGAAATGAGCTAAAAAAATTTCCATTAGCAAAGGAACTGACCTAAGAACATTTCAATCTCAGACTTAAAGTTTCATACTTTATAGCTGTCCACAAGTAGATCACATATATATATATATATATCAAATCACAAAAGAATCATGGAATTTGCCATATGATTCTTAAGAATTAAACTTCCTGAAAGTTGCAATTTTCAGTTTTCCTTCTGAACAGGCAAAAGTTGGCATGCTTGTTAGCATCACAAGATGTTAACCTCATCATCTTGCTTTACCATACTATAATTCTCTCGAGGAAATTGTGCTGCACTGGAATTTAGCTTGCACAAAATGTCCCTTTAATTTCCAAGTGGCTCACATGATTTCATGCTGATCTTTTACACAATTCTTGAAACATCACCAATATCATGTCATCATTAAGGTTCATCATCTCCCTCCACTTGTCCAGTTAAACTATGTGTTACTTTCATCTATATTTTTCAAGGGAAGAGATCAGTTGTGTCACAGAATTGTTCTTACTCTTTTTTTCTTCAGAGCTCATTTATACTTGATATACAGCAGAGTTGCAGATGATTTATTTTTTTTAAATATGAACATTTCTAAATCTTGAGCATAACCACCTTATATTCAAACTAATTGTATGAAATTGTGAACATGGAGATTTTTATGATGCCTAGACCAGACGTTGTCTACATGCTCAAAAACACTCCCATTATGTGAGGTTCAAAATTTCAACAGATAGATGTTCAAATTAGTATAGACATCTGTAAGAATTGGTAGAAGATCTTTCATACATTGTAGGTAATAAAAGATAATTAATGTGCCCAACATTGTTCTTAAAAGTTTTTCTATTCTATTATCATATTGTTTTTCATCTAATATTTTCATTATACTGATAGCAGGTAAATTATCTTTGGTTCCTACAACAGAAATAATGCACGATTCAAGTAAATTGCTGTTAGATTCACATATCAAGCCTTGTAGAAATCATTTGAAGATGCCATCACTATTAAATGATAGGGACAAGAGGTACACTTGGTTTGTTAACCATAATCGACTAATAGAAGACGCTCTGAGTTTTGAGAAGGAAAAGGCAATGATAAACCCATGGTCACATGATGAAAAAGTAGTTTTCATGGAGATGCTTGCCAGGTATGGTAAAGATTTCACTAAGATTTCTTCCTTTCTGGACCATAAAACTACAGCAGATTGCATTGAATTTTATTACAAAAACCACAAGTCAGATGGGTTTAAAGAAGTGAAGAAACGGTTGTATCTCAGAAAGCAGCAGCAGTCTTTACCAGCCAATACCTACCTTGTAACATCAGGAAAGAATCGGAATCGCAGAAAAAATGTGGAATCTCTTGATTTGTTGGGTGCAGCAACAGTTATGGTGGCACAAAATGAATATACCAAGAAGATTGGAAAGCATGCAGGAAGTACTTCATCCAGGGATTCTGTTTATTTTTATGGAGCAAACAAAGTTAACATATCTTCTCAAGAAAGAGAATCTGTTGCTGCTAATGTATTAGCAGGGATTTCTAGCACACGATCCTCAGAGGGTATCAGCTCACATGACACTGGTTCTGTTGGTCATGCTAAGAATATGAATGAAGAGGTGAACCTGGACGTGGATGAAACCTGTTTTTCAGATGAAGGCTGTGGAGAACTGGAATCGGCTGATTGGACAGACAAAGAGAAGACTGTGTTTATCCAAGCTTTGAGCATGTATGGAAAGGATTTCACAAGGATTGCAGATTTCTTAAGAACGAGATCAAAAGAACAATGTAAGATTTTCTTCAGCAAGGCCCGAAAGTGCCTTGCTCTTGATGCAATTAATCAAGGTTGTACTGCTGGGGTTACTCCAGTAACCCTAACAAACAGAGGAATAAGTGACACAGATGATATTTGTGGCCTCCAGATGAATTCTGCAGTCTGCAGTACACAATCTTGTTCCAAAATTGATGATGATGTCTCCCAGTCTGTAGCGAACAATGGCTATGAGGGGATTGAGCACTGATTCCCGTGTTGAAACTGAGAGTTCAGTTGAGCAGGATAACAATGTTTTAGATAAAGGCAATCCTGAGAGCGACGATAAAGTTGATAAGCAGATGGCCATTTCTTATGATGTTAAGCAGACGTTCAATGAGGACAATCTTCAATCTGATGTGCAACTAAAGCAAAGCATTGCTACTGCATCAGGATGTGAAACTGTAAAATACGAGGCTGCAGATTCTGCTGATGGAGAAGTAAAATTTGAAGAAACTGGTAATATTATTTCTCTCCCTGTATCTGTTGTCTCAATCAGAAAAAGTGAGCAAGTTGAAGAATGTCTGGCATCTGAAGCAAAACAAATAACTGCTAGTGTTTCCTCTGTTAGAGGTATTGTTGAATGTACTCCTGCTGAAAGTATGAAGAAGGAAGCAGATTCAAATTCATCGCTTGCTACTGAGGTTGGGTTGTGGAACAAAAAATTAACCAACGTCAACTCCATTGCAAATGAACATGGTCTTCCTTCAACTGCAAAAGCTTCAGCTCAAAATGGAGCTCAGATGGTCTCAGCAAATAATGCCAACTGTTGTCGCTGCAAGACCTTTGATTCACAAGTACAACATGATATGCACCCATCTGCTGCTAAGAATCCACAGGCCATCTTGTTGAAGCAAGAAAATGTTGATTCTGTACCATCAAATTCATTTGTAGCAAATCCAACTAATGTGTGTTTTAGGTGCTCTCCTTGCATATATTCGGAGGCCCTCACAAGTTTTCCGCCACTCCATGTTGATCAAAATATGTATATTGTGAAAAGCTATCCGTTGCAGTCTCTCAAACAGGAAGATAATGGGAAAGCTAACCCTCCTGCACTTGAGCAGCTGAATCAGCTTCAGCTGGAAAGTGGAAAAAAGGAAGTATCCCAACCAAACCATTTTATAGCATCAGATAAGAACTGGAAAAGCAATATCTCTACTCCACATTTGGCATCTGGTCGGATGTCTCCAAGTGATAATCAATCAGAGACTGAAGCGAGAACTTGTTTCAAGAACCGTGCTGCGGATGTAGAGAAACCTAGACCTGGAGATCTGAAACTTTTTGGTAAAATTCTTAGCACATCCACACAGAAATCTGGCTCATCTTCCAACGGGAATATTCAAAGATCTTCGTTGCCAAAGATGGATGGTGCTTCAAAAATGATTAGTTCCAGTGATGTTAAAGATGCTAATCAACTAGTAAATGCTGGTTCAGGTCAAGTGAACCTAGAAACAACTTATGGCTTCTGGGATGGCAAGAGAATACAGACTGGTTTTTCATCGTTGCCGGAGACTGCTTCCATATTTTACAAGTACCAAGAAGCACCAACCAGTACATCGCATTATCCAGTCAAAGACGGCATAGTAGATCATAATAAGTTTCTCACAGACTACCAGCAGCCCTATATGCCGCCACTGTCAGCTAATCTGAAGCAGATAGATACCATTCCTGGGCTTCGGAAAAGAACTCAAATCAATATGATTCCAGGGTTTCAGCAGCAAGTGCGGGTAACACCTCTTGGTACAAACATGATTGGTGGCAGAATGTTGGTTGGTGGAGTGGTGTCGGATCCAGTTCCCACCCTCAGCGTGCATTTTGCCACAAGGACTGAGGTATTTAGCAGCGACACAGAACCATGGAGAGGAGACATGGGAAGCAGATTATAGGAGGCAAGCTTGATCAAGTTGGTACTGAATGGTTTTGTAGGTTTGATTTTTTTAGGCGTTTTCTCTTTGCCTATTTGTATCATATTTACCTTTTGTAACTTGCATCAAATTAAACATGGTTGTGGAATTCCTATTCCTCACCATATGGGCATGGTTCTGTTTTCCTTCTGTTAGATTAGCTTTTGAGTTTTTGTATATTCTTTATTACATATACCAAATCAGCTACGGCTGGAATGAGCGAGCTGCCAAATAATGTTCCAAGCTTGTGTGGCCGGTCAAAAAAAAAGCTCAAATGATTGGAGAATGTTATTAAGCTTTTGTGATGAGACTCCTATTGACAAAATGTGTTTTTATTTTTCAACTATGCATGCTTAATAGTTAGAATCTTTTGTAGTCAAGGATGTTGAAATGTTTTGATTTACCTTGTGAAGAGATGTTGAAATGGTGGTCTGTATAATTGTATTATTTTGATTTACCTTGTGAAGAGATGTTGAAATAGTGATGTGCCTTAGAATGCTATTATTTTGATTTACCTTGTTTAGAGATGTTGAATGGTAATGTTTATATATTTTAAAGTGGGTCCATTGGTCTGTTTGGACATGTGACCCGTGCAAGTTGGTCCATGATGAGTTTGGATTGGTATATGAGTTGTGGTTTTTTTTTAAATTTAAAATAAAAGTGAATTTTAATAGATTCGTGAGTTGAATTCATCTAATCCACAATCAAATTTAAAATTTTTAATATTATATATATATATATTATTTTTTATAGATTTGTAGGATTAATTTATTTAATTTATAATTCAAATATAAAAATTTTAATTATATATATATATATTTTAATAGGCATGTGAGTTTACTTAATATATATTTTATGTATATTTTAATTTTGAGTTGGATTGAATTGAAATTTTTTTAATTTATTAAAATGGCAGGTCGATCTGTCTATTATATGATGAATTTTTAATGGATTAATTTGGTTTGTAATGAGTTACTCCATTTAATCGAACTAAAATTGAGTATGTTCCTTCCATTGATTATGATGCAATCGCTTGATGCGGTTGAATTTCGTTACCTTTGTTCTTCACTAAAGCCTTATTGTGTGATGTTATCTATGAAATTATGAGCATGTAGAGAGTGATTTAAAAATTTTAAATATCATTAATGTCTTTTATATATATATATATATATATATAGAATCGATTAATTTTATAAGTGATCGATTAAGCCATATAAAATTTTTTATCGACAATCAAAATAAATCTGAAGATATGAATGAGTCACTCTATAGTTAGTGTTTAAATAAGATGTTTTAATGAAACTACTATTTGGATTTCTCCTTTCATTTAATTTTATATAAATTATATTTGGATCAATTAGATTAAGTGTTTTCTATGATCTTTTGCCGCAAAAAAACATCAAATACACACATACAAAAAAAATAAATAAATAAAAGATAATCTGATGCCAAAAGTTATTTTCACAATTCAAACGTATGATCATTAAATCATATAATAATAATTTTATTGTTGTATCAATATTTCTCTTCACAATAATAATAAATAATATGCAAACTCACGTATAAGCACACATTAAAAAAAAATCAAATGTATTAAAAATGAAAATGTTATGTGAAAAGAAATAAAGAATGCTATTTATGCAGACATTGTAATTCCTCTTCAATATCTCAACCATATGAAGTTGATTAACATGATCAACATTCAATTGATATTACACATGCTCAAATAAGCCTAGTAAATCAATAATGACTCCTTGAGAAAACAAGAATCATTAAAATCACAACCCGTACACAAATGTTGCCCTTGCACACCTAAACTATAATAACAGAATCGATTGTGATGTCGCAACAAGAATCTTGATCAAGAAATCTTTGATGAAGCTCATGCTTGCTTCCTGCTACAAAAGGTAGAAGCCATATGACAAAAGAGAAGTTTAGCAGATGTCTTAACGCAAATAATTAGAAGCAAAGCACTAGAACCACAAAACAAAGCATGCAAAATTTCAATTGACCAACTTAATTGCGATAAAAAATAGGAATTTAACTACACAAGCAACTACATTTTTCTCTTTCTTGATACTAGATTGGATAGTTAACCTCAACCGTTGTATAATGCAAATATGCAACTATAGTTTCTTGCTATATGTTGCATATCTCTTTGATTTGGCTCTGATTAAGAGTTTTGAGGATATGACTTATTCAACTGTTTGAATTTGGAGGAAATAAGGATCTTGTTTTTGGTCATTTGTTGACTTTTGTTATTTTCCAATGCTATAAACATGTTCTTCTTTGAAGAAGAGCCAAGCTTCATTTGACCAGACTTGAAATTTTTCATGGATAATATCTAAGCATTGTCTTCTTCATATATAACTTTCTGCTTTTATATAAATTATTCTGTACTGCTCCACTATGTTTCACCAAGCATCATCTAGCTGTACATAAATCATTGTTAGTTGTTATCAAATTCTTAAACCCTCATTTCAATTATTGCATTAGCATCATGCTAATGAAGAAATGAACATAATTAGATCCAATTTGGACTTTTCCTTTTGTTGGTAACATGATAAGTTTATAAAACAGGAAAATTTTACCTCTCAACTACTTACAGAAATTGGTTTACTTGTATTTTGCTCAAACATTTGTAAGTATCTTGGTTTTAGATGATATTAATATATGACAAAATGATGTAAATAAAGAAATGAAGCATGTGAATCCTTTAATAAAATGGAAAAAAAATTGCTTACTTGGGACTGGATTTATTATTTCCTTCTTCTTTGCTGTTTGAGATCTGCACACTCGTTTTCCCGCTGCCATCGTTGTGTTTTACCGAATTGTTGGCTGAACCCTTGAAGTTTTCTCTGTTTCCCCTAAAATTCTCCTTGCCTTTGCTAGTAGAAGGGCAAGATGTTGGTGTCATGATTGGTTGGGAAGAACTATTTGAACAAATTCCGGATTTCTTCTCTGAACTTTTGCTGCCCGGAAATCTAGCAGGCGCATCAGATATGCTGGCAAGAGCACAACATTCATTCGCTGTTAAATTGTCGACCGACATACTCTTAGATTCTTCCATTTTGTATTCATGTTCATCATTATGATCAACTTTGACCTCTGCCAGTTCCCGAAACCTCTCGTCTTCATGCTTTGAGCATTCATCTTCGAGAGCATCACGATCTAGCATTCCGGAACTGAGTTCTCGATCATCCTTTTCAGATGAGGAATCATGAAACTGGCCACCAGTACATAATTTGGCATCAGGATTAGCAATCAAATTGTTCATTTCAGACAAAAGACAACTACTTTGAGCAAGATCGGGTGAATCATAAACTAACTTCTCCTTAGTGAGTCCATAACCCTGAGACAAATTGGTCCAAATCGATTCCACAGAACTGACTCGATGTCGCTTCACATAATGCCTGAGCTCATTTCGGAGTTTATAGAATGGCTAGAAAGGAAAAAAAAAAAAGAGATTTTTTTTAGATAAAAAGTTCAAATTTTCTAGGCTTTCAAGTGAAGATCATGAAAAATTCGACAAACCTGGGCATGGCATTCTAGTGCAAGGTTGAAGAAGGCCGCAGCCACGAAATGCTTTCCTGTGGATTCAGCCAATCTTATCTGCCGGAGCCAGTATGTTGAAGACTCGAGCTCGTCGAGCCTGCACTTGCTGCAGTTCTGAGCGGTAAGGTAAGGCGTGCCCGACGCAGCAGCAGGCTTGATCGATGCCGTCGGGGTGCGGACCATCTCTTCGGGCTCATCGTCTTCGCCTCCTTCAGCTACTGCCTTCTTCGGTTCTCGTAAAGCGACTTGGGGTTTCTTCTTACCAACAACTGCCGCTGCATTTGTCGTCGTCGCCGCCGCAGGATCTGGATTCGAAGTCTTCTTCGCTGCAGCTGGAACTTTCCGCGTCTTGGAAATCAAGAGAGGTTTTTCGACCGGAACGTTCGTGCTTCTGGGGACGCCAAAAGCACGCTTCGGCCTGAGAGGAAAAAAAATGTATAACATCGAAGAATTGCGAGATTACCATCACATCACGATCAAGATGATCTTTTTCCTACTTGATTTGAGGTTGAGCGGCAGTGACGCTCTGCCATGGGGGTTTATTTGTCGGCATGGCGCCCTCGCCATTTTTCCCCGAGGACTTCGTCCCCGTCCTGCGTTTGCCTGCCAAATTAGCGGCATCGCAAAATGAATGCGAAACCGATAGCCATTAACTCGATCAGTGTGAGTCGAATAGCGACAGGATCTGGCGAGAGAGAAGGCGAGATTACCTGCGAAGCGGGTGGGAAGAGCATCCATGGCGAAGGAGACAGCGAATTAGGGTTTCGAATTTGGGGGAAGGTACGGTAACGGGCGGAATATTTGAAATCGGTTTGAACGAGAGAGAAAGAAGTCTCTGCGAAAATTTTATTTACAACCCCCCCCCAAGTTTTATACATTATTTCAAAACGTCCTTAATGTATTGAAATTGTCAAAATGCAGCTCATAATATAAAGTTTAGATAACATTAAAACGGTGCCTCTTATTTTCGTTATCAACTTATTAAAAAAATATTAAAAGGATATTTATCCTATTTTTATTTCAAAAGTATTCTTATTGCAGTAGTATCATAATAATTTTAATTGAAATTACAATAATATAAAATACAAATTATTACGAGAATTGTTATATCAAAATATTTTATTCCAACATAGCAAACAGAGATCAAAATTACATCACCACTATTATCAAGGGTGTCAATTCGAATGAATTTAAAATTTTAAGATCAAATTAAAATAAAATATTATTAAAAAATTTCAATTCAAATTCAAATTCAATCTTAAATTCTACATTCGAACCTGTATAACTCATCAATCCCAAAAACTCCAAAAATCTAAGAATTTATTATTATTATTATTATTACTATTATTATTTATATAATTCTTTATTTTTATTTTAATATTTTAATATTATCATATTAATATTGCATGAAATATTTTAATTTTTAAAATAAGATTTAATTTAATCTAAAAAAATCTCTTAAAATTTAAATTTGACTCAATCTGGATAATCCAAACTTGACTCATATCCAATCTAAATTTAATCCAATCTAAAATCTTCAATCCAACCTTGAAAACTCTCAAACCCAATCTATTTTTTCAAATTGGATCGGATTAATGAGTTTGATCCATTTTTGACACCCCTAACTATTATAGAGATTGTGATTAAAATTATTATAAAATATGAGTTTTGATTAAAAATATTACACGTCATAGTAAATAGGTCGAGAAACCCTTTTAACAATTTTTTAAAACATAAGATACCCTTTGAATGAGAAGGAAAATAAGGAACTTATTTTTTTTTTGCCTTAAAAGTGAAGTTAAATGATAAAAAAATTTAATTATGAGGATCATTTTGATGATTTTAAAACTCTAAGAACATTTTAAAACATTATGTAAATCTTGAGGGGTGAATTGAATTATTTTCCAAAGTCTTTTGAAAGCAAAGTTAGTTAAAAAAAACATGTTTACTAGAGGGGAGGGGAGGAGGCATGGAGAGTTGATTCAATTCCAAATTAATCCACCAAGTCCATCAATTAAAAAACATGGATACTTCCTCAAATATTATAAATAAAATATGATACGGGATAAGAGATCAATTTTCGATGGCCGCATGCCCTTGAAGAAAAAAATCTCTCATTCCTTAACTATTTGATAGTCGACTATAAACTAACCTCGTGATTTATCTTCCTTCACATAATCTAAAGGCGACCTGTGACGGACGTCTAAAATGCACTACACTCGTAGGGATTAGACAGGTTTACTTATTCTCTTCTTTGAAGTGGGTAGAATTCATTCTCGCAAACATTAGTCCCCTCCTCGCGGGCAAAACCCCTCTTGCCTAGCCTAACCCATGGACCCGATTGAACTGAGCTCGATACTAAATAATTTATTTTTTCGCGGGTTGCATCGGGCACAATCTAAATCAAGCCAGATCTTGGGCAGCCACAATCTAGATTTACATTTCTACTGAAAGGGGAAGAACCTAAAAAGAAGAAAGGTGTGCCCTTTTGTTTGTTTGTTCCAAAAGAACTATATACACATACATTGGTCACCAACCACACTGCCCTCAATTGTGCCTTTAAGTGTCTCTAAGCTACTTAAGATGCAAAGTAATCCTCTGTTTCGAGTGGCAACAATATCGTTAAATCGTTCGATATAATAGTCAGAGGTGTCAAAACAAGTCGATAACAACGATACCGATAATAACAACATCCTTCGAGTAGACAATCCTAATCAACCTACACCAAAAAAACTCATACACAAGTATCAAAGAATAAGGTTCCATCTCAATGGCTTCTTCTTCATCACTACAAAGCCGGAGGATGAGGATCGAAGGAGCATCGGTAAGATTGCTCCGGTTAAATTGGGGGTTGAGTGTGAGCTAGAATGGAGTTAAACTAGGAGAATGCTAGAATAGGGCATCAAGAGAGTTAAACACTGAGACTGCTCCGAGCCACCGATATGGAAGACCGAGAGGCTTTTGTTGTCATCACAAAACATCTTCACACACTAACATGGCAAGTAGACAACAACTAAGACAAAAGGACCACTTTGACTCAAGAACAAAAGAATAAGGTTCCATCTCAATGGCTTCTTCTTCATCACTACAAAGCCAGAGGATGAGGATCGAAGGAGCATCGGTAAGATTGTTCCGGTTAAATTGGGGTTTGAGTGTGAGCTAGAAGGGAGAGTTAAACTAGGAGAATGCTAGAATAGGGCATCAAGAGCCCCCTCCCATGCCATTTGAAACACTGAGACTGCTCCGAGCCACCGATATGGAAGACCGAGAGGCTTTCGTGTTGTCGTCACAAAACATCTTCACACACTAACATGACAAGTAGACAACAACTAAGACAAAAGGACCACTTTGGCTCAAGAACAAAAGAACTAACTAATAAAACAGAGGGAATTCACAAGAACACCACATAGCTCTCACCTCCTACACACCTATCACTATCCTCAGTCACTATATACCTAATTACTCATCATTCATGAATCAAAAACATATTTTAATTTGATTGTCACTATCAGAACATGAAAGTTAAGCTCATTCTATGATCATAATTGTTATGGAGATGCCTAAACTCATGTGTTAATGGAAACAATTGATTCAGAACAAATAGGTTATTGCATGTGTAATATATACTGAAATTGGTGAATTATGTAGAGATTTCGTACCCATTTATCAGAGCCTAAGGCTCGTTGCCGGTGCCGGTGCCGGTGCCGCCACCGCCGCCTCTCAGTGTGCTCCTCAAAGAGGAGGAAGAAGATGATGAGTACATGGATAGGTTCAGCCCCATGGCGTTGTAGTCGGAGACGCTGTCCTGGAGACTGAGAAGCAACTGTTGATTGGTGCTGAAGCTCATTGATGGCTTCGACGCCGGCACGAAGGGGGGATCGGCCTCGCCGTTGAGCATTTGCACCACATTCCTCATGGCGGGCCTCGTCATGGAGTCCGGGTTCGAGCAGGCTAAGCCGACGAGTAGCAGTCTCCTCATCTCCCCCTCGTCGAATTCGCCTTCCAGTCGGGGATCCACTGCTTCCAGTATCCTCCCGTCGCCGTGCAAACCCCACACCCATTCCACCAGATTGCTGCACCTCCTGATGCTGCTGCCGGCGCCGCCTATTATGGGTGTTGTTGTCGCCGTCGATGGGGCGACGGCCGCAGGCCACTTCGAGGACAACGGCGCCGAAGCTGAAGACGTCGGTCTTCTCGGTTGCACAGCCTGTGAGGAGGTACTCCGGTGCGAGGTAGCCCATCGTTCCGGCCGTCACGGTGGCGTCGGGCGACTTGTCGTGCTCGACTTGGCGGGCAAGGCCGAAGTCGCCGAGCCGAGCGTGGTAGCCCTCGTCGAGCATCACGTTGCTGGACTTGACGTCGCGGTGGATCACCTGACGGTCGCACTCGCGGTGGAGGTAGGCGAGCGCGGAGGCCACGCCGGTTAGTATCTTTCTGCCGGTGCCGCCACCCCAGAGGGGCCGCCTTTGGATCGAACAAAGCCTTGTCGAGACTCCCATGGATCATGTAGTCGTAGACCAGGAGGATTTCGCCCTTCTCGTGGCACCAACCTTGAAGGCGGACCAAATTCCGGTGCCGGAGGTCGGCGATGATGGAAAGCTCCGAGAGGAATTCTTCTCTCGCCTGCTGGTCGCTAGTGCTGCTGCCGTTTTGGATGCATCTTTTGACGGCCACCATTGCGCCAGTCTCTGCGATTATCCCTTTGTAGACGGTGCCGAAGGCCCCGTGGCCGATGATGCGATCTGGATCGAAGTTCCGAGTTGCAGCGAGGAGCATTCTGTAGCTGAACTCCCTCGGATTGTTCACGATTTCGGAAGTCCCAGCCAAGCTCTCCCATCTCTTAGGGGACTTGGACCTCCGGGTGAATACCCAGAATCCAACGCCGGCGACAGCCGCTGCGACGACGAACACGCCGGCCGTAGCCACGCCGGCGACAGCAGCGGGGCCCTGACGACACAATCCGTTGTTCTGGCACGGCGAGCTTGACGATGGCCGCACTGTGCCAATGCTCGGTCCGTGGGCAACGATAGGCACAGGGGCGGAAGCTGCCAGGGAGGGCGGCGGCGGGGAAACCGAGAAGGGAAATATGGGTGCGGCAGGCGGCGGCAGCGGCAGAGAGGGCGGCGTTGAAGGCGGAGCAGCATCGATCGAGGGCGAGGAGAAGCTCCACCACTCGACACTGTGGATCTCAGTGCTCCCTTGAGTGGATCCGGAGAAGCCGACGAAAGCAAATTCGTTCACATACTTTCCGAGATCCACCTCGAAGGAGAGTACGGGAACGACGGGGCGAGGCGTAGAGTAGGAGACGAAGACCTCGAGCAGCCCTCCCGCGGAGGCGCCGCCGTACTCGATCCACGCGTTGATGAGGTCTCCACTCTTGAGGTCAATCGAGGTCGAGTCCAGGTCTGCGGCCCGCGCCGACACCAAACTTCCGAGGTCCACCCCGACGTGGTTCGCATTGATGTCCTCGAACTCAACGTCCATGTTGGTGTCGAACTCGACCGCGAAGACGGAGGCCGGGGAGCCGCCGGGAGTCGCGTTGAAGAGGCCAAGGAACCCGCCGGCGTCGCCGACGGAGTCGTCGTCGGGGGCGAGGAGGAACGCGAGGCCGCCTCCGTCGGAGGAGGGGTTGAGATCCACCACGGAGAAAGAGAAAAACGTGGAGAACGGGAGCGCCAGTCGAGTGGCGGGGTGGCGGACGCGCACGGGCTCGGCGTAGAGGGCGCGGCCGGCGCCGGAGTTGGGGACGGGGAGGTCACGGGAGAGGCGGATGCTGTTGTTCTTCAGGTGCGCGTCGCCGATCAGCTTGAGGCTCCCCAATGTGAGCGACCGGAAGTTGAACTCCACCGCCTCGCCGCATCTAACCGTCCACGCCGCCACCAGAAGCACGACGACCGGCAGCAAAGCGACCAGCCTCGGGAGCAGCATTGTCGGCGGCTACTCGTCGGCGCGTAGCTTCATCGGAAGACGAGAGAAGCAGAAGAAGAAGCTCGCAGAAAGGGAAAGCCTTGCGGGAAAGGTAAAGTGGTGGAAGCGGAGAGATAACACAGGAAAAAAAGTAGAGAGCGTGGCAGGCAGGGGACACGGTACAAGTTGGCGCAAGTGCCGACAAGTGTCCCACGAGCAACGGTAAAGGCGGCTGATGCTTAGGGCATCCACAGTGCATCGGGATATTTCATCCAAATATTTGTGGTCCCCATGTCCACATCATCAATCAAATATCCCCTTCCTCAAATATCTCAACTTTCACAATCAAATATCACACAAACTAAATATTTATGGGTCCCACCTATTACCATTATCTATTTTCTCAATAATAAATACTATCCCAACCACCCACCTAATACCTTTCTTTTATTTAATTTAAACTATTAAAATTATTTATTTTATTAATTTTTATTTAAAAAAAAAGGGGAAATCACCGGGCAAAGAGTTTTGCCCGGTGATTTCAAATCACCCCCCTCCAATAGGGGATATTTGGTGCATGGGGGTATTTCTCCAAATATCCCCTCCAAATATCGGCGGTGGATGCCCTTAATGACTATAGACTCATTAAAAAAAAACGTGACGTAGGACGTGTGGGGGCCATTGATTGCGACCTTGGAAATTGCGACACGGAAATGGAGACGTTCGGTTCGAACTCCGATGGCGACCGGTTCGAGTTCGACCCGTGACCATCAAATTCCGGCCGCGGTTTTACTCGATCGACCGTTGTCTGGCTTCCGCTCACATCGATGTCAATTATTGAACACACGTAGTACAGGTGTCATAAATATCGTCATGTTAAAATATAAAAAACTTAAAATTTCAATTTATATCCTCACGTATAAATAAACAAAATATACATTTTACTTTAGTGTGTGATTGTGTATGTAGTTTCAAGAATATAATTGTGTTGATTATGATAGAATAAAATTATTAAAGTATATAAGGGTCAAATTTTAATAAAGTTGAGGTAATATTCTTCTTTGTCGTAATTAACTATAGTTTCTTAATTTATCTCTTCACATATCGTTGTAGAATCGATCGTGTGAAATTGTTGGAGTGACAAATTTCATCTTATACTAAAGAGAAACTAAGCAAGTTTGATGACTTTTGTGTGTGAATATTTTGTTGGACAATCTTTACTGGAGAGATTAATTCTTTGCTTAATTAAATTACAAGACAATTCAACTTATCTTGTAGAGATGACTTGAACTGATAATTTTAAGTTGTCAGCAGAGGCTGGTGTTTTCTCGATCAACGGTGCTGAGTCAATCGAATGGTCAAGTCATCGATTATCGAGAGGGGCGAGTGGTTGAGACGTCTTGTGTCGACTAAATGAATTGCATTTATGATTTTGTCCTGACCGATCCGATATTTGACATGCACAGGTTGCACTTGCACACGAGTCGCTCTTGATTCAGTACAATCCAGGCCCTGAATTTGCACCCACGTGCACCCATGCGTGAGAGAGTCTCTCCCTATGCATTTGTTCATAATATCAATGTCTGTGACACAATATAAACCAACAACTATGCCTTGAAACTTCCAATGTAAAACTATATTCTCATTCACAAAGGAACTTCCTTCTTCTACCACCTTTTATTTCCATTTAAATTTCTAACATATTTTTTATCTGAAAAACTCATTGTCTCACATCTTAAGATTTGATATTATATCATCGTAGTTGTGAAAAATAATTATTCAAGTCTGATTTAATTTTTTTTTCCAAATTTAATTTAAGTTTAATTTGTTTAAATATTATCAAATTTTTATATTTTTGAATTTGTTCGATTAGTTAATGGTTTGACAATACATATTTTGAGAATTTATTTATCTATTTATAAATTTAATAAGAATTTTAGTCTCCGTCACCGTTACCGTGACCGTCGCTTCTCCTTCCTCGTATAAAATAGCAATCCATCCCCTATCCGTTCCCTCGCTCTCCCGGATCTATCCCTTTTTCCCTCCTCGATTTCATCCGCCACTTCGCTTCCTTCCTCTCCGTCCCAGATCCGATCGAATCATCAGCTCTTCCTTCCCCGGTACGGATCTCGTCGGCCGCCGATCGACAACGAACTCGCCAATCCGAGAGCCCACTTGGATCCGGAGCCTTGAGCCCTCTCCTCGCATGCCAGCGTAGATCCGGATGAGGAGAAGCAGCAGCGGCGGCGGGGAAGACGACCCGGAGGCCGCCAAGATGAGCGCGAGGGCGGTGTCGGTGCCGCCCTCGCCGGCCAACGGAAGGTTCTTCACCCTCGGGCTCGTCACCGCCTGGTACGCCTCCAACATCGGGGTGCTCCTCCTCAACAAGTACCTGCTCAGCAACTACGGGTTCAAGTACCCGATCTTCCTCACCTTGTGCCACATGATGGCATGCTCCCTTCTCAGCTACGTCGCCATTGCCTGGCTCAAGATCGTGCCGATGCAGTCCATACGGTCGCGCATCCAGTTCCTCAAGATCAGCGCTCTCAGCCTCGTCTTCTGTGGCTCGGTGGTCAGCGGCAATATCTCCCTCCGCTACCTTCCTGTCTCTTTCAACCAGGCCGTTGGTGCCACTACTCCCTTCTTCACGGCTGTGTTTGCTTACCTCATGACGCTCCGGAAAGAATCGTGGCTCACGTACATTACCCTCGTGCCCGTCGTTGCCGGTGTTATTATCGCTAGTGGGGTGAGTGCTCTGCTTTGCTGTTTATTTGGTTGCATTAGCTTTTGCTCGAAATTTAACTACACTCTACAGTTGCTGTAATTCGTTCTATCTATACTCTCTAAGCATGTAAATTTAGAAGAAGAAAAAAGTGTTTTTGACAAGGCCCATTCATATATGCGGTTCATCTGAGAGATGCCCCCGGTTCCCAAGAATGCTCGGGTCATCTATATATTATATTATTTATCTACCAGCAGATACATGGATGACGCAAATCAACGAGGAGAAAAAAAACGAAGTCAGTTGCGTGATTTTGATCTTCGAATCTGATGGAGAATCCACCTCCTTGTTATTGTGATAAGTTTCTAGTGCAAAGTAGCTGAATACGCTTGTATTGATGATCAGTCATCTCCTCGCATCTCCTTTTGGTTCCTCTTAAAACAATTGCTTACGAAGAGGTTTTCTGAATGGTTATCAATTGGTTTCTAGCTTGGAGATTCCTTGGCATACCCAGCTGAATTCCCAGCCATTCCACTTTGCCTGCTTTTCGCTGTTCCTAATTGTCATTCTTTCTATTTGTGCACGTCTCACAGATTCAGCAAATTGTATAACTGCTTCTGTTGTTTGCATTTACCCGTGTTTGGAAATAACATGAAACAAATAGATTAGCCTTAGTTGAGATGGAAGGAAGTTAGCAGCATAATTGAGTCAAGTAGCCATGGGTTTGTTAGGCTCTGATTCTCTGTTGGTGCTCTGTTCTAATTTGATAGTATTCTGTTCACCATTCATGTATTTTATGTTCAAGCAAATGGTTTCCTAAACATATGGACTCCATATTCTCTGCAGTCTTCTTTTGAAAGAAAAATTAGTATACAAGATGTGAATATTTACAGTTTGGTCTGTTCAACTTTATAGGGGGAGCCAAGCTTTCATTTGTTTGGTTTTATTATGTGCATTGGTGCCACTGCTGCTAGGGCACTTAAGTCAGTGTTGCAAGGAATATTGATGTCCTCTGAAGGGTGAGTTATAGTCACTTGTAAATTTATTAAAAATGATATTCTATCTTCTTATCAGCTCTTAATGTTCAGGGAGAAGTTGAACTCTATGAATCTGCTTTTATATATGGCTCCAATAGCAGTTGTTTTTCTACTTCCCGCAACTATTATAATGGAGGAAAATGTGGTTGGCATTACATTGGCACTTGCTAGAAAAGACTTCAATATTATATGGTATCTGCTGATCAATTCTTCATTGGCCTATTTTGTGAACTTGACCAATTTCCTGGTCACCAAGCATACCAGTGCTTTGACACTCCAGGTATACTTTGTTGAAAGTTGAAACATTGCTCGCGCTGCTTTATTTCTTACTTATTTCATGGAAGTGCATATTATTTTTTTGAAAGATGCATAACTTTTAAGCTGTTATAGATTTCTTACAGTTAGTTATTGAAATAAGTTTTTAAAATTTTATTTTCAAAGACATTGGAAATTTTGAATGTCTACTAATCTGCTCAATTGAGCAAACTCCCTTGCCAACTGTCAACCAATTCAGCAACTAGGGAATAAGCTCTACCAGAGGAACCAAGGTTCAATTGTAACAATCTGACTAACCAGATTGGCATGTAAGACAGTTTTTCAAAAGCAAATTTTAACTGAACTTTTAATTTCCTAGGAAAAAAAAATCAGTTCATGTTTACTCCAGTAGTTGCTTCTTGATATGTTATGCTTTCTTGATATGAATCTAATCCTGTGAATGCAAAAATCAAGTTCACAGACTTAAGTATGCACACAAAATTCTTCCATCCTTATTTCTCGATTTTTATCAAGCCTTGATGACATGCTCCATGAGTTACGTAACATTCCTGGCTCATGGTTTCCTTGTAGGTTCTAGGAAATGCAAAAGGAGCTGTGGCAGTAGTCATCTCAATCTTAATATTCAAGAACCCAGTCTCCTTTACAGGAATGGCAGGCTACACACTTACGGTCATTGGAGTAATCCTCTACAGTGAATCCAAGAAGCGCAACAAGGGAAGTTAGTTCAAGGAGCCAGTAAGCTCTTCTTCTCGTCTAATCATTATTTCTTCATCAAAAAACCCAATAATTTTACAGAATCACATAGATGCACTCCCTCTCTTTCATTTGTATGCTGAATAGTTCTGTAGATGGAGCTATCTCTTGTACCGTGTATTAATTTCATTAGTTAGCATTCGTTCTGGGCCTTACTCATGTCACTGGTTGTAGACAAATAGGTTCAGTAGAGAATTCATTCTTTGGAAATCTTTATTCCATTTGTAACGTCCGACAGTGAACATTTTGTTGATACAAATGAACATTTCCTTTTATTTGATCGAGTTGTTTCATAATAGATACAGTTCATGATTGTTATGCAAAGTTCATGCTTTTGCTTTAGACAATAGTTACCAATGATTATTATTATGGAAGATTTACAATAATGATAGAAGTGTATCAATCTCTACGTATCAATCTCTACGAGTTCGATTGAGTTGCACTTTAGCTTAAAAACATAGATGTTTTTACAAGTTTTCTATAAGTGCCTTTAAACAGTAGAAAGATAGATATGTGAGAAAAAATAATTATCAAAATACCTTTAAAATAAAAAAAATACAAGTTTTCGAGAAATACCTCCTCAAATTTCATATTTGTTACAAAACATCCAAATTATGCATATTAGGTTCGTAAGCAAAAACTGGTTGCCCAATTTTGATAAATTGATAAATTTATTATTAATTACCACATTTAATTCATTAAATAAATTGATAAATTAATTATTAATTACTAGTTATCTACAATTCATAATTATCGCTCGAGCCCACGCTGCCCTCCTCCACCGTCAGATCCACGGCAGGTCCATCCCTACCGTCAACGCATCTTCTTCCTCCCTTTCCCTTCCCCCTCCCTCACCTCTCCCGGTACTATAAATACATGCGGAGGGTGAATCGAATCCAATCGAAATCGAAAAGGGTTTCCCTCAGTTTCTTCTTCTTCTTCTTCCGAATCGGAGATGGATGGAGCTCCCACGAACGATTTCCCAATCTCAGCGGCTCACGATGGACGACACTTGTAGTATAACATCTTCAGCAACGTGTTCGAGGTCACGATGAAGTACCAGCCTCCGATCATACCCATCGGCAGGAGCGCCCACGGGATCGAGTGGTAGTCAGTCGATCAAGTACCAAATTGATCGATGCTGAGTTTTGGGGATGATTCGGGGCTCCCGCTTCGTCCTCCTCCGTCTCATCCATCAATGTCTGTTTCTTTAACTCAAATGATCTGTTTTCTTTGTTTTTGGTATTTCTTTTTGTATCAAATGATCAAATCCTTCGGGGATTGAAGTATATACAGTCGGCCAATGTGATCCACAGAGATCGATCTGAAACCAAGCAAACTGCTGCTGAACGTGATTTGAGATCTCAAAGATCTGCGATTGAGGTGGTACCGGCCGGGCGTCAGAGCTGCTGCTGAAACTCAAAGGATTACGCTGCAGCCATCGATTTATGGTTGGTAGGGTGCATTTTTATGGAGTTGATGAACAGGCAGCCGCTCTCCCCAGGGAGGGGCCATATGCACCAGATGCGTCTAATAACAGAGGTAATGATCAAGATAAGGGATTTTGTACAATTTTTATGCAACCCAACTTTTATATGGTAACAAGTTTCACTTTGTTATCAACAACACATAGTTTTGACAACCTAGAACTTGTTAAGATGGAAGTAGAAACTAAGGCTGCTATTTGAGTAGTGTTGTGAAGCCATTGATCTATCTGTTTTCAGCTTATTGGCACTCCCACAGAAGCTGAGCTTGGCTTCCTCTGCCTGAAGAAGCACCTGCCTCAGTTTCCTCCCAAGTCATTTGCTAGTATGTATCCACATATCAATCCGGTCGCCATAGATCTCATTGAGAAGCAACAAGAGGATTGCAGGTATCTGTTCTTTCAAGATTCTGCATTGTTGAATTTCAAATAGGATGAATATTCTAAAAGAAAAAAAAATACACAAGTATTTTTCAACTCAAAATAATTATTACTATGTATGAGCAAATAATGAAAGAAAGATCAAAAACTATAGAAATGTTTTGAAAATAACTAACATATTATATAATTAGGCAAATTGATCTTAATAAATTGAAGATATAAGGTTTGAGAAAAAATAATTTTTTAATCTAATTTATATGTATAATTTTTCATAGCTATTTCTATGTTAGTTTACAGGAACGCAAATGTCTTGGTCCTTTGATTGATTTGCATTTAAATAGGAGACTGGGGCTTCTTCTTCTTCTTCATCATTGGATTGAATAATGATGCCCCTTTCCACTCTCCATGAATTGAATTAGGAGGTTAAAGTCTGCTCATTGGATCCTTGATTTTTACAGGTATTGAATCTCCTTTTTTCTTGTTCCAATCTGTTTTTTTTTCTTTTTTGTTTTTTTTTCGCGCGAAAAGTTTCATAATCATCCATTCATTCAATCCTTTCCAGTTTTTCTAGAAAAAAAAAAAGAAATTTTTTGCAAGAAAAATGATATATTCCTCTGTTCTTGTTCAAAATTGATTGGGGATGTGGATGATTTAAGGGAGAGGATCCAGAGCGGCACAATTCCACCCTCCATCTGTTTCGATTCTTTTCTCGGCGTTGTAAAGCATTCAATCAGGGGCATCAAAATCCATGATCGTTACGCAAAAATTCGGTGAAGAAATCACGAGGCGACAACATGGAACCGCCGGTCCGGCAGCCGAGCTTTCGCCGGAAAAAGATGACGAAGCAGCTCACCGGAAAGAGGGACGACACCCCCCTGCACACCGCCGCCAGGTCCGGAAATTTGCCGGCGGTGAAGGAGCTCATTTCCAACGCGAAGGACGAAGAATTACAGGCTTTGTTAGGCAAGCAGAACCAAGCAGGGGAGACTGCTCTGTTCGTCGCGGCCGAGTACGGCTACGTCGACGTGGTGAAGGAGATGATCGAACATCATGACGTCACCATGGCCGGCGTCAAGGCCAAGAATGGCTTCGACGCCCTCCACATCGCCGCCAAGCAAGGGGACGTAGGTATCGCGTTCTAACCCGATGGATCGCAGATTTCCACAAAAGATCCCTTTTTTTATCGTCATCCTGTACAATTCGATCGAGCAGAGGTGGTGAAGGTGCTGCTGGACGCGTTGCCGGAACTCTCCTTGACGGTGGACTTGACGAACACCACCGCGCTCCACACGGCGGCGGCGCAGGGCCACATCGAGGTGGTGAACCTTCTGCTGACGGCCGACAACAGCCTCGCGCTGATCGCGAGGAGCAACGGGAAGACGGCGCTGCACTCGGCGTCGAGGAACGGGCACTTGGAGGTGGCGAAGGCTCTGCTGAGGAAAACGCCTGCGATCGCGACGAGGACGGATAACAAAGGGCAGACCGCGCTCCACATGGCCGCCAAGGGGACGAGCCCAGAGATGGTGGAGGCGCTCCTCGCCGCCGAGCCGGCTCTGCTTAATACCGTCGACAAGAAGTGGGACACGCCGTTGCATATCGCGGCCAGGAAATGCCGAGCTCCGGTGAGTTAATTAAAGTAGTTTGTCGCGAACGATGCTGAAGGAATATTAAGTGATCTTTGTGTTGCAGATAATAAAGATATTGATGGAGGCGGTGGCGGAGGCGGTGGAGAAGAAGGCGATCAACAAGACAGGGGAGACGGCGCTGGACGTGGCAGAGAAAATCGGGGATGAAAAGATCACCGGAATGCTGGTGGCTGGCGGGGTGCCGACGGCGCTGGCGGTTCGACCGCCGCCTGCAGCCGCGGGGAACCAAGCGAGGGAACTGAAGCAGACGGTGAGCGACATAAAGCACGAGGTGCAGTCGCAGATGGAGCACACGCGGCAGACGCGGCGGCGGGTGCAGGGGATCGCGCGGCGGCTTGACAAGCTGCACGAGGAGGGGCTGAACAACGCGATCAACTCGACGACGGTGGTGGCGGTGCTGATCGCGTCGGTGACGTTCGCGGCGATCTTCACGGTGCCGGGGGAGTACGTGGACTCCGAGGGTATGGCGCCGGGGCTGACGCTGGGGGAGGCCAACGTAGCGCACCAGCTGCCGTTCATGGTCTTCTTCGTGTTCGACGCGGTGGCGCTTTTCATCTCGCTGGCGGTGGTGGTGGTGCAGACGTCGGTGGTGGTCATCGAGCGGGGTGCCAAGCGGAGGATGATGGCGGTGATCAACAAACTGATGTGGGCCGCCTGCGTGCTGCTGAGCGTGTCGTTCCTGGCGCTGTGCTTCATCGTAGTGGGGGCGGAGGGACGGTCGCTAGCGGTGGCGGTGACGGTGATGGGCACGGTGATCATGGCGGCGACTCTGGGGACCATGCTCTACTGGGTGATCGCGCACCGGATGGAGGAGAGGAAGCTGAGGAGCATACGGCGGTCGTCCATCAGTAGGTCGCGCTCGTGGTCGGCGTCCGGCGACGCCTCCGACGCCGACCTGTACGATAGGGAGTACAAGATGTACGCAATTTAACGGAAAAAACTTTTCATATCACCCCGTAACTTTATAATATTTACTTTTTTCCAAAATGCCACTGAGAGTGGGAACATTATTTAATTAATAATATTAAGGCTAAAATGATAATTTTAAAAGTTGTCAAAATGATAAATTTAATACTTTAGGCACCGAGGAGCATAAATAAATAAATTAACGCCGTTAAGGACTAACGGAGTTGATTGAACCATTTGAGCCGTTTGATTTTCCGTGGTCGTCACGTTGACTTCCGTAAACGACACGATAGACAGCGGAGCGTCCGATAAGCCTGCTTTCCTCCTCTCCTCCTTCGTCATCCTCCAGCCCGATCTGCCGATCTCGATCCGGTCGGCGACTTCTCCGCCCGTCCCCTTTCCACGCCGTCGCCTGTTCTCCATCAGCACCATGTTCGGCCGCCTCGCTCCCTTTCTGCTCATCCCGCTCCTCTTCTCCCTCTTCTCCCCTTCCGGCGCCGAGATCAAAACCCTAAAGATCACCTCCGACTCCCGCGCCATCATCCTCTTCGAGGAGTTCGGCTTCACCGTCTCCGGAGAAGTCTCCGTCACCGTCTCCAATGTCTCCTTCCCCTCCTCTTCGTCCGATGAACTCTTCGGCTTCTTCCTCGTCTCCGACGCCAGGATGCTCCAGTTGGTCCACGACTCAGAGCAGCCTAACCAGAGCCCCGCTCCCCTTCCCAGCTGCGCCCTCCAGAGCACTTACGTCGAACAGCTCTTCACCTTCCACGAGGTCGTCGCCACCCCCTCCCACAACTTCACCAAACTCTTCGCGGTCGGCCGTGACGGCCATCCGGCCCATCCCGACGAGTACGGTCTCTACTTTGCCAACTGCGCTCCCGACGCCTTCGTATCCATGACGGTCCGAACCGAGATGTACAACGTCCGGCCGGACGGCACCCGCGACTACCTCTCCGTCGGCCAGTCCGCCGTTCCCTCCATCTACGCCTTCTTCTCCGTTGCTTACTTTGCTGGCCTCATCACCTGGGCCTATATCTGCTTCCGTAACCGGCTCGATGCTCACAGGATTCACCTCCTTATGGCTGCCCTCTTGCTTGCTAAAGCCCTCGATCTCCTCTTCGCTGCTGAGGACCTTCACTACACCCGCTCTACGGGCACGCCCCATGGTTGGGACATCCTCTTCTACGTTTTCAAGTTCGTGAAAGGTGTCCTCTTGTTCACTGTCATCGTCCTCATCGGCACCGGGTGGTCTTTCCTCAAGCCCTTCCTCCAGGAGCGCGAGAAGAAGGTGCTCGCGATCGTAATTCCACTTCAGGTCATTGCAAACATTGCGTCGGCGGTGATCGGCGAGACTGGACCCTTCTTAAAGGGTTGGGTGAAATGGAAACAGATCTTCCTTCTCATCGACGTTGCGTGCTGCTGTGCCGTCTTGTTCCCGATCATTTGGTCAATAAGAACTCTGAAGGAGACTTCGAAAACGGATGGGAAGGCAGCTCGGACTCTCGCAAAGCTCACTCTTTTCCGGAAGTTTTACATTGCTGTCATTGGGTACTTGTACTTCACCAGGATCGTGGTGTATGCATTGAAAACAATTACATCCTACAAGTACCGATGGGCAAGTGTGATGGCTGAGGAGACTGTGACTTTTGCCTTTTACGTCTTCATGTTTTATATGTTCAGGCCAAAGGAGAGGAATGAGTACTTTGTGCTCGATGATGATGAAGAGGAGGCAGCCGAAGCTGCACTAAGGGAGGAGGAGTTTGAGCTTTAAATCTGGTAATGCTTTCTTTACAAGCTTGAAAACCTGGTTTACGAGGACCTTGTTAATGTTCCTCTATTGCCCTGTTCTCATTATTGTATCTTGATTTTCTCCTATTTGTGTTTCTTGTATGTCAGTGACTTCTCACTTATTTCTCTTTGTCAAAGTAAACATTTTGTTTCTATATGAAATACTAGTTAGGCCCAATGTTATTAGCAATACTGATTATAGATCTGGTGAGTTTTCATCTTTAATTGCTCTTAGTTATATTATTATTTTTGATATTATGCTAGCATGAGGGAATTTCACATAATATTGCATCCACATCTCACTATGTTGTGATGACCTGTGAATTGATTAACTTATTAAACTAATAATCTTAGTTAGGAGTTTCCAATCTATGAGAATTATGGGGAAAAAAAGCTTCTTTATTTTAGAAACTCATGTGCTCTTCTTCTAGCTAGAAAAACTAAGCTAGTTCATGGACCTTAGCCACTTATACTCTAGCCTACTGTCTCTTGTAAAAGCAAGTTGATGAACAACATGTCTGCTAATGTAATTACTAGTGTTACCATGATTTTGCTGTTAAATGATATTCTTAAATGGATGGACAGGTAGTTCTTGAAAGTGAGAACTTTTAGATGTATCCAGTTTATTATTCAACTATAAGGAGATATTGGTGAATAGCATAAAGAACTTGGTGAGGGAAATTGCACATTTTCACCCACTTGGCCTATGATTGCTGTAAAAGGTTTTTTGGATTGATGACAAATGGCCTTTTTCTACCAAATCCCAAGTGTTTCTACCTTCATAAGCAAAGACTTCATGCAAGTGACCTCCTCTTGTGTTCCTTGATCTTATGTTTAGTAATATGATTATAACATAGGCATATTTATTTGGCTACATGAAGAGCTTGGTAAATGTAGGTACTTTAAATTAGCATGCACGCAAACTAACACAATTAGGATTTTAAATCTTATTTAAATTATTGTTGGAAAATTAAACTTGTCTAAGTTGCCAAAATTTGAGAGTTTGTTGTATTTGTTAGGAAGTAGTGGAAGAATTTTTTAAAGGTTATTTAGTTGTTAGTTTTTATTAGGATAAATTGAGTCTTCATTTTATGAATAGTAAGTTTTATTATCAATATATAAAACATGGCAAAATCGGTCCCAAGTCCGATTGAAAAAGGGTGAGTGTTGTGTATTAGGTTGTCAGTCAGCATGGACTTACATGTAAATATTCAATGAATGGATCTATTAAATTATTGTGCTAATGCTAGAATGTTCCTTGTAAGGAATGCGTTATTGGATTCGACTGTCATATTTTGACAAGGACCACTACATCTCCATGAGAACTCAGGTGTAGTATTAAATATACAAGAGTTTTCACATCATAAGTTGGGTAAAAATAAATATTATAGAAAATCTAATTGTTTAAGATTTGAAATATGAAATCTAGGAACACTCACTGATAAAACAATGGAAGTAGTAGATACAATGATTATGAGAAGAATTAATATTTTATGTGTATAATAGACAAAATGGGTAGGAGAGAAAACAAATATGATAAAAAATTCATGTTTTAAGTTAGGATAAGTAGGTATTGTTGTTGATAATTCGCTAAAGGATAAAATAGTAGTTAGAAAGGGGATCTATATTTTATGATGTATTAACATAGATGAGGTATTACAAAATATTTCGTTAATCGAAATGATTTTAATAGAAGGAAAGGAACACGCATGAGTGAAAAATGAGAAATATAATAGAAGGGGATTATGAGTTTGAAATAAGAAATGAAGAAGGAAAAGTTATATCAAACTTTGCGATAGCATATGACAATATATTTTTTAAGGAAAGAATAACACGTGGTCACATTCAAAAGTGGAAATATTAAATTGCAAATTAATTTTCTTATAGTTGGGAAGAAAGATAGAAAAATTTATAAAGATTGCAAGATCATTCCTGAAATACAATATTAATAGAGAAAAATATGCACAACTCTTAGAATTAAGTGGTGAAGGTTAAACGATGAAAACCAAACATATTTAAGGAGAGAATAGGGGTATAAGTATTAGGAAAAATATGCGACAATTCGAATACGACATTGGATAAAATAATATCAAATTTGAAAATAATAGGCAAGAGTGTATTCGGTGAGTTAAAGAGACGTGCACCACTAAGTAAAAAATTTTGGTGATAGAATAAGAAGTAAAAAAAAAGTGAAAGAAAAACAAAGAATCTATAAAATATTATATACTTGTAAGAACGAGAAATTTATATATATATATATCAAGAAAATAGTGAATGAAGTTAACAATAAAATTTTTAGACATTTATATCAAAAATTTAATACAAAATAAGCGAAAAAAGACGTTTACAAAATAACTAAAATGATAGAGAGCAAGATAAGAAATTTTATTCAAATAAAATGTATTAAAGATGAATGCAATAAAATATTAGTAAATGATGATGAAATAAAAGAACAATGGAACAGATATTTTTATCAACTTTTTAATGAATGTTTAGTTGATCGACTTAATTTAGATAATTTAAGTAGGCCCAATAAATATAGAAATTAAAATTTTTATTGTAGCATTTAAATTTTAGAAATAGAACAAGTTTTAAATGAGATACAAAATGAAAAAAAAATTGGACTAGATGATGTTTCAATAGAGGTATGGAAGTGTTTAGGGAAATAATGAATGATTTATAAAATTGTTCAATCTGATTTTAAAACTAAAATAATGTCTGATCAGTGGAGGGTAAGCATTTTAATTCCTTATATAAGAACAAAGGAGATATACAAAATTGTGCAAACTATATGAGCATTAAACTAATAAGTCATACCATGAAATTTTGAAAAAAAAATAATAGAAAAAAGATTAAGAAAGAAGATCACGATGATCAAAAATTAATTTAGATTTATGTTTGGAACGTCGACAATAGAAGTTATACGAGAACAGAAATAAGACTTACATATGGTATTCGTCGATATAGAAAAATGTTTATGATAAAATCTCAAGAAAAATTATATGGAGAATTCTAAAAAAGAGATGTGTTAACCTAATATATATTAAATTAATTAAGAATATGCATGAGAATGTAATGACAAGAGTGAGGATTTTAGACGAATTAATCTAACGTTCCTCATAAAGATAGAGTTACATCAAAGATCGATTCTAAGTCTTTATCTTTTTATACTAATCAAGGACAAACTCACTAGACAGATTCAAGATATGGTATCATAATACATGTCATTTACAAATCATATTATTTTGATAGATGAGACACATGAAAGAGTAAATGTTGAATTCAAATCTTGACGGGAAACACTAAAAGTGAAAGATTTTAGAATTAGTAGAATAAAAACATAATATATGGATTTAAATTTAGTAATATTAGATGTAATGAGATAATTGTTAAAATATAAAATGATGAGTTATTTATAACTGAAAGTTTTAAATATTTATGATCATTTTTTAAAAAGATAAAGGGATTGACAAAGATGTCTTATATAAATAGAAGAGATTGAAATGAAGGAGAGCATCAGGTATTCTTTGTGATCATAAAATACTTTTAAGATTTAAAGGAACAATTTACAAAATGTTAGTTAGATCTGTTATGTTATATGAAGTTGAATGTGAACTATGATTCGAATACATGAAAAGTTAAAAGATGAGAATGTTAAGATAGATGTGAAAATATACAAGGATGATTAAGATAAAAAATAAAAATATTAAAAAGAAAATCAGAATTATACCTATTAAAGAAAAACTCAAAGAGACACATCTAAAATGGTATGGATATATATATATAGACGACTAATAAATGTTCCAGTTAGACAATTTAAAATTATGACAATTGTGTATGTCAAACGAGAAAGAAAGAGATAAAAAAAAGACTTAATTAATAGTAATAAAGTAAAATAAAATTTAAGCTAATAGAGGATAAAATCCAATAAAAAAATTCATATAGTTGATCTCATCTAATGGGATAATGATTGATCATTCTTATTGTTATTATCAATATATGAAAAAGGTTTAAGATCTCATGCATTAGAGACATTAGACAATCTTTTGAATTGATATAATTTTCTTTTGATTCTTTTGGTGATAGTTTCTTTTCGGTGAGGGAGTTTTTTTCTCTGGGTAAGCTTTTACTTTCTCTAAGATATTTATCCTTTCAGCTTCATCAATTTTGTCAAGTTCCTAGGTGGTTTGAGGGGTTAATTTGTGTTGCGTTACAATCGCCCATATCTGCTAGAAAATATATTTTTTAGTCATTTTGCTGATTAAATTCTTCAGTTGAGCTTCTTATTTTGTTGTAAGTAAACATTCTTTTGTTATCATAAATTAGGTTGTGTTTTCCCCAAAAATTAAATTGATTTGTATATTCATACTGTTGTTAGTCCTGCATAGATTGTAACGGAGGAAAGAAATCAAATATAGCCAACCCAAATAGTTGGGATTTTTACAGCTTATACATGCATGCTGATCAGGCTGTGCCTAGTATTATAGCTTCAGTAGATGTTTAAATTAGAGAAAATGGGTTAACTTAACAGATAGGTTATACACTGTTAACAAAGCTCAATTAGGAGACTGGAGAAAATTGTGTACATAAGGTTATTAAAAGATCAAGATACTACCAACTTCATACAAAATCTTTGCATGAGTTCAGAAACAACAGGATAAAATTTATCTGAATAGTTCATCCTCGTGATGTTACAATTCTTAGTGATTGTTGTTATTTTTTTTTAAAAGATAAGTATCTTTTCTGAGTAAACCCCATTCATGAATAGTTCTTCTTCTCTTGTTGACTCTAAAATATCGAGATTGCTATGTTGCGCGACAAATCTCGTGCACGACTCCCTGATCCACCGCCACTGTTGTTGTCCTGTCCAACTATCGCCGGCCGCCACCTCGATCGCGATCGACACACCACTCTCCGGCACTCCTTCCGGCAGCAGATGTGGTCGGAATCTGATGAATTTGACCGAAACAGCTGTCCTTCACTGCACAGCCATTATCAATGGCGATCAGGTCAGATTTCGATCGAAGCGCAGCCAGAAACCGGTCGAGGAAGGACCGGCCAAAATCCAGCCATGATTTGGCCGGAAACAGCACTGCCACTGCCGACCCTATTTCCGGTTGAATTTTGGCCACTATCCGGGCGGCAGTCGGCAGTGGTCGGACAGCACGGTGCAGTGGCAGCGGTGGTGGGTCGGCACAGTGTCGTGCAACGGTGAGTCACAAGTGTCGCGCACAGGTTGCATAGCGGAGCATTTCTTCTAAAATATATATGCACTCTAGACGAGTAGAGAGATTCCAGACACAATGTTAATCGTTGCAATTCCCAATTTTGAAACTTTTGTCGTGATTGCGGGACTGATTTCTAAATGGCAGAGAAGCCTAACCGCCGAAACCATAGAGAGTCCTGCCCTGCCTCTTCAGAGCGTAGACGACGTCCATGGCGGTGACGGTCTTCCTCTGGGCGTGGTGCTCGGTGTAGGTGACGGCGTCATGGATGACGTTCTCGAGGAAGATCTTGAGGACGCCGCGGGTCACTGGTGCGCTTTACGCCGCCCCGCCTTGCCAGGCGGCGTATCGTCGGCTTAGTGATGTCCTGGATGTTGTCGCGGAGGACCTTGCGGTGCCGCTTCGCCCCCGCCTGCCCTTGCCGACCTTCCCTGTTCCGGACACGGCCACGCCGAATTCCGAAGCAATTCGAGGCGAAATCAGATCATTCGACTGAGAATTTCTTCGATAACTCAGAGAAAGAGGGATCGGGTCAAGAAATTAGGGATGGATTCCTCACCTCAGACAGCAAGAATTTGCGAAGCCGGCGCGCGATGGAAAATTTGTAAGGATGAGGGGTGGGAAATCTCGGAGGACCCGTTAGGAATATATCTACCGTTGATATTTCTCAAATGAACGGATGAGATGCGTAAAATCGATTTGCCATGGATCGCTGAGGTGGCAGGTAAATTGGGTGGCAGGTAAAGGACAGGCAAATCTTTGGGCCCACTGAACTAGGATATGGGCTCCACAAGATGAATTGTATAAATTAAAGTCATCGTTTTCGTCCATTGGAACCAAGTCTCAAAACTTATTTCTTAAGATATCAAATAATAGTCCTGCTCACGAAATGTTTAATTCATTTTGACAACTTATTTATTTCTATTTTGTTGATTTTTTAGACATATTTATTATTTTATTTTATTTTTTAAAATGGGCTTGGGTCCAATCGACCATGGTTGAATCAAAGTTAATCCCTAGTTGACCGGGGTAAGGTTGAACCAGGGCGAGGCCTAGCTTGATTAGCCTGGGCACGACTAAATGGCAAATAATGAAATTACTCGAGAAACACTCTCATTCCTTTTGCAAAAAGTGGAATATGTCACCCTCGGGGCTCCATAATTATCTATGAAAAGGTAAATCAAGAATCTGCACGACCACGACGAAGGAGAATATTGTCTCAACGAAATGGTTCTATGACTATCTATAAGGAAGTAAATCAAGAAGTTGCAGTTGACCACGATGAAAGAGGGTATTGTCTCGATTTTGTCCAGATTCAAATCTTTGTCCTTTCTGTAAATCTGTTCCATCATAACCAACTCAATTATGTCGAGACACTCTCATCCCAGTTCTATCTTTGTTCATTCATTAACAATGTAATTTCTTGAACCAAACAAAAAGAAGATACAAAAGAATGCGTCAAATACTGATTTAATTTGTTACTTTACCATCGGAACGAAGTCCCAAAACTTCGCCACAACACTTGAACACTATGCTTCTATCTCCTTTAATTTAATTACAAGTGACTAAAAATCAAAAGTAAGTTTATGTATGGCCTTCTTTAGTTCTTCCATTAAAAAGAAGAATACAAAAGAAAAGGAAAAAAAAAAAAATCAAAGTTCTAGACCGAGTTCATCTTCAATGTCATCGTCCTCTTCGAAGAGCTTCAGAAAGCGTGCCTGCTCCTGCTCCCTCTTTCTCTTTCTCCACCATCTGTACACCATCACCGCAGCAGCACCCGTTACGGCAGAAGCCAATGTGCATGCCACTACGATCATGGTTATTTTCCTTCTCGTTTGGCCGGAAGCCTCATTCTTCGACTCGGTGACATCGCTGGTACCTGTGGACACCCACCCAAATACGCCCTTGTTAATGGGAATGACTAAAATGTGCCCTAGTATTCACTTTCTTCCCAAAAATTGCAGATGTTGTAGGAAAAAAAGTTCCAAGGAATTGTTTTACTGCCTGCAAACCATCTTCTGTAATAATATTCACTATAAACCAACCATAATGCTTGAGTTATTTAATGTTCAGGTCACTTACCATCAGATGAAGTAGTGCACTCAGGGCATATGAATGATGCGTTGAATTGACCGTCTTTGGAGTGCAAATATTTTCCATCGACGAAATTTCCAGCACACAGCTCCCACTCATCGTATACATCATCAGATTTAAATGTGTCCTCTTCGTAAACGCCACACCTTTTACATTTCTTCTCTGGAAGTTCTGTAAGGGGCTGCCAAAGAACACACGATGGATGATGACAAGTTGGTTTGGATAAGCAAAGTAAGTTTCAGATGTCCTATAAAAATCAACTGCAGTAGAAGTGTGAATAATAGAAATGATCAAATGATGTGAGACAGTATTAACGTGAAGATGAAAACAATTATACGAGAGAAGTTACAAATTTTATAAGAGGGAAGACTTTCCAGTCTTAATCCAAAAGGTAGGAGACAAGTAGGGCTAGCAAAATTTGGCACACTAAGATTACCCGATACAAATGCCTCACAAGAAGGTGTTCTGCCCCACAAGAAGGTGTTCATAGACATGAGCAAGCATGACGTATTTATGATATATGACACATTGAAATCCAAGTCACATTACACTGGGTGTTGAGCAGCATGACTAGGTAATTACATCCATAGTAATTAAGCTTGTGATGTAAATATCCTTATCATATCACATTGTCAACTCTATTCTTTTCTTTCTTTTATTGTAGTTATGAGTACTATCTGTTAGTCATCAACTTCGTACTGTGTCGATCATCTTCTATTTTTGTTACATAATTGCATTAAGTGGATTGATGAACATGATCCCCTATGAAATAGGAATAGTTGCATTCTGAGTTTCTTTGTTTGTACAATTATCACTTTGCTTTTAAGTAATCATGTCATTATCTTATTTTATCTGTGTCAATGAAAGTGTTAAGCAAGAAAATCATGCCTTGTTACTTGTTCATAAACAGATCCATTATGTAGGTCATGTTCTGTTTAGAAAGAGACACTGATTCATGCACACAAATTTTAGGACATAAATGCAAAGAAAAATAACAGTTTCCATTTGTTTTTATCGAATTTCAGTTCTACATCAATGTAACGAAGTACATGAAACCAAAAGGACATGTAGAGAAAGCCAGATAGTTGAGACTAACACGGTTTGTCATATTCAAATTAAATGAATGATGGCATAGATTCTTAAGGAAGATATAGATGGGAATATTTGGATAATGCGTATAGCAATAACTAACTAAAGCAATCAAATATACCTATCATATCTCTTCAATATGAAGACATTAAGAAGGTCTTGTAAACAAGGAAAGGGCAGCAAAACATATTTAATATATGAAACACAATCAAAGGGTTTATTTCCCAAATGATGGGCAAATCTAAGAAGGAATTTATGTATCTAGATCTGGCTATAGTTAAGTATAGACCAAATTCATATGTTAAAAGGACAATATAGTGGTACTGCAAGCTAATATAGATTAAGTACACAGGTATACATAGACAAACAAGCATAAAAGATGCACATATGACACTGACACAATTTTTTGGAGAAAATTATTTGATCTACTTCAACCTCTACTACCATTATAAACTGAAACCAAAACATAAGATACTGCAGATGAAATTTGAAATACTGACCAAATATACGCAAGAAACAAAAATAGAACATAAATGAAAACAATCTCATTTTACCACAAACCTGCCAAGATTCATCCCCATTGAAAGTGTACAAAATGTCATTTTTCTTTACATCAGGCAAGTAGGTCTTATTTTCTCCTTGACAGCGAAAGTAGACAATTGGTTTGGTAGGAAACCACTCATGAGTAGTGAATATCTCAATCGAACTTAAGCTCACAATCCTTGACGAAAAAATTCCTGGAAAAATGAGAGCAAAGTCCAATCAAACAATTTTACAAGCAAGATTTTAGAAACTTCATGGTTCTATGTCTCCTTGTGGAACCACTCGAGTTCAACAAGGATGATAAAGTGTTTTATTACTCAACCTAAGAATCCCAAGTTGCAGAAGCACATTACAAGAACATTGGATTAAACATTTAACACCGGAAAATATAAGAACAACTATTTTTAATGTCCTAACCAAACACGTTCCTAATCGTCCCTTCCCAATAACTCCCCACCTTCTCCGCCAAAAACAATTAACATGAACAGAAGGTAACGAATCTGATTCCGTGGTTTAACGTCAAATACTACCAAACAACAACGAGTTGTTTATTTAATATAAAATCATAATAAACAGAATTGAAGTCCACAGGCCAACTGCGAAGAAGGAAGAAAATTGATAAATAATCAAATTAAAACAAAAAAAAGAAAGAAATATCAAAGCGGAAATAGAGAGAACAAGGAGAAGAGCGGCCGGCGACTTGTTACCGGGAATTGAGCAAACCAAGACGTGCAAGACAAGGAAAAGGCGAGCAACTGAGATCGACGAGCTCGGAGGCCGTCGAGTTCTCCGCATAACGATCGGAGCTTAACAGATCGCGAGAGATCGAGAGAAAGACGATCGATCGAGCGAAGGTAGAGGAAGACTTGATCGAGATGTAAACGATGATGGTTTTTGCTTGCTGGGCCCACCCCATCGGCCCATGGGTCCCATCCATATAACATTACCCTGTCACGTGCGGCGGGTTCAGAGAGAGCAAAGAACTCTAGCCACACGTGCCGGCCCAGACCGGACCTGAACTAGCTTAACACCAATGGATCAACAAATAAGATGATTAGTTTGTAGTTTTTCTCAATGATTTTCAAATATATTGTTTGAAAAAATAAAAAAAAAATCACGTCTAATTTATAAAATTATCAAATGTGAATGCCTATTATACATGTATATATAAATTATTAATTTAAAAAATATGTGAAACTATTTTTCTTTTTCCGAATTGCCTAATAAAGTCCCGTACTAATTGGGGCGCTCGGATGTATCGATTAATCCAATCGGATATTTGCTTCAAGTCCGGGGACCGCTTCTGCAAACTAGGAGCTCAACGATCACTACCGTCCATATTGTCTTACCAAGAACAAAATCCGACGTTCCATAACTTGAACACCTCATCCATCCGAACCGAACTGGAGTCTACCAATCACCGCCATCTACTCTCGTCTTTATAAACCGCCCCAACCCAACACCTTTTTCCCCATCTCGATCAAGTCGTCAGCTTGCCCAATCTTTCTTCTTCGGATCCCTCGATCGCGATCTCTCCATGGCGCCCAAGGCCGAGAAGAAGCCCGCGGAGAAGAAGCCCGCCTCCTCCGATAAACCGGCGGAGGAGAAGGAGAAGAAGGCTGCCGCCGAGAAGGCCCCCGCAGAGAAAAAGCCAAAGGCCGGGAAGCGCCTGCCTTCCAAGGACGGTGCGGCCGCCGGCGGCGATAAGAAAAAAAAGAAGGTGAAGAAGGGCACTGAGACCTATAAGATCTACATATTCAAGGTGCTTAAGCAGGTCCATCCGGACATTGGGATCTCCAGCAAGGCCATGTCCATCATGAACTCCTTCATCAACGACATCTTCGAGAAGCTCGCCCAGGAGTCCTCTCGTCTTGCCCGCTACAACAAAAAGCCCACCATCACGTCTCGCGAGATCCAGACTTCGGTGCGCCTGGTCCTGCCCGGTGAGCTCGCGAAGCATGCCGTCTCCGAGGGCACGAAGGCTGTTACCAAATTCACAAGCTCTTGAAGCAATGGTGCTTGTTAGGGTTTCAAAAGCCTTTGAATCTTTGAGGCGTGTTGGATTCAAGGGCTTCTCTAGTCAATGTTTTCTTTACGTACTTTTATTGCCGTTCCCAGGTGGATCGATGCTCATGTAATATAGTATTTGCCGATGTCAAAGCCGTGGAAGCTTGATCTCTTTTAACAGATGAGCGGCTTTGCCGGTCGTACTTGATACGCAGTCTTACATTCTAAGCCATGGTATTGGGAAAGCATCATTATTCCAGAATCTAAAAATAGATCATTACGTCAATAAGTTGTGAATGGTTATACAACAAACCAAGATCTAACAGATAAGGGAACACAGGATTACTATTCCCTGATAATAGTACAATCTTACGACTCACAGGCTCAGCAACGAGAAAAAGCACTGCCATGCGTGAGCATTTCCTATCTCTCAGGTGCTTTTGGGTTTTCTGAAACTCTCCCAACTGGAAGCGAGGACTCCTATGAAGTAGTATACAACCGTCTTGATGCATGTCATGATAAAATTCCAACAAGAGAAAGGCCAGTACCAAGGATACAGCAATCGAAAGAAGAGGCTTATGACATGACGAGGATATCGCCCCACCTGAAACAACCAGAATGATTGAGATGTTGGCAAATGCACATTTCGCATAGCAGTCACTTAACATAAATAGATACAAATAATCCTTAAATGGTCTCTATGTTTGTGATCAAGGATAAAGTCTCATGTAACATGAATTTTCTCCATTTGAGACTGCAAAAACAGAGCAAACAAATGAGCATTACGTTCATCTAAATCTATGTTGATGTCCATTTTTTTGAAGATTGAATGCTCCTTGGCTTGTGGATGTTCTCTGCAGTTTCTTAGAAGATTTGATTCAGTTAAAAAAAATAATAGAGCGAGAGATTACTAACTGGAAAGAGAAGATCCAATGTATCCCAGGCCGCGTGTCGTGCAACTCTCGTCGGATACATAGGCCCTCCAGGAGAAGTGAAGCTGTAGAGACACGCCTTTAGTCTTGTACTTGTCGTCATTCTCAGCTCTAGACCTATAAAGTTCTCCATGATATTAAAGATTGAATTTACCAAGAAGATAATTGCTTTCGGTTGGAAGTTTGGAACATTGTACAAGAAAATTGAACTGCCTGGACACAAGTCAAACCTCGAATAGCAGTCATACGGGCCAGATAATGTACAAGAACAGGTTCCACCTTTAACTTTTGAAGCTGAAAGTAATTGCAGCAGTATGTTTGTGATGCCTAGTATTGTCTATTTGTAAGCAAATGAAGGCTGGTAAAAGAATGACAAACCTGATCAGTAAGTTCGATCACAAATATATCTGCGGGGCCTCCAATCAAGAAAGCATTTGGGAAAGTGGGAAAATTTTTCAGAAAAATTTCAAGAGAGTCATCTGATAGTAGCAAAGTTAAGAAATCAAATGAGAGAACATAATAAGGTTGGAAGTGGTGTTAGAAGTAGAGAAAAAACACACCAGCATCGTAGAAGAATAAGAACCTGGAAAGGAGAAGGTAGAGATCACGACGGGCCTAGAAAAGAAAATCAATGCCAACAAGATTGCAGAAATTAAAACTTTGATACTTAGGGGTCAGGATCCATGGTTTGCTAGGTTGAACAAAACAAAATTGTCATGTACAGTTGAGAAATTAGAAAGCAAAACCTGCAGAGATATCTTAACGCTTCGCTCCGGTACAAGAGCAACCTCCTTTAGAAGATACTGAAAAGAAAATAAGATAAAATATTGTTGACATTTGAGCTAAAACACTAATTGGATTGTTTGAAAGGAACCAGAAGGCTTGACCTACAGTGAACAGTGATAAAAATCTCCTCCTATTCGTTTGGATGTCAATCCTGAAAAAGCAAAAAAACAAAAACAAAAACAAAACAAGGGCTGTCAGAAATATATTGAAACCCAAAAATGAGACAAACATAACTTATACTCTGATTTATTTCACAAAGTTCTCATGGTACACAAGCCAAGTAATCTTTTTTTTTAATTTCAGCAAATATGTTTCAGAAAATAATTCAGACGAATCAATATCCAAGATATACTAAACTCTTAACGAACTTGAAAGCTAGATTTACCAATATCATAAATTAAGGGTAGAGTGAGAGATTCAATAATATGTAGAGGAGCTGTATTTGCATAACTCGAGTAATTCTTAATTAAACTCGCCAATATTATACTAAAGGACCAACCAATCAACACCATGGATATCTATCTATCCAATATAAGACCAGGAAATGCAGGTAGACTAAAGTGTAACTGACAATAAGGATACGAAACTGATCCTATTGTACTATAGTAACAGGGGCTAGGATATTACTTCTTACAAGATAGCCTGTTCATACTTTTTTTTTTTGCACCATATAATTTCTTTAATTTTCTAAATAAATTGATAAGTAGGCAGCTTTCTGATTAGCTTTGCAGGAATCCAACACAAAAGCAACTAGGATATTCATGAATATGTAAAGACATTGATGTCAGCAAGTTATTACATACAACGAGGGAACTAAAATAAGGTATTTGCTATTTTTCATTCATATATATATAACATCTTACCAGAAAACATTGCCTGCACCTTGAACAAGGGCGGATCCATAACGTAGCAGTGCTTCAGTATTTTCAACAGAAACTTCAAATAACTGAAATTTCAGAACAAGTAGCCAGACGATCATGAGATATGAGGTGAAAAAAAAGGAATGAAGTTGACATTAAAAATCACGTTTATCTTCTCTAGTGTAAACATAAATCTAAGTTTTTGCTACAATATCTATTGAATTGAGCATGTTAATGGTACAGTGATGGGATATGTTTTGTTTTAAGATGATTTATTCACATTTCGGGAAATAATACATTAATTGAATAGCAAAAGATGAATTTTTATGCTATTTTTCTATAGTAAAGTTCCAATATCAGTAAAGACCATAATGTAATTTTGGCACCCAGGTTATTAATCATACGAACTATCCATGTTGTATAAGATATAACATGGTTGGACAATGACAATGCCACTAATTAACTTCACTTTATATATGGAATCTTTTGGGTGCCATCTAGTTTGTTACACAATTAAGAAATAAAGATAAACATACTAGTGTTGATAAACATTGTATTAGGGGGTGGCAAAAGATGGCACAAGTCATTTACAAGACATGAATTGACCCAGAAATTTGTGGCTACAGGTCAGTTAAACGAGCTGGGTCATAAACATGATGTGTTAAGGTTTAATGACTTGACTCACTTTGACCCATTTAAACGTGATTCATTTTGACCTGCTAAAATAAGATCCATAACTCGTTTCAACATCTATTCACTATCTAAAAATCATGTTTCGAAATTTTGAGGCTACCTAACATTTTTTTCCCAAACCAGTCTACAGGTGTCAATGAACGATTATATTGTGCTAGTGATATTGCATTGCATAGAGCTTGAAGAGAGCTTCATGAATGGATTAAATTCACGTAGCTGGTCTCAAATAATTGAGACAAACATAGCTTGATGATCATGATGAAGATGATGATGTTGAATGTCAGTGCAAGTTTATCACATGCATTTGATATTTTTGGAGGTACTTGTGTCAACTTTTGACCAATTCTATGGAGGTTTATTTTTCTTAATACTTAGAAATCTAGCTTCCAGGTATGAAAAACAAGTAATTCCAATAAAAGAACTAGTGAGAATTTCGCAATCTACACAAAGAACTTGTGAGAATTCTGCAATCTACACAATCTATCAGAAAGTTCAAGAAATGCATCTTGAACAACTGATACAGGAAAAAAAACACAAGCCTATTTTATGTGATATGAAGTAATTATCAATAAACTCAATCAGAAGGGCAAAGTTAAAAGCATGAATAAGTACTTATTGAATGGGGAAAAAACATACCCATTCGTGAAAAAGGAGGGCAAATATATGTGACACAAAAGATTGGCTCCATAACTGGACAATTAAATCAAGTACGCACTTTCCTTTTTCAGGTGCTTCAACATAATAATCAGCGAGTACATCATAGAAACAAAGGCTAGTATCAATTCCATAATTTGCAGTGGCAATTTGATCTTCATCCTTGCTAAAAATTATATCTGCAGGGGTATCATAGGAAATTAGTCCTCATTTTATACTTTATTTTCATCACAAAACAATATTATTACAATTTTTTTTAACAAAGAAAAACAAACACGCTACCAATTCCTAGTGTATAATAAGCGTGCAGATAAAAGATGTAGATAGTATGCGAAAAGTAACAATATATGCTGTCTAATTAGTAGAATCAATAGCTTACGGGATTCATTTTAAGTCTCAGGTAGTCTGTTAATGACTTGAGAGTAGAAGTATAATGAGACAAACTGCTCTTTGCTAATGAATTGCAAGCGAAGCTAAACGAAGTATAAACTGTGTTTAGCTACAATTACATGTTTATTTCTCTCATTCTTTTTCAGTTGAGAAGCATACATATTTATTTCTTATTTTGAATTTTCAGTAAATATATATCACAATCTTGACAGTCGGTTCTTAGACCTCATATTTCATACTATAACCGTTCTGTATTTGAAATTCAAAGACCTTTAAAGTTTATTTACAATACCATCAAATTTGACAAAAGGTTCTTAAATCTCACATCACCTATGACCGACAATACATTTTTGAAGACCTACAAATCAAAGTATTGTAGTTTCTATTATCAACGTGAAAAAACATATCATTTTATTCGTAGTTTTAAATTCCTGAGATTACATTAAAAAACACCAGGGAATACAACATTACCAAAAGCTCGGTCATCGATTCCCAAAGCTACATCAGCAAACAACTGCTGAAGCAAATCAGGTCTCTTCCCTGGCGAGCTCAAAGCCTGCAGGAAAACAAGATCACCAACAAAATAATGAGCATCGATTCAACATCCCTAAAGATGAGTACAGAACGCAGTCGAAGAAACGTTACTCGATCCGACCCCCAAGTAAAAAAAAAAACAGAACTAATCAAGAACAAACAACCCCAATCCTACCCAAGGACCAGAACCCTCACCTTCCGGAGCTTCCTCTCGATCTCCAGAGTGAGCGCGTCCAGGTAAGTCGATCTCCGATCCGACGAGGCAGGCTGCATCGTCCCGGCCACCCAAAACGCAAAAGCATTTGAAGATAAACGCGGTAGAACCCTAACCCTCCTTCAGCCTCAAGACCACCGCACCCTAACCCTCCTGCAACCGCGATCCGATCGAAATCCCACAAGAATTCGTCAATTGAGGGCTCCAACAACGCAATAACTCGAACCCCTAGCAAAAGCCAACAAAAAAAAAAAAAAAAAAAAAAAAAAATCGGCGAACGATGCGAGGGCCAGCAACCGTTCTCCTCGCACGAAGTCAAAACACGACCAGACCCACCTTCGCCGTTTGACTCTCTCTGAATCCCTTACCTCGCCGTTTACCCGGCCTTATATAGCAAGGGACGCGGATGATGACGTGTCTGCTCTTATCGAAGAGGTGTCAGGAAGCGCGGTCCAGAACCATTCGAAAAAAGTAAAAAAGCTTCAATGAAAACACCTGATTTTCGTCTTTTTGTTACTTTTTTTGTACAGCCCGTATTCGATAAATTTTGGGTGATTATCAATTATAAAAAAACATATCCACATATTAACCAATGCAAAATCGACTAATTTTACAGCACACATAAAATAAATATTGATACAAAATTAACATAATCAATTTAGCAAAGATAAGCCAATAATTATATTAATGTACAATGGCTGAGGATATTTGCTGTACAATTGACTATTTACATAGGGGTGGTAAAGAAAATCTGAAACATGAAAGCTTCACTACATTAGTTAGGTTACTGCTTACCAGCCCATTAAAGTTCTTCTCACCCTGTCAACAATATGATTCCTAGCATGTGGACTTGACAAAGGCAATTCCTTGCTATCAACCAAGAGGAACCTGTAGACCTCCCATTCCCTATCAAATGATGAGTGTCTGCCAATTTCAGCCTGCAAATGATATATATATCGAGGTTGAATACTCGCAGTATTGGTACCAAAAGGTGTTTAGAGATTGTAGCTTACTTACAGAGAAAATGCAAATCCCTAGCAATTTAAGAGCAAGAGTGGAATCATAAAAGACACGAGGCCTTCCTTTTCCGGACAGCTCAACGGGATTGGCAACGAGGAGCTCGGTCTCTGGCCCACGATTAACGATCATAACTCTCAATGGATGAAGCATTTCTGATCTCAAACAAGAGAATAGGAATTCCTGCTTTTCTGGATCCGTAATCTTCTTTCCATCTGTTTGCTGGATGAATAGATCAATCTCTCGGGAGCCTTTCGTATGTGACATGAATCGCCCGTAAACTATCTGAATCATGGGGAACAACATCATTATCAGTCATTATGCATCTTCAATGTGCATTTGCAATGACCTGGCAAACTGGGATTATGAGTACAGTCGAATCTTTGTAAAGGTAACAAGAGCTACAGAGCTAGATATAATATGCTAGCAGTTTGTATATATTTATATTGGATAATAAATAAAGATGAGATTTTAATCCTGATGACTGGAGGATGTTGTTAGATCTAGTTTTGTGAAGATGTGAAAAATTCAGCTTCTTCATGAAATAGGAACTCATGTCAGGGATAGATGTTGTTAATCATCACTTTGCTGCGGTTCTCTTCTTTCCTAGTGTGAGAGACAGGATTACACAAGAATCAATAACCAATAATCAACTAACTAATATGCTAAATAATTCATTTTTAACAGCTACAAGTGATATCTTGCTTAAGTTAAATAGAAAAAGTCAGAGGAGAAAGGGAACCTGAATATTGCAATCCTTCAATGTCCTCAAAATGTCATAGAGGAGTCCCTTTTGATCAACACAATGAATTTGAAGCAAAGTCGAGGTATGGCTTAATGTATTATCAAATTTGAGATCGGATTTCGTCAGCTTTTTCATGTCTGGAATGACAGAATGTAAACACAGTTCATTGTCTACTAGCTCCAGGCTGAAGAGATTTTCAGCAACTTGTGGTGGAAAACTGGAGAAACCATGTTGAAAACCATTAGCTGGCAAAATCTCAAAGCTATAAAGTGACTCCCCTAGGATTGTACTCAGTTGTTCATGCGTCTCATCCTGTCTCCTTTGTGTGTGCAAGAGCTCCCTGCCAAAACAGCAAAGTAGAAGGTAGAAATTTCCATCTTATATAAACAGGGCACAGCATTCTGTCAAGGTAAAAGTCATTAAACCATATGCTAGTTTATGCACAGAAGCATGCCAAAAAAAATTTGCACCTATTGCATTAGTTGCTAGAACTTGATTGCATTACATACTTGATGCAAAATTCCAAGGGAAAATTAGCATGATCATAGGAATTCGAACAAACACAAGATGCAAGAGAACAAGCTGAAACAAAATTGGTAGATCCACTTACATGCCATCAGTAATAAAGAAAAGGTTCATGCTCTTGCCATCTGGGGTTGTTGAGACTTTCACTCTGTGAATCAAAAGTTCAAGCTCACAAAGAACCCGTGTGACATCTACAACAAATACGGCAGTGATTAAGAAATGCAACTTCCAACATAAGATCAACTCAGAGGTAAAATATGAATTACCATGCAAGAGTCCTTTTCGATCAGTAGAAAACAACTTCATGAGGTAAACCTGAGAATTCACTGGCTGATTCGATGAATCAATGTAAAATGGAAGAGACCAAGATGGGCAAATAGATATTAGTCGGTTCTTCAAACTCGTCCAATGGATGTTACTGGAGGCTGAGCACGGGATGACCCATAATACCAAATAGCACCATTGCCCATCAGTCGACAAATCTTCAATCAAAAAAAAAATAATATTACAGACAAATTCCATGTAAATTTGAACTCATTGGTGATATCAATGAAAAGGTAACATCTAACGCGTCATTCAAAAACTGCAGCAGCATTTCCAACAGTCAAAAAAATCAAAACAAACAAAACAGATGACATGTGAACAACAGTGAGGAGATAACTATCAAGAAAAGCATTCGCAAACTAGAGATAATTAGTTCAATTTTTAGACAGGAAGAAGCAATTTGATTAAGAAGAACACACGATTTCTCGAATCGGGAAAAAGAACACTGCATCGTCAAACAGTATATTGGAGATGAGAAAATAAGAGTATCAGCAATTACTTGTCAATAAACCTATAATGTCATTAAAAGCAATAATAAGAACACCAGGAGCTGTACAAGGTATCGAAAGAGGACCACAAAAGCAAGAACAATGACATCAGGATTCGCCCAAGCAAGAATAAAACTAACAGAATTGTAATGATAATAATAAATAACGAAGGCAATTACGCTATCACCTGCTCTGGCGATGCGAAGGCCGAACTCGAGGATCGTGCGGCAGAGGTCGCATCCGAGGCCCGTCTGATCGGGACAATTGATGGTGATGACGCTGAGCTCCCCGGCCATCTTGGCGACCTGGATAGCTACCGCGTCGTCGCTCGCCATCCCAATCCACCACCGCCCCCCGATCGTACCCAGCCGACGAATCCGCTGCCCACACGGAATATTCCACGAAGATTCCGGCGTGTTCTCCCCCTTCCGCTCTCTCGTTCTTTCTCCCCCCTGCTTTTTTACGCGCCACACAAAGTTAACAGAACTTGTCGGCGAGGAGGGTTTAATAGTCTGCCATCAATGTAGCTGAGCTGTCTCACCAGAAACAGGAAACACGTTCATTCCGTGATCTTATCTCCATCTAAGAAGCAAGCTTAAGAATAGAGCCTCGTCAGCAGATTTCTCATGACGTCATCTCGCCGATATCCGGAAACGCGTTCCGTGAGTTGCTCGCGACAGCTGATGGCCAGGTCAATCGCTGCTGAAGAAAGGCAAAAGCGACGCGGACTGGCCTTCGAAGGGATCACAGCCGTCAGTCTATGACTGGACGGTTCCCAGTGTGCGTTGCGTGGCGGAGTCCATCGCAGCCGTAGGATAAGCGGGAAGTGGAGCTGAGGTGTCCTTTCAGGTTTCCAGAAGCAGTGGGCCCAGCACACCTGTGAACCATGAGGCTCAGGCAGTCCTCTGTCTTTTAAATTTTAAAACAAAATAAATAAAATAAATCAAAACAATATTGTAGTCTAATATTCAAAAAAAAAATCACATACCAAATTATTCCTTTATAATTGGATTAAATGAAATTACATTCCATCCAATTACTTCACAAGTTGTTGGAACGAAGCAATTGGATTGAATGAAATTTTTAGATCCGCATAAAATTGTTTTCTACACAATGGTTTATTTTATTATACAATATCTTAAGACAACAAAATTCAAGTATAAAAATATTGGATAAATTTTAATCATTAGGAAGAAAACTTGTCTTCCATTAAGTAAATTTTAAGGAATGGTGAGGCCAAACGACATAATGGATAATGTTTCTTTGTCCTTAAAATAGTTAGTTTGATCATATTAACATTTTTAAAATTAGATGAATCATTAAATCTTTGGGAATGCTGACCATTTCAGTGGCGGAGCTACAGGGGGGGGCGCCTGGGGGCGCTCGCCCCCCCTGGCCCCTGTGTAAAATACCGAGAGGGAGTAAGGGACTAATGGGTTATAAGGCTTAATGGGCTTCAAATCGGACCCGATCCGTTAAGGAATATTAAAGGTCGATCGGCACTACCTCTCCTCTGGTTTCCTTCGCGCGCCTGCCTCCCGACCTTTCGCCTTCGCTGTGTTTCTGCTCTTCCTTAGCCGCCGACGCTGCAAGGTGGAGTTGCCGACGGCCGACGCGGTTCTGAAGCTGAGGAGCGCCGGAGACCGGAGTTGAGCAGTGGGAGATTGGTCTTCGCCGCCGCCGGAAAAGGGACTCGGATCGTAGCGTGGGGGTATGATGAGAGTCATAATTTTTCTGCAATTTCTGCAGTTTATATCTTTAAGAATTAACTTTATTCCTTTTTCATACTTTGGATTGCTTGATAATGGGTCATATCTTTTATAAATACCATTTGCTAGCTGTTTTGAACTTATAACTATTATAATTACTGTTAATCATTTTTGGAGTCATCATCGTGCTTTCAATTGTTTATTCTCACATTAGGTATTCAATTATAGGGTATTGTGTTTGAGTCTTGCATTTGTATAGTGTGATAGTTTTTCTTTAACACAAGAAAATATTTTATCCCTTTTAACTTCACATTCAGACTGGGATCTTCTTGTAGGATTGTTTTTTCTTCCTTAATCCCAGTATGGAGAGGTTGTGAGTTTCACATGATGGTGTGGCTTCCCATTCCTCCATCACTACCAAAAAACCATATTACTTCTCTATCATACACTTTTTCTCTCCTTAGACATTGACATGTGTAAAGAAATAGATAAAACAGGGTAGCAAGTTTTGAAAAGGAGGCAGTTAGATCAAATGAAGACTAATATTGGGAGAGCAAATGAGTAAAGTTCAACGTCAGTCCCTTGTTTCAAGAGTAGATGCTAGAACCTTTATCTATCTATTCAATCTGTAATCTCGCACAAGTTGCCATTTTACCCTCACAAATTTCAAAATCTTGCTGTATCTTCTGTTTGAGGGGAATTTAAGGAAGAAGATTATATCAAATTGTTTGAAGATTGTCACTAACTTCATCTTTTGGAGAGAGATCTCTTGAAGATTGTGGTGAACTACAATTCAGCTTTCATTTCAGAGCATTGGTTGTCAAGCTTCAAAATCTTGTCGTATCTTCAGTTTGAGGGGAATTTAAGGATAAAGATTATATCAAGTAGTTTGAAGATTGTTCAGTAACTTCATCTTTTGAATATCTCTCTCTTGAATATTGTTGTGAACTACAATTCAACCTTTATTTCAGAGAATTGGTTGTCAAGCTTCTCAACCACTATACTATTGTCGTGTCAACATCTTTATCATAGTCGAGTGTCTTTACTCTAATATTTTATTGAACTTTTATTATTTTTTAATTTATAGGGACGTGATGAGCAATAGAAAGATTGATTCTTATTTCAAAAAAAGAAATCTTGATGGGGAGACAAATATTAATTCTTCTACACATGTTGATGGTAATCCGGTGATGGCTGATAAAGGTGGTGAACTGTTGAATAATCAAGATGACCAAGTTAATCAATCTGATTCTCCTCCAAAGAAGTGTCCGAGGGTAGATAATGCATCACTTGATGATTCTCAAATTGAAAGAGATCCTGGTAAACGTCAAATGATATGGAAATATCCAATGGAAAAAAGAGATGAAATTCGACGATTATATTTGAGAGCTGGTCCTTATCAAGTTGCTCCTCCTGTATTCAAGGGTAAAGGTAGAAAGTTTTTAACTTCTTGGTATGAATCATTTAAGGATTGGCTAGAATATTCTCCTACAGAAAATGCAGCATTTTGTCTTCCGTGCTTCCTTTTTTCCAACCCAGATTCGACAAGTACATTTGTTGTCGGTGGATTCAAGTCTTGGAAAAAAGTAAATGCTGGAAATGATTGTGCTTTTTTGTCTCATGTGGGAAAGACACCTAACTCTTTGCACAGGGTGGCTGTTGGCAAATGTCATGATTTGATGAATTCATTGCAGCATATAGATATGAATATGGATCGGCAGTCTCAAGAGTTAGTTGTGAAGAATCGATTAAGGCTTAAAGTTTCAATTGAAGTTGCCAAATTATGTGCATTTCAAGGTATTGCATTCAGAGGTCATGATGAGAGTATTGATTCATATAATAGAGGTAACTTTTTGGAGATTATAAAGCATACGGCTGCCTTTAATGATGATGTTGCTTCTGTTGTTCTTGAAAATGCTCCTCAAAATGCAACTTATACTTCTCCTGCAATTCAGAAAGAGATATTGTCCCTCTATGAAAGCAAAATTCAAAGATTTATACGTTCTGAGATTGGTGATGAAAAATACTGTCTCATTGTGGATGAATCTCGAGATGAATCTGCTAGGGAACAAATGTGCATTATTTTGAGATTTGTTGACAGAGAGGGTTTTGTTCGGAAAAGATTTTTTGACATTATTCATGTAAAGGATACTAAAGCTTTGACATTGAAGAAAGAAATATGTAAGGTTCTTGCTCATCATAATCTTAGTACACAGAATATTCGAGGACAAGGATATGATGGTGCTAGTAACATGCGTGGGGAGTGGAATGGTTTGCAAGCTTTGTTTTTGGAGGAATGTCATTATGCATATTATATTCATTGTTTTGCTCATAGGCTGCAATTAGTTTTGGTGGCAACAGCTAAAAGTCTCATACCTATTGAGAACTTCTTTTCCTATGTTACTTTGATTATTAATTTAGTTTCTTCTTCGAAACGTCATGATCAATTGCAAGTTGCTAGAGCATTTCAAATTGAGGAATTGATTGTTAGTGGTGAGCTTGAAACAGGAAGGGGAAAGAATCAGATTGGAAGTATTCAACGTCCAGGTGACACACGTTGGAGTTCTCATTTAAAATCTCTACACAGTCTATTTGAAATGTTTGATCCAGTTCTTCAGGTGTTGGAAGACATAGGAGAAGAAAAATGTTATGTATCATCAAGATCATCAGCTAGAGGAGCTTGTGAGGTAATGATGTCTTTTGAGTTTATATTCATCTTGCATTTTATGATAGAATTATTGGGAAGAGCAGACGAGCTATGCAGATTGCTACAGCAGAAATCTCAAGATATCTTGAATGCTACTGAGTTAGTAGCAAATACCAAAGAAAACCTTGAAAATTTTCGAGAAAAAGGTTGGAATGAGTTGTTAGAAAATGTGAAGAAATTCTGTGAGAAGCATGATGTGAATGTCCCTGACATGAATGATCGACGATTGTCGAGTAAAGGTCGTCCACGAAAGGCTGATTCAGTTACATCAGAGCATTATTATCGGGTTGAAATTTTTATTGGCACAATAGACTGTATATTACAAGAGATGAAGATCCGATTCAATGAAGAGATGATGGAATTACTCAAGCTCAGTTCAGCACTTCATCCGAAAAATGGCTATGAATCATTCGATATTCATGAAATTTGCCGATTAGCTGAAAAGTTCTATCCAGAAGATTTTACAAATCAAGAAAGAACGCGTTTGAGATATCAATTGGAGCTTTTTGAAATAGAAATCCAGAAAAATATGAACTTTAAGGATATCTCAACTATTTCTGAATTATGCCAGGTATGTTTTTTTATATAAAAAATAATATTTTTTTATTGAAGGTTAGTCATTGCTAACTAATATGCACATAATTTTGTATCAGGTCTTATCGAAGACAGGAAAATCAGAAAGTTATTCTCTTCTTGACAAATTGATTCGACTTATTTTGACTCTACCAGTTTCTACTGCAACATCAGAGCGTGCATTTTCTGCAATGAAAATTGTGAAGAATAGGTTGCGGAACAAAATGGAAGATGATTTCTTATCAAGTTCTTTGATAATGTATATTGAGAAAGATATTGCTCGCAGTTTTGATGTCAATTCTGTCATAGATGAATTTGAGTCTATGAAAAAGCGAAGAGCGCAACTTAGATTGCGTTGAATGTAACTTATTTCTTAGTTAATTCAAAATTTATTTTATTAGTGTGACAATGCGATGTTAAAAAATGGCCCCCCCTCGGTAAAAATCCTGGCTCCGCCCCTGTAAAGAACACATGTTTTTCCACAAAAAAAAGGTGAATTATAATATCAAGAGATAAGCTTGGGGCTTGTGCGGCTAACCTCACAAGATGACTAGTCTAAGATTGAAAATGGGTGAATTACAATATTAGCAAAAAAATGAGATTGCAGTCTGACACTACAAATAGTTAAACAAAATAGAAGAGTATTGGGAAGTGCAAGAAGACACCTTTAGCCAATCATACAACGTTCTGGATCTCTTGAGAATAGATATAACAATCTTAACTATCACAGACACACATACACATATTTATATATATATATAAATGATAATTCCAGTAGCCACATCTCTGGGGGTGGTCGGCCCGGTCCCACGGAAGTTTCCCACCGACCACCAGGGTAAATCGGGAAGCGCATACGGCGGCCAATCCAGATGCCCAGCATCCTTTGATTGCGTTCCCCATTTGGAGGAAAATTCCTGCAAATACGCCGTAGCTGGGGATCGAACCGCGGGTCCTTGAGTTACAATCCGGATGTCCTACCGTTGCACCATTGCCCCGGGGACATATATATATATATATATATATATATATAGAGAGAGAGAGAGAGAGAGAGAGAGAGAGAGATATATATTTAAAACAAGATATCATACAAGTTCCAGATGTGCATTAGAGCAAATAGCACGTACATCTCGTCATTTAACAAGCCAAAACTTTCAGAATAAATGTGATGACCATCAGGATAATAGCAATATGCCAGTAGATTACCTTGCTCGACGCTAGATATTCCAACTTTCAACCCATTGAAAGCTGACATCACTGTAAAATATAAAAAAGAAGTATTGTAAAACAAATGAATGATGGAAAGAATTTATGTTACTAGTCATGCGAAGTAACTCCTGATTCGTTCTTATACATTATATGGAATGATAGCGCTATGGATTCAAGGAAAATAATCACACAACCTGACATTGCTGGGGTGACAACACCATCAGCAATCACCATCGAAGTACCAAACAGAACCAAAACTAACAGCATCTTTTTTAAAATTATTGACTTTTCAAGATGCTCCTTGATTTTCAAAGACCTTTCTAGCTCTGGTGATGGCACCTTTAGCCTGAAACTTGATATATGAGCATCAGAAGGCAACTGATTTGGAAGAAGACTAGCCTTCGCATTCCTGCAAATCAAAGAATATAATGCAAATGTTCCTCCTGCAAAAGACCAGCATAATGAGAAGGCACTCAAATAATATATAATGAAAGACACTGGCAAACCAAGCATATATAACTCTTTGCATACCTTCACCATCATCGTTAGCCCAAAGGACAACTAAGATATATTTCACAAGCGACACCAAAATCAAAGTATATAAAACAAGAGAGAGTGCTCCTAGAACATCTTCCTTCTGAACAAGAGGATACTTATTGAACATGACATCAAAAGTGTACAATGGGCTTGTCCCCACATCTCCAAATACAACTCCAAGTGTCTTAAGAGCAAGCACTATGTGTCTTCCCAGACTAGCATCCTATTCAATAGAGAACAACACATTCAGAAAGCTATTACGTGCAAAGCAAATACACAGTCCAAAAAACGGTTTTTTTGAAACTGTTCTAATATAACCCCATGATTCCATACATCAATTGCTTGGTTAGTCAGAGAATCTACTTTAAACCCACAAACGATTTTGGCAATAAAAGTTTCAATATTGACATCAACGATACTAAGCATTCACCTGTAGGATATTTACCAAGCAAGTCAGTGTCATAATTTAGAGAAAGATAGCATTTTGGATACCAGTACGCACCTCAAAGTTGTTTCTATGAGCTCCATGGATCTCGAGAGCTTCAACGTCGAAGGAATCGATCCGAGGGCCGGTCCGGATCAGCCTCTGTTCCACATTTTCCTCGTCCTCATCCGACTCGGAGCTCGTCCTGTGCGACGAATCATCATCTTCCTCGTTCGAGTCATCCTCCTCGTCGCGGGCGACCCACCGCGACTCGGTGGAGTCCATCTTGCCCAGGTGCCCGTTCCCACCCTCCGCCATCGACCTCCTCACCAGCGAACCCAAACAACGGCCAAGGCCGATTCCTAACTCATCGCAAATCCTAGAAAGGCCGTCAAGAGCAGATCAAAGCAGATCGAGCAACGGCGCAGAGGAAGAAGAGAGCGAGCGGGAGAGCAAAGACAGGGAAGCGATCGAGACACCGAGGGGCCTGGGGAGAAGAACCGGAGTGGAAATTTTTGTCGTAAAATTTTTCATTTTTGCCACCGGATAATTATGAATTATCTATTTTTAAAATATTATTTTTTTAAAACGATTTTTATTATTTAAAATGAGTTTTTATTTTTAATTTAAGTTTATTTTTTCATTCTAAAATAAATATTTTTCAAAAAATCAACTGGACAACTTGATACATATCTCTCCCTAACCCGTTGCGTTATCGGGCAGAAAGGGACCCACACGGAAGCGAAGGTATTGGCCTCCGTGTAGCTCAGGTCGCTCGTCATCTCGCTCAACCGCAGCTCGTCCTGCTCCGTAGCCACCTACGGAGCCTCCGAGGAACTGCTTCAGCCTATTGGCCTCCACCTAGTCAAGGACGGATCCAGTATTTCATATTTGGGGGGCCATATAATGAAAATGATATACTCATGTGAACAAAAGAATTGCCCAAAGATACATATCAAGGACCACCCAAGCCCTGGAAAGTGGAAACCAAAAAAGAACTCAAATCACAGTCCGAAAACCCCTGAGATCAAACTATTCGACTGAAACTCACCCGATTTACTTCTTCTCTTCGACTCTTCCGGTCTGCCCTTCACGCCACTGCCGCCGCCGATTGACCCTGTACCCGGCACTGCCCAATCCACCCTTCACTCACCGGCGTCCTCAGCCACCTTGCAGATCGCCGGCGATCCAAGCTGAAGTTGTTGCCACCGCGCCCGACGAAGACACGAAGAAGACGGAGGCGCGATCGGGACCCAACGAAGGCAGACTCGCGATTTCTAGGTTTCCTTATCGACTTATCGGGTTGGTTTAGGATCCAATAGATCAACAACCCATTAACCCTAAAACCTATTAACCAGTAACCCTAAGGGTTTAATCTAAACACATTAAAGGTTCAACTTGGGCTGGGGGGCCATGCCCCCCCCCCGGGCCCACTAATACATCCGCCCCTGCACCTAGCCCTGTCGCTCATTGTCTTATAATAGAGGATATTTATAGATACAATGGTATGTATCTTTTCATGAAACAGGAAGAATTATATCTCTTCATTGTGCATCATTTCATTATGCGCTCTTTCCATGAAATGTAAAGAGTTGCATCTATTCATTATGCACTCCGTTAAATAATAATATTTATTTATTCACTTATACTTGCTAAAATCTTACTATTAATTTAAAATTTTCTTGCTATGTGATAGTTGAGTAAACACATGCTCTCAAATAAGTAACATAAAGTCTAACCATAATAGCAACAATGACCCAAACAATCATTACAATCGAAGAGCATGGAGAAGGGAGTAAAAATTCTGGTTACACTGGTCCCAGTCGACTGGCACTGGTCAGTCGACTGGCACTATAGCCAGTCGACTGCACAGTCTGCTACCATGGCTTCTGTTCAAGGCCAGTCGACTGACTAGTCGACTGGACTCGACTGCGCATGGCTTCGACCCAGTCGACTGACTAGTCGACTGGACGCATGGCTTCGAGGCCAGTCGACTGACCAGTCGACTGGAACTCGACTGCACGCCTTCTGTTCGCTCCCAGTCGACTGACCAGTCGACTGGTCTGAAATCCGAATTTTCTCGTGCCAGTCGACTGAAATCTGTCTCAGTCGAATGGGGTTCCGTGAAATCCAAATTTTCAGATTTCAGAAACGTGCCAAGTCCATTCTACTTCGTACCAAAATCACAATAAACTGGTAATCAAGTATAGTTAAGCCTTTACCACAGGTATTAAGATGAGTCACGCATTGTAAAGTACGCAGGATATTAAATCCCTATATATATGATAAACGAGTTTCTGAATAAATATGTTGGTGAATCTTTTAACGAATACATTCATGAACCTCTAAATAAATATGTTCGTAAATTTATGAATCAAATATTATTAAGCTTGAACTTGATTGATAATATTTTTGAGCTTATAATCAAATTTAATCTTGATTCATTAACTTTAATTGAACGACTCGAATGAATTTTTTTCAAATCGAAATCAAATACTTAACGGACAAATTGCAGTCGTTTACACCAAAGAGTTTGGAGTTGTGTTGAGCTTGAGGAGGGTAAGGAACTGGGTAAATCATTGGAGTACGCTAAGTTCATTGATGTGTGATAGCAGCGAAGGATAAGAGGCGGCCGGCCGAGGAAGCTGCCGGACGGCGGCCGCTCGCGCCGCTCCTCCTTCGCCTCTGCCATGCCCTTCGGCTCCCTGCTGACCCTCCTGATGGCTTTGTCGACTTCGACGACTACGTGGATGATGACGAGGAGGCGGAGGAGGATCCCGATCGGAAGAGGGTGAGGCGGAAGATGAATCATTTTACTCCTCCTGTTCCAACCACCGCTGGAAGGGTGGATGGCCAGGAGGAGGAGGATAAGAGAAGGCATCGTAGTAGGATTCCCACCATCTTCTTCCTCTCATGTCGATGACAATGAGGAAGGTTAGGGCGAAGTGGATGAGGAAGAGGAACCGATCTATCCTCCAAAAAGCGCATCTTTCTTCTAAACGAGAGGTATAGTGTTATGTTCTATCTTTCATTCGCAAGCTGTTTCTTTGTTCCGGCTACACTTCATTTTCTCGATCAAAATTGATGACGTGAAGTACTTGTTGATGGGAAATTGGACATCTTGCAGATTGAAAATGTCCTCTGGAGGTTGAAAAGGCCTGTTTCAGGTAGATTCTGCATGTCTCTTCCATCAGTATCATTACATTTTACTGATGTCCGAGGATTTTACTGTGTTACCAGTTGATGGTGTAAATTTATTTACTCAGGGATATTCAACAATGCAATTTTGATCTTCTCTTTATAAAGCTATTTGATGTTATTGACTCGAACGGTTTGGGTGGTGGCAAAAAGGATACTTGTGGGGTTTTGTGCAACCAGTGGATATCGAAGAGGTTCGTCACTGTTATGACAGAAGAACTTTGAAAGAAGAAGCTGATTGGCTTCCTTAAACTTACTGTAATGTTGATCCTCTTTCAGCTTCCTGATTACTTTGATATGATCGAACATCCAATGGACTTTGGGACCATGCGGAAGAAATTGGCAAGGAATTCCTATCACTCTTTTAAACAATTTGAGGTAATCCTTACACAGAGATTACTAGCACGAGTCACGTTTTGTTTCACATGTCTGGATGTATATCTAAACTACAAAGAACTTTGTGAATTGCTGAAGAAACCATCTTTCATAGTAGAAGCTGCTAAAAACTCTAATGATAAGGTTTTATGCATTCATTGTCGAAAAAAGTTTTAGCAAACAAGCTTATATGGCATGGTTAATGAGATATTTGAGAACATCTTAATGTTGGATAAGTTGTTTTATTATTTCCAAGTATGTTCTAATATTTTCTTCTTCTCCATTAAGATTTAGAAGGTAATGTTCCACAATTCAACTTTTACCTTTAACCGTATGATAACTTTTATGAGGGCGTGCTTGGCTCAAAAAGGATTCAGGAAACATGGAGATGCATGCATGTCCTATATTACACATAATATCGATTCTGGCAAATCCTTAGAAAATGGATCCTTTGCTCTTTTTGGAACCCAATATTCATAGCTTTAATAGAATCTTTTCATAACATGTCCAAAGGAAGTTAAATGAAAGTTGAAAATGTGAGCGATAAAGGAAGACCGAATAAACTATTTTTAGCATAGTTAAACAAGATATATATTAACTGGATGTCACTAACCTTGTATTAACTGTAGATTAGTGATTACTGACCGGTCTTCTTGATCTGCAGCAATGCTATGCGGTATAATGCACCAGACACAATATACTTTAGAGAGGAATTAGGAGATCCTTCTGTATTTCTGAAAAAAAAAATCAATTTTAAAAAAATGACCCTTGGGCACTAAGTGGTGGTGACGATCATTGCCTTGGTGCCTTCCAGATTAATGGACTAACCAATTAAAATGGTTAACCAGTCAAACATTTCAAAGAGTTCTGATTCCTCTAAAGCTTCTCCATCAGCTGTTCCATCAACCTGCAGAATCTACCAGATTATGTTGCCGCTCAAACATGGATAGTGGTCGGATCTTCGTATCAATTTAAATGGATCTGTTTCTATGGTTTCCTTTGACTGTTGGATGACACTGATGAATTCATTGTTCAGGATCTCTGATGATTCGAATATGGACTCCATGCCTCAAATCCTTGTGACAAAGGAATGGTTATCTTCCCTCAACTAGTTGCAAACGATACACCAAGATTTTGGAACCAGAGTCCGCAGCAAGGTCCAGTTCCACGAACTGCAAACAAACATAATAAGAATTTATTTCCTCCGGATCTTAATATTAGTTTCCAGCCTCCACCCCCTGGATCACCTGCTCAGCTGCTCTCCACTCTCCTGGGATTCTTAAGAACTCTCAGTGGCCAGACTTAGCTTTGCAATTCTGACATATCTTTTTGTTTGATTCTGTAATATTCTCCGTGCAGGAAGTTGTTCTTGTCATGTGATGCAGAAGGAATGTTAAAATTATTAATATGAAGATATCCGATAAAGCTTCTTTATGCTTGGGATCAGTAAGGTATTGGAAGAGAGAACTCATCCGAACAGAAATTGCTTAATCACCTGATCTTTGCTTGATCAACACACCTTTGGTTGGAAATCTATTCTTGAGCTATAGTCATGACTCAGGATATATCGAGATGAACTGCGCATGTTAGCTGTTGGTTCTTGGTGATATTGTAAGTTTTCTTCCTTCATCATGGAAAAATTGTCAAATATATCTTTTGGAGCCAACTACGGTACGAAAGTTTACTTGGCAAGTCATTTGATCTAGTTTTGCTTTAAGTGTTCCTCTTTATATAATAGTCAGTCTTTAACTATTAAGAGTAAGCTACATGAATCTTGTCACTTTATTGAACTCCATGCAATACTATATAATTATTTATATTCAAATTAATTGAATATTTCTTATTAGATTGACTTTTATTTTTTTTCCTTTAGCCACATGATTGACTTTAACAAATTTAACTCTTCTAATTATAGAATTTATTTGTCTATCTTTGAATACCTTTATACTATCTCATTCTATTTTCTTTCATTTTATCAGCAATTGAAGATATACATAATTTTTAGAAATTTCACACATTCATTTTAGTATTTTTATCTTTCCTATAAGCTTTGCTTTCATTGTTGGGTTTTTTTTTTAAGTTGATTTCAAAAAGAGAGATTAATGGAAAAGACTTGGAATATCTTTAAAAAAATTTTGATAATCCAGGCGTTTAGGCTTCATCCAATCTTGGAGGTAGACCGTCTTCCTCTCAGTTTGCCTATCAGGTAAATTCGGTGCACAACTTATACATACTTAAAGGTCGACACTATGATCCTCTTATTTGTTTCCCCTTAAGTGTTTTACCACTACACTACACCTATGGGGACAAAATTAAAATATCTTTAAGCCCATAAAAGGGAGAGGAGAGGAGAGAGAGGAGAGAAGGGGGGAAAATGCATATTTTGAGATCCTCTCCTCCTACATTAACTTCCCCAAATAGAGAGGAAGAAGCTCCTTAGTCTTTATGTAAAAAGATGTTGTAGATAAATTATATCTATTGATTCAGGCTATTCTTTGCTAAATCATTGAGAAAAATCCCTTTTCCTTTCATCTCCACGGAGATGTGAGCTCGGTAGTGCGTAAAGGAGGTTGATAATGGCTTAGGTGTGGGCAGGAGCGATTGACGAGGGCTTGAATGAGGTTGGCAAGGGTTCAAGCGACAAGCAAGAGAGATCAACGAGTTTATGGGCACGAGTGGGAAGATTGATGAAGATTTGAGCAAAGTCGACAAGGGTTTGAGTTGCGACCAAGGAAAGTCGACAAGGGCTTGAGGGAGGCCAACAAGGGCTCAAACTCGTGCAAAGGGGTGGTCGACAAAGGCTTCAATGGTAGGTGTTGGAAGGAGGGCAAGGGGGGTTTCATGGTGATGTGTGCAGGAGAAACGAATGAGGAAGACGATGGTATTTTTGGGATTTTAGCTTTGCCCACCTCTTTCTTTCTTCTTCTTTCTTTAAACTAGATAAACAACTCTAACAAATTACATCTTTTTCTCCTTTCCTCTTCTCTCTTTTCTTCTCTTGTCCTCCCCCTAAACAAAACCTTAATGAACCTTAATGTATATATATGTAAACTCATTCCTGATTTAATTAAATCAACATCATGATCAATTAAAAAAGCATCCCAATACACAAAGCTCCCACCAATGCAAGGTCCCGAGGAAGGGTCAGATTACATTGGGTCTATTATACGTAGTCTTACCCTGCATTGTAAGAGGTTGTTTCCGTGATTCAAACCCGTAACCACAAGATCACATGGCAACAACCTTATCATTGCGTCAAGGCTCCCCTTCAATATCATGATCAATTGATTTAGTTACATGTAATTTAGATTTAAATTGGATCCATTTAGTTTTGAATAATAGATGATTCAATTAGTGCTTAGTTGGATCTCCATTAAGTTGATTTCAAGTTCAAGTTTTAGTGTGCTTTGAATTGAAATGATGTTAGTGGATTGAATCGACTCAATAGGAAGATGATTCAATTTGGTAACTCCCTATTTAAGCAATGTGATTATGGATCTAGATTTGAATCTCCTAACACCAATTGCCTTTGCCCTCCAATCTCATCATTGCGTGCTTATACGATTGATGGCCATGCCGGCAATTGGCCAAGGCATATGTTGTTGCTAGGAGAGTCACTAACAAGATTAGGATGTTAATGCGGCGACAATGAACAAAACTTAGGTGCAAGTTTATGTCATGTGCATGCATTTACTTTGTATTTTATCATTGTTTATATGATTTGTATCTCATTTCTTACATGCATTTATTTTCCGTTTTGCATTCATGGTGCATTTGTCGTGCAACCTTCAAAGAAATAAAATTGTAGGAAAGGGATATTTCTCGTGGTTAGAGCACTAATTGAGTTTACTTGTTGGCATTTGGTGGTTGATCAACAGACTTCAAGGTGAAAGAGGCGACCATTGAAGGCCCCTTAGGCGTCATAATAGAAGGTTATGCTGTAATAGGTAACTCCATCTCTCATTTTCTACGAATGCGGAACCTCATTTCATTATATTCCAATCGCCAAACACATATTTTAGATGTTGTTAGAGACGACTTATTCTGTTTTCTGAGATGGATAAACATTTCGATTGTATAATATGTAACTAAGATATTGATGATGCAGATCCAACTTGTTTGCAGAGATGGACAACATTCCAAATATCTAGCCTTTTTCTAAAAGATTAAAAAAAACAATTACCTGGGATTTGAGTGATCATAATGGAGAGATATTGACGCGGCTCAATCCAACCACATGGCTTTCTGCTCATCTTGCAAGCCATGCCTTCAGATTGAGGCGAGTCAATACCTCTCTCGATCATCTAGGATCGGCTATACAAGTCTTCCTTTTTGACCTTGGTTCGCGACTATCTCCTGTAGATTTCCAGAACCATTAAAAGAACTCGACATAGTTCGACACCTGCTGAAGGTCTCAGATTCCTCTTCGAAGATGAGGAAGAAACAGAGAGGAGGAGAAATGTATGGTCACATATGAGTTTATTATTGTGAAGGTGATGGGTATGGTGATTTATATTGGTGGGAAGGGAGTTACTTGCCAAGTTGTCATGTTTATTTGCTGCATGGGACATGCAAGTAAATGTTAGATTCTCAAGTGTGCATAAATTATGCTCCGAATTTATTCGATAAACGAAGATTTACCTTATATATAGAATTGAATGAACAAATAACAGTGAGATGGATGCCTATGTATTGATCTAGTTTAATTGATATGAAAGTTAGTAAGTGTGCTTTTTAGTCTTGATCATGAGATGAGATGTTCACTTTCTTCTTCGAAATATTTTTAGAATTTTAAGATCGTCGGAATGAGATCTGTTGTAGTTTGAAGAGTCTTGGCATTTTTTATCTCCTCATTTATTAGTATTGCTAAATTACTCAATAGTTTTAAGGTGTTGATGACTAGAGAGTAAAATGCCAAATTTTTTGAGGCAAGATATGAGACAAATTGTGCAAGTTGTGCTAGAGCAATTAATGAAAGTACTTGTAAATCCAATAGAGCACATTTTTAACTAACTTGGTTCTACCAAGCAAAACTTACCATATAACATTCGGTTCAATCTTTGCACACAAGGCTACACGCGAACGATAGCAACGTGTAGCCCATGGCCACATACAAGTGAATTCGAAACAAAGAATGTCGGTCACATGGGAGGAATCAGTGTCATTCATGCATAGCAATTAAAGGTTTGTGTATGTTCCATCATAACTAGGTTATTTGTTCGAGCAGTGGCTTAAATTACTAGGACATACACTTGGGAGACAGCTTGTCATTTTATTGAAGTGATTTGGAGAAAAGTAAATACCAAGCTCAAAGCTCTCTCAAAAGAGGTGTTAGAGTGCATTTATTCCCCCTTTTTCTTCAATTTTCGTCTATCTCTTCTTCAATATCAAGTGAATTCTCTTGCACAAATCCCTGAAACAAACAAAACACAAATGAAAGTGATTAAGCACAAAAACACAACACAAGTTGCTAAAACTAAAAATGAAAATAAAGAAGGAATAGAGAGAGAAGGGGAAAAGACATGAGGAAATAGAGTGCTGTTATATGTGTGTTTAACATTGGCAAGATAGATCTGTGTGGGAAAAAAATGGACACACATCCATAATGAATACTCTGGGTTGGTTGTAATGAGTTGGGGTGGTGCATTAATTTTCTGAAGGACCAACCATCATCTCTCTGTCCCTCTGTGAAGCTCCACCTCATGACCATATGCGTCCAAGCCACAGAGGGCATTTAATCCCTACAGGGAGGATTCCTTTTTCTTGCTGCTGCTCATCGCCAAACGCAGCTGATGAGCTCAGACATGGTCTCCATCAATGCTCTCCTTGTTTTCTATCGAGCATTTTTTCCAAAACAAAACAAAATACTTCATGATAATTATATCTACCAAAATGCATCCCTATCTATCTCTCTAGTTTTTTTTTAAAAAAAATGTTATCAAAGGGCACCATGCATCTATTATTTATCAATCATACCTTTGGCTGTGATGTTTGCCTCCACAATTGTTGTAGATACAGCATGCAGCTCTCGTTTAACTTTGAGACAGACCAAGTTAACCATTTCAAACTTCTAAACTAGCTTGAGAAAATCACAAATTCGTCTTCTATGCTACTTTTCTCACAACACAAACTAATTTACAAATCAGTTACAAGTTGAACACAAAATTTCCAATCATCAAGTCCTAAATGTATCACACATTCTATAATATTCTGTCATTTTTCATATATAAGATTTCACCTTCTATGCCACTCTGTCATTTTTCACAGCCCAAGCTAATTTATCTCGTGTGGTTGTGAAACACTATTTCAAACTTCCAAATATCCAAAAATTATAGCGTTGGTGCTTAAATCTTGCCAGTCACAATGTGATTTATAAATCAGTTGCAACTGCTTCTGGAGGAAAAAAAAAACTCATGGTCAGGGATATTAGGAGGAAAAATAAATTTGAAGCGCCTTTTATTTTTTTTTTAAAAAATACACTATAGGACACATTTTGATATGCACTAATTATGAAGGGTGCCTCTGGTAAAATGCTCCTTTTTTTTGTTTATCTTCCTGCTCTTTTAACAATTGGAGTGAATTCAGTTGCAGCAGAATAAAAGGGAATATTGTACTGTACCCTTTGTGAACTTTATGCTCTCATCCTAATCAGTGTCCTTTACCACCACTGTTAAATTATTTGACGAGATTCTACTGATAAATACTTGAGTTCAGTTATGACACATGAATGAAGCTCTGAAGATTGTCGTGTAAGCTTTATGGAGCTACATATTTTCATCTTAGTGACCAAAATAACAAGGGTAGGAAAGAAGATCATTAGTTAATCTCAAATCAACTAATAAAGCTCAGTTCATTTCTAAACTTATTAATTAGAGTCCCAGCCGCCAAACTCTTTGATCATGTTCATTTAAGAAAATAGGTTGTGAACAAGTAAATCTCAACCAATGTTCAAATTTTCTTATCTAGAAAAAGGTTGCACTTGAGTTTTCAATTTAAAGAAATAATCAAAAGACAAAAAAAAATGGCCGAGCCACCTTGTTCCAACCTAGCTCAAACTTGACTCAAGTGTTGATTTACATGCACATGAAAAGCCTAATTCATCGATTAAACTGTCAGTAATAAGTCTATTCTTATAATTCATGTTTTCAAGTGAATGTTTGACCAAACTTACATATGTGATATTTACTGTATGTGGGACGATAGATACAATTGATCAATACCTAAAAAGAGATTTTGAGAGTGGTGTATTCAGGCATTGTCCACAAACACTTCATGATCCTTTTCACAATTTTCAGTGTGTATAAAGACAGGCAGTTCTAAATTTTTTTACAGTAAACTGGGTTTACCTGAAATCTTCTCTTGTAGAACTAGGTCTTTTCACTGGACCTGCTTTGCTGACAAAATGTATCACAGGCAGAGCAGCTCAAATGTAAGAATTGAAACACAAATCAGGAATAAGAAATCAAGAAAGCAACAAAGTGCCATGACTGCCATAACCTGATTGATTGCCGCCAGGCTGGTACAAGGGAAACATTTAATGGCATCACGCAAGGTGTTATCTACTCCAGTGCTGACGCAGCGCATTTCAGTAGGATGTTAATTGCAGGGTGAGGCTTGTGTCAACTTTAGCAGATAATTGTACCTGATGCTCGGTGAAACTGGCAAGGTCAATCACTATACAAGCTGAACATGTTATAGTTTGCCTCCAGAATCCACCCTTGATCTATATATACTTGCGCTTGCAAGATGCATTCTCCACAAGAATAATAGATGAACAAGTAAGAATTTGGTAATATTTGAATGTGCCTATGTGCCAACCTGTGTCATGGACACTGTGGAAGTGAAATTGCCATCTCATGATTGCATATTTGTCTTCCTCCTCATCCCCTGCACATGCATTATGAAATCTCGCTTTCGGTAAATGAAAGAACAAAAGGATCACACATAAGGTGTTAAACTAAAACCCTCAACAGCAAGGCATACCAATGAATTTCGGAAGGTAGAAGTCTGATGGTTAAATGAATTGTGATAAGTAACAACAGTAAATAATCACAATAATGTCTTTCCCCTAAAACAGGAAATGCGCAAAATGGGCAGAGGATGAACACAATCAAAGATTGGTATTTCTGATCAGGGTTTGTCCTACACAACATGGGGAATGGCTCTACTTAGACCAAGCTAAGGCCTAAACATAAAAGAACGATAATTTGGAAAACATGGTTTATCCTCCATGCTTTGATATTAGCAGCTCCTTGAGCTTCATCTTGAAGCTCTCCTCTGACTGTCCCTTCGTTGTCATGATGTGGAGGGTACAACAGAGGACCAGGACTTCAAAATCATGTAGCTCCCTTAGAATAAGTGGATCTCGATCATAGTCCTGAACAGATGAGAGTCAAATTGTGAGGGTGGTATCGAGGAATGAAAATAGAAGGTAACAAAACTGCACAAAATTGTCTCAATTATCTGTGTAAAAGTTATTGGTACACTCTGAAAAATGATCTCCTAGAATGGAAGTAAACCAAAATTACAAGTATACCTTTTCAGTCACCACTACAATAATTTTTTCTTTGAATCTACTCTCGAGCTCCTCTAGTCTCTCTTTGATCAACTTGATATCCTTGGATGGAGATCCAACAAATTTTCAGGTAAACTAGATGAAATCAAACAACTGACAAATAAAACCAATGTTTCTTTAAAATATATATATATATATATATAGCAAAAAAACTGATTATAATTATAGAAAATTTAAAAAAGATTATGAGATAAGTCTTCTCAGTTCTGCTATGAGTTTTGATAACACAAATTGGGAAAGTGAGCCCATTTTACAACGTCCTCACTTCTGCTACTTGCTAGGCAAATGTTCTATCCTAGGGGAAAAAATTAGTAGCAAATTTAGTCAAACAACTTGTCGCCAGCTTTCTCCACCAGAACAGATAGAAAGAGCATGAAACACTTTAAGGAATGCATAATAGATCATACAAGCAATGGCAATCAGTCATGTTTTTTTCCATACCTTGCCCGCCCAACTTGCTTAAAGTGTGTTTAGATACATATTAGTCTCCACAATAGTCAGTAAATACCGGTATCAAATTCAGACCAGGTATATATTTGGTTAAATTCTTGAGTACCTAAGATATAAGCACAAAGTACATGGATTTGAATCAGGTGCCCATGGGATCGTGTATCCATTAATCCTGCTTGAAGTTAAATTCAGATATGCAAGTGGATAATTGACCTTGTATATGATGTAAAGGAAGTTTGTGACATAACTTGTATCCTCTTACTGCATGATATCTAAAGTAGCAAAAACAACTTATTTTATACAATCCATTGCTTGTCAAATACTGCACAAATAATCAATATTGTTGTCTGTCAGCTAATTTATTTGTATTTGTTAAAAGCTAGCTGGTGATGCTCAACTTGAGTGTTAATACGTCAAGTCCAATATATATATATATATATATATATATATATTTATATATATTCTTTGGACAAGTATGGACTTTTGCTAGTTTAGTTAATACAATTCATATTGATAAAAACAATTTATTGAACCCTCCATGATATAGTTACCCAATTTTTTATATGTATGATTTCTTTTGCAAGTTCTTCAAGGCAGGTAATATATGCTATATGCATTGCATATCAATAACTGCATGTATATGTCCTCCACAAAGAAATATAAATGCCTAAGAGTTCTCCAATATCAAGTTCCTCAACAAAATATATTTCTTTATAAGGGATTGAACAAAGGGATACATGATTGTGGAAACCGTGGGGAGTAGAGATGCACTCACATGAAATTGGATGGAGTGATGATCATCAAAGTCTAATCTATCAACATATGATGGCCCGATCTGAAAAATCCAGCATGCAAAATTAAACAAATCAATTATTTACAGAAACCCAGAATGGTTTAGCCAATCAGTCTAAAAGAAATCTGACACCAAAAAAATAGATGACAAAAAGCTTACAACATAGTGTCAAAAGATATACATTTTTTATTTCAGAAAACAAATTGACATACCATAGTAAAACCAAGAGTGCCGAACAAGAATTTTTATTGCAAACATATCAGAAACTAAAGAGGACACTAACTGCACAGTTGAAAACAACAGTCATCATTTTTTTTCCTTTTATTTCAATTTAACATTCACAAGTGCAGTGAAACTGAGGATGACACATGTTGGCAAGACATCATATCAGTGACCTCCAATAATTGATATCTAGGGATAGAATTTGTAAACTCCCCTTGGAAGATAAAAGTATCAAGCATGGATTGTTGTATGCATGGACTTAATAGATATCTTTAATATATGACATCTTACATTATTGTGCTCTACTCAAGAAAGTTCTTTCATAAATTAAAGGTATGGGTAGCATATCCCTAAGAGGCAGAATATTATAGAATTATGACAAAGTAACCAACTGCATAGGCTCATCTACAAATGCCCATCTTAGATATTGCTGAAATAACATTTCATAGCGGAGATGAGCATAAGACAAAACTAACTACACAATAGAGTTGTGGTGGCTACTTTTCAATACCCATAGGAAGTCTAATGAAAACAATGATTGTCTGATGCAGTAGGGATAATAGCAGAAGCAAACACAGAAATATAAATGTCGGTTCTTCCTAGGAATCAAATAAAAACAAGTTCATGAAAACAATCAAAGGTTTTGCAGGATGGCTGCAGCTATTGCAGAAGAGTTAACAAGAATGAAACATGTAGTTCTCAAGCTTAAACTATCTTGATCTTGAAATACACACACACACACACACACAGGTAACACGTTTCCTCATCACGATAAACATCATAGAAGAACTGGCTGAAATTTGACATCCCCTATTGCAATGAGCTATGGCTGGAACTTAAGATATTCGACTTCCTCTTGCAAGGAAAAGCAGAATACGAAGTTAATAATGGAAAAGGAACAAACACACACCTTACCAACTGTTTGGGCAAAAGCATAAGGGGAACCAATTCCAGAAACGCATAACACAGTCCTGTTAAGCACCAGACCTAACGGCAATATAGAATGTTGATTCTTCACTTCAAAAAAGTGAGATGGTGCCAATCTACTAAAGAATATGGTAGAACATGGATCGATGATCCGAATCTTTGTCTCTATCATTTTGCGCTTCCCTTCAGATAACTATAAATAATGAACTAGTAAATGCAACAAAAAATGGAACTTGATTAGCTATTAATACACACACAACTAATAACTTAGTTCATGCTTGATATTAACAATAGAAATAGACTAAAATACAAAAGCAGAAAATCAGATTATTCATGAATTCTGGTTGTCAAGGAAAAGATACATAGTCCAAAATTAATTATGGGAGTTGTTAGGGAAGACATACAAAGTAGAGAATGTAAACTTGAAGAAATTCATAGTTGAGAGATTTGTGGACCAAAATATAGACCCACCAACTGAGGAAGATAGGCTTATTCTATCTACGTGATACTTGAAACAAATGTGAGGGATGCCCCAATAAAGTGGTGGATCAATATTGGATCCACTTAACACATTTGTGTAAATGAGGAGATGTTCTCCTTGTACACTTTATCTCTGGACATAATCTCTTCATGAGCAACTCATCAATATCCAAGATCATAGGCCTTGACAAACTAGTGTTGAAGATAAACTTAGGAAAAGAGCTAATGCTCATTGATGTTCTGCATTCCTGATATTTGGAAGATCATACTAATACTTGAAATCGTTGTTAGTCAAGACCAACATCAAGCTCATATTCAAGGCCGACAAGATGATACTTATGAATATTAAAACTTTGTGGATAAGGAATAACTAGCGAGATGGTTATTCAAATTGAATATAACCTTTATTAAAGTAAAAAAAAAATTGAGAAATAAGCTATAGGACAGAATGAATAGTCTGAATTATAGCATGACCGACTAGGACATGCCAACTTCAATACATGCAAATTAGTAAAATTGAAACTATTGTCACATGTTGAGGTCAATTCAGGACACAAGCGTGATAATTGTGTGGAGGCTAGACTAGCCAAGTTTCCCTTCCCTTCAGTGGAAAGAAGCATAACACCTCTAACACTAATTCCCAGTGATATTTGTGATCTAAATTCATTCAAATAAGAGATGAGAAGTACTTCATCACTTTTATTAATTATGATAGTAGATATTGTTACGTATACATGCTAAGGAGTATGGAAGAGGCTCTTAAAGTGCTTAAACACTACAAGAATAAGTTGGGAATGACTTTAGAAAAACAATCAAGATCATCCAAAGTGATAAGGACAATAGTGGGCTCTGTTCAAGGAATTTTCTGTTTTCATTGAATGACAACTTCTACTCTTTTCAATTTAATGGTGTTAATGAACACAAGAACCATACACTAAAAGAGATGATGATATGTGAGTAACAAATACACATATCACTTTCTGATTCACAAATTAGTATAAACATACATGAAAGTACAATTATTGAATCGAGAAATGTGATAGTTGTCGAAGATGTCTTTCCACACAAAAGTGAGAGAGGTAAGTTCTAATAAAAGAATTTATTGGTAATCATCCAATTGATGAAGAAATAAGATGCAACAAGAGGTCCAAAGTAGATAACAATTGTCAGACCTAATTTTCTAACTTATATATTAGAAAATGAATCGAGGCAGAAGCTCCATCTTGACAAAAGGCTATAAATATTGAGCTAAAATCCATAATGTAAAATCATACCTAAGAATTAGTAGACCTCCCACAAGGTAATAAGTCGTTGGGCTATAAATGGGTTCTAAAAAGAAAGTACAAGGTTGATGAATGAATTGATCAATAAGTACACAGCCCAACTTGTAACCAAGGGCAATTAATAAAAGGAAGGTTTTGACCATCTTAATACCTACTTATCTGATGAGGATAACATCCATTCAAGTGTTGACCGTCGTAACAGTGATACACGATCTCAAGATTCAAAGAATGGACTTAGGACAACAAGCCTAGAACTGCTAGACAAAGGTGAGCAGCAGAAATGCAATGACACTTTGGCCAGGAAAATTCCATTTTTCAGAATCATTTCATCTTGGGCAAGAGTGACTGAGATAAGTTGAGATGTTGACAACTTTGAGCCCATGGTCACTTTGCTGATTAAAAGTGGGCCATTGTTCACTAGGGGATCCACCCCCAGTACAACACACTTCCGTATCTTCCTTCTCTTCTTTTACATGCTGTATTGGTATAACATCGGCTGCTTTTCACTGCTACTATAACCTATTACATTGCTATATGAATATAAGCTATTAGTGGGACCTCACCCACTAAATAATCGAAACAAGAAAATCAACCTGGTTTAGCTTTTAGCCAAAGAGAAAAACACTAGTAAGCCTATAGGTGCATATGAACGTAAGCCTCCAAGGCTCATGCTTGAACCATTCTTTATTCCCGACAGGTAAACCTCAAACAAAAGAAGTACAATGGTATATACCATACCAAATCTGCATGGTGAATCACAGTGATGTCTGCTCTACAAAGTGCATCCAATGGTTCTCTCAGGGATCCGCGAGGAAGCAGATGGTTGTTTCCCCATGGTATCAAGCCATTTATCATTACAATTTCCACATCACGCAACAAGCTCCAATGCTGCATATTAAAAGAATAAGAAAAAGACAATAAGTTTAAATCACTCAGGTTTTTCTAGCATATTCTAATCAGAAGATTTTTTTTCTAGCATAATCAGATAAGAACCATATAAAATCAGACGCTACAAAGGATATAAACTTGTTGACACAAATACTTTGGACACATGGCTTGCTTTTGTGTTTATCAATTAGGAACTAATACATTGTAGTTGAAGCCTTTATTACTCCATCAAGGAGTGAGGAGAAATTGAAAATTAGATGTTTTGTTCATTTTATAAATATTAAATTTAAAACAGTTTGAGAAGGACAATTAACCATTGTAACTTTGAACTGGACAATCTACTCAAATGTAGATAATTAATTGAATAATATGAAGCTTGATGGCTCATGATTGGAAGCCTATATCACAATTCCAGTCTTGATATTAACAAACAAAAGGTATCTAACTAGTGATGTTTTGAGCTGTGTAGCTATAACATCACGAAAACCACAATATATCAAGAAGCTAAAAGCATTAATTCAATCTGAAAAAATGTGGGACGTGCTTTAGAAGACTGGAAGCATGTATGGGATTATGAAGATTTCAAGAAGAACTAGAAGGATGAGGTAGTGTCAGGCTCAAATTTAAATTTTATTAGATTTGTTCTAAAATGCATTGAGCACACATCCAAACCTTCCCAAACCTCTATAACTATCCTAGAAAAGATTAGAAACATCCTCGAACCTTCTAGACAATGATTAAAACTGACTGAGCCAACGAATAGTAGAATACGTTAGCCATACTGAAAATCTAGCATATTTTTGTGCATTTTAGTCATTTGGTCGGTATTATAACATTAAAACTGGTTGATCGATCTACCTATTATAAGGTTGATGGTTATAATTTAGTCGTTGAAATAGAACAATGCTAAATTGGCATGCCTTGTTATATAAAGGTTGATGGCCTACATAAGCATACCACCAACTGCATACTTGCTTGATGCTTCTACTAAGTTTTGAGCACCAGTAATTCATCAATATCTGCTCAATAACTAATTGAAAATGAGCAATTCATTACTCTTATATCGTCTTTGATTCCCAAATCCTAAGATGCATATTCATTTCAATCAAAGCACATTATGGGAAACTGAAGTGGGTATAAAATGAGCTTTCCAAACTCTCTTCCTGTTGGTTTGTTTTTGTATTTTTTTCTGTTGCTCTTCTGATATTGGCCAATGACTTCATGCATGACATCATCTTGCCTGCAAGTAAGCACTATTAAGAATACCTAAGAGCTTGAATTGCAAGGCAAGTTCGCCTTGAGAGTGTCGACGTCATCATAAGAAATCTCCTATCAACTTCATTAGGTTAAGTAGAGTTTCCCTAAGACTGCATGATATTGATTGCATTGGATGAGCATAAAGACCAAGTAGAACTTCAGTATGAAATTAGTAAATATCTACCTTATTGAATAATTAGGGTGGCACAAGTAGGAGGAATTTAATATAAGGTCAGAACTAGATGACATCTCAATATTGACTTGCATTTGATAAATCACTGCACATTATGGTGGAATGGTTTGGGATGAAATCTCAGGGTAGGAAGAGCACCTAGATAGAGAATTCACTCAATTGAGGAACACCTCGAAACCATTGTATTAGCTTTGATACTTTTCGCTTTAATTGTGCAAAATTTTGCTTGCTTTGATGTACTAATTGCTTGGTGTGATTGTTTCTATTCTATTAAGTTATCAAAGTTGCATTTTAGTAGGCGTGCACTCAGTATTTTCAGTGAGGCATAACATTAGTGTTGTTGAGATTGAATTGATTATGTCAATTCTTGATACTTAATTTAGCAAGCTTACTGATGTACTTGGTGGACTCACACTTGTCAGGTTAGAAAAGCCTAGCTTGCCCTTAGTTACATGTGAGATTTTAGTTTTGATTATTTGTTTGCACACCATTTGCCTCCCTATGTCATATCAATGGCTTAAAGAGTAACTAAGAAAAAAAGACAACTAATTTGGAATTTTTTTAGTAAATACCCACATATAAAAATTTGTAAGCGTCAAATAAAACCTGCATTCCATCATCCAAAATTGCAACAGCCACTTTGTCATTTCCAGATGTAAGTCTCAAATGCTGAGTACTTGACAGTTTTCCTGCAAACAATGTGCTATGGAACTTCATGTAACCATGTTGTCTGAATATAGAAGCTGCAGTTGCACTCCTATTAGCACCTACACCGATCCTAGTAGGTGTCCCTGAAAGGTGTCTCTGAATCATTTTAACTTCATCACCTCCTGCATAGCCCTGCAAGAATGGGAGTAATTTCATCAGAAAAGAAGACATATCAACTTTGTCATGTTAGAATAAGATATACAACTTTTACATTAAATTGATTCTAATAATTTGGCCCAACAGAACGACATCTTCCATGTTAATAATCTGTATTGAATTAATAAATGTATGGAAGCCTTGGTGTCACAACTGTTTGGGTCAGACACAACATTTCAGTCATTTAGTTCTCGTGAAGACAACCTTTATTTACTTGTAGAAAAAATGGATACAGAAAGGGAGATATTGAAGCAAGACCCAAGTATTTGGACCTACTCAATGGTAAAGAAAGTTGAACTGAAATTGTTGTCCAAAAATTATAGCTTATACAATCAATCAACAGTTTCTAAGAAATTCCATAGGCACATCTGCTCAATCAATCATGCCACTATGCCTTTCATGCGCAACTAAGCTACCTGAATGCACTTGCTACCTGGCATCAGCAGAGAGATTTAAGGTAAGTACTCACCTGTGCAATTTAAATTAACGTATCCAAACGTAACACTAAGATAATGGCTGATAATTTGCTGAGTAACTTATCAGCAATTAAAGCCCAACAACACATGTCTTTGTCCAATAACTGATTTGTTTCTCTACGGCTGGTGTCAGCTTCTACAAGAAAGAGCTAAGAGAGACTTCCTCAACCTTGCTATGGTATAGGAAAACATTAATCAAAGTAAACTAGACTCCTTCCGAACCGAGAAGTGAGAAGGAAAAGAGAGAGAGAAGAAAAATGCCACCGAAATGTTAGATGATTCCCATTCGACACGGGAGTGAATCATGAGGTTACCCTGGTTAGGATGAGCGGCGATATTCCGGCTTCCAGAAAGATCCGGGCAATGAATTCCACCATAGGAGTCTTCCCGTTGCCGCCCCACGTCAGATTGCCAACGCTGATCACCGGCACCGGCAACCTGCAATATGGAATAAATAAGAACATCACCGATCTCACAAGATCACCAACGAGAGAGAGAGATATAGTCAAACGCGAAAATGGCCACTGTAGGACAATGCCTTTGCCGGGAGAGGAGTCCGAGAGCGTAAACGCGGCGACGGAGGGCGAGGGAAAGGCGGTAGAGGGAGGAGGTGAGGGAGAGGAGAGGGCGCAGAAGGGAACGGTGGAGGAGCGGGAGCTCCCGGAGGCGGCCGTCCGGGGTGGCGGCGATTTGGGCGACCGCCCTCTTCAACCGCTCCATTCAATTTCCTTCGAGAGAGTTCGAAAGACATCTTATTTCGTTTTGCGAAATAATTAAAACGCTTGTTTTTTTTATTCAATTTAGAAATGTGATAATTCGACAAGTAAATTAAAAAATATATATATATATTTTTCTTATTCATTTTAGGAACGTAGTCATGTATAATAATTTTGATCCAAATTGAAAATACTTCGATTTTGAAATATGAGAATTTTTAAAATAAAAAATAGAGCAGAATGTCTTCTTTTTTAAATATACCCCCATACTTACAAATTTGTCATTTTACTCCCCCAAAGTTCAAACCCTTCCACAAAATAACTCTTCCTCCATTAAATAACGGAATTGCTTCCTCCTGAGCGCCCGTTAACTTTGAAAAAATCACGCCTTTTTTCGAACCTCCGCCGCTTCCTGCCGCCCGTTCAGTTTAAGACCTTCAAAAAAAATAAAAATAGAGTTTTTGGCCACTTCGATGATGTGCGCCGTCGAGTTGCGGTTCAACGGATCCGGTCCGGCGGCCGGCGGTGGTCGGACGAATGAACAGCATATTTAATTTTTTTTTCTTTGAGAATGGCAACACCTCTAAAAAACTTTTTATAATAATAAAAAAAATCAGTTCTAATGAACAGGAATTAGAACAAACACATCATGTGCAAGAGACTCGCCCCACAAACACCCTTCTTCTTCCCAGCAGTTCATCTCCCCACGAATTCAACATTCCCATAAACACAATCCAATCGAACAACATCGATCTCACAATGCACATCCAAAATCCTGAAGAAGAACTCCAAAATTTAGCAGAAAAGCTTCAGGAGCTCGAATGGTCCCTTGAAGTCCAGTACTTCTCGATCTCCTCGGCTGTTCTTCCCGGAATCCTCCCGGCGATCAGCTTCCACCTGCACGCCACTCGACCACAGACCAAACAAGAATCAGTAAACGAAACAGGAAACGGAGCTGCTGGAGCTGTGCTCGATCAGCCAGCAAACCTCTCTCCGACCAAACTATACATCCTGGCGATCAGGTCCTCCTCGTCCTCTGAGAACTCCGCCATGGAAATGGAATCCTGACTGTTGCTCTCTGAAAAAAGAAGCACAGGGCTCAGAGTCAGTGGAACAGAGAGGAGGAGCTTCGAAGAACTAGTGTAATGGCAGAATCCAGCAAGCTAAGTGCCTACCTTTTGAATCAGAGGAAAGAGCATCATCCGATGATTGATCCATGTCTCTCGTGAATAGGCAGACACTGATGCGATGATGATTGGCAGAGTTAAATTCCTATGGATATATATATATATATATAGATAGATAGATATATACATGCAAAAGGAGGTTGGGGAAGAAGAATGGATGGTAGGAACCGACAAGGAAGGGAAGACTGGTAGTTGGCAAAAGAAAGACCTGAGGTTTGATAGGTTGGTGAGAACTGAGAACCTTTTTTTTTCTTTGTTTTTTTTTTTTTGGCAAAAATCAAAAAGACCCCCTAAATTATGTGAATCTGCAAAAGGATATTTTTATTAAAAAATAAACAAAAAAAATATCCCACCATATATTTTATATCAAAATATATTTTATTCATGTTGTTGCTGCTGCCCTGTAAATTATAATATAAAAAATTATTATTTTATTTTAATCAAAATTATTATATTATTATATTAAAATATTCTTTATCGATTGAATTAAAAATATTCTTTATTAATTTAATAAAAAAATATTTAAATTTTATCAAAATTATTCGATGCCAAGATAGTATTATATTAATTGTTATAATATTATAATAGTTAGTGCCTGCTATCATAATATTAAAAGTAAGAATATTTTTTGAGTTTAATAAAGGTTTATTTTGTTTTTTTTGTTGTAAGGGCATCTACAACGTCACGTTCAAAGAGCGTTAATAACTTTTTCTTTAACCTCTCTGAATATGATGTGGAGGAGTGAGTGTGGACGTGGAGGAGAGATAGAAGAGCAAAGGTTTGAACGCGTTCAAAGGTATGAACGCGTTAATAGGGCAGAGGTGGGTCCCACAGATTTTTTTAATATTTTTTTATGTGTTATTAACAAAGAGCATTGCAGATGCTCTAAAGAGATACCATTTTAATGATTTTACATAATTTAAAGTGCTTTTTTTATTTATATCATAAAAAAAAGCATTCTTTTTTTTAATTATCAAAAAAAACTCTACTCTCTCTTTAAATTATTCTATATCTAAAATATTTCTTTATTCTTAATTAGTCTAATTTTATTTTTTTTAATTTAAATATTTAATTCTTATGATACGAATATTTTTGGAGGTGAACGGTCTAATTCGACACAGTCATCCTCTTGATAATCTGTGATGAAGTAAATCAAGAAATTATGCAATTTTGATTACAAATTGTTCATTCATAGTGATATTTTAGATATCATAATAAAGATTCATTATTATTATTATTTTAAAAAATATAATTCCATCGTAAAGTTTGTATTCTTTTTTGAAATTTCCTATCCATGTATTCATATAGAGTTTTCAAACTCTCAGGAACGCACTCCATGACTATAATCACTTTCAGATTTTAGCTTTATCTTTCAGCTGTGACTTGAGTCTCGTCGTGTAGTCGGATCATTATTTTCAGCCCTATCATGAACTTGAGGATTAAGGGGTGAATAATAAGAATTTGAGGATGTGAAGAGAAAATTTTGACAAATTTGAAGCTTTTACAATGAGGAGCATTTTGAATTAAAAAAATAGAGTTTGGGGTAAAATGAAAAATGCTGATTTGTAGAGGGGTATGTAGCATTATTTGGAAGGATGAGATATTTCCAAGTATGGAAAGGGATTGAAGACCACAGTTGAATTTGATAGGAGAGATGTCCCAAAGTGGATAATCACTTATTTTTGGCTATAATTTAGGTGTTTCAATTTCATTGGACTAACCTTCCACAATCACTGATTTTGACTGGTATATAAATGGATGGCCCCCACTGAGATAGAGCAAGGATAAAGACATAAATGCCCCTCGAATATAATGCAACTATAAGATACTCAACAGATTTATTAAGTATTCACAATTTAAATTTTATTTATGATGTATTATAGGATATTTTCTTCCCGTGAGATAAAAAATCTAGAACGTTAATTATTAGATAAAGAATTATTTATGCTTTTAAATTTATTCGATGGATAAAATAAGAGGACAGACCCTCATCTCCAAAATTAATTGGTTTGTATGAATCTGGACATTTGAATTATTAAAAAATAATAATAAAAATATAAATATCTATAAATTATATAAAAAATAAATTTAAAAGTAACCTAAATTATTTTTTTAATGAAATAAAAATATATGTAACTTTAAATAAAAATATTTCTTTTTTAAAAAAAGATTAAAATATAAATAAAAATATGATGATTATTTTAAAATGCTTATATTATTATATGGTATATTCTTAGTTGAATTTTGAATATAAGATCTGTACTTTCAAATAACTTGTTGGCAATTAGCAGTTGTCTTGGAATTCTTATTAGACCCGGCACAAGCCACTTTCGTTAAGGGAAGGTCTATTGGTGACAACATCTACTTGACTTAAGAGTTGTTTCGTAAGTATGCAAGGAAGCGGGTTTCTCCTCGGTGCATGATTAAAGTGGATTTAAAAAGAAGCATTTGATATAGTTATTGGGAATTCCTTACTTTCAGCACTTATTGGTTTTGATTTTCCTCGATCATTTTGTAATTGGATTAAGGAATGCATTACTACGATTTTCTACTCTATATCTTTAAATGGTGGGGTGTATAGGTTTTTTAGTGGAAGGCGTGGCCTTCGGCAAGGGGATCCACTTTCTCCTTTATTATTTGGTTGTTAGTGTCAGTCCTTAGTGCCAATCATGAGATGATTGTTTAGGGAACACATGTATCATATTCATTAATAAAGGCAAAAGTTTGCTTATTATATTTATTTTTTATTCGTACTATATGAATAAATATAATAGTGTCCTTGAGTAGTAGGTTCTTGTCTACAACATATCAATTGGTTGAATTGATAGTGAGAGTCTGTAGACATATATAGAACACTATTTTTAACTATTCCTAGTCAAGCATTAATATGCAAGGACAATATTAATGTGTTGAGACTAGCATGTAGGTCAATTGATGACTTAATCTCACAAGTCATGGATATGTGATATCACGTTGACACATGGGTACATGTTAGAGACTATATACTGAATTAACCCGCCATGAGAATGTTTCATGGATCGTTATATGAGTGTCATAAACATTCTCATGTGACTATTGATATGAATAGTCCTTAGACCTGAAGTCACTACGGTTCCCTACATAATGAGTTGTATACTTTGGCTTCGTCAAATGACACCTGTAATAGGGTGACTATAAAGGCGATCACTGGGTATGCAATAAGTTATGCGGAGGGATATAAGTGATGTAGATGGGATCTATCCCTTCCATATGACGGAAGTGATATCTATGGACCCCTTGATAGAGTAGGACTACAAAAATGCATGATCATGCTCGAATAAATCAATATGAGATATTGAGCTTATTTGATTGAGTAGTCTACTTTAGAGATCAAGAAATACATGATTGATAAGAGGATCATACGGTCTATCCCTGTTGGTGCCCCGGTTAGTTTTGATGTGATCAACCAAGTTAAGTTAGGTCCTGTGTTGTTCTAATCCCTCTGCTAAGTGTGCAGGAACTTAGGTACGGAGGAAGTCGAGCGTAAGACGTAGCAAACGAGAAGGGTTGCACGGGGAAGTGAGCCGACGGGCTCGGTGCAATCCGAGGGACGCGGAAGCTACGGAAGAGTACGTCGGTGGAGCGAGAAGGACGTGCGCGACGTCCGAGGGACGAGAAGCCGGGAGGAAGCACACTCGAGGGGCAAAAGGCCGGAGTCGGGTTCGGGTGAGCCTAACTCTGGTTGGCCAGAAATCACCCAACCGAAGATTCTATAAAAAAAGTCAACAAAAGTCAAACTCATTGACTTTGACCGTTGACTTTTTGACCATTGACTTTGACCAGAGTAAACTTTAGACTTGGACCTTTTGAACGTGGCTTTTGAAAAAAAAGAGAAGAAGAAAAAATAATAAGATTTATCTTTTATCATATAAAAGATAAATACTTAATTTTTATTAAGGATAATTCTCTTTATCTTTTATTAAAGATAAAGTTTATCCTTATTTAATCAACGGCTACGATCAAAGCCTATCTCTGATCAATGGTTAGGATCGCATCAACGGATCAACGACCAAGAGAAAGTTCATCTACGATCAACGATCTAGATCTATTCTCTTGGGCTATAAATAAGACTTAGAGTTTTAGAAGTAAATCATCAATTACTTTTGTAATCTTCTCTCTAAGTCTCTGTGCTACAATTGTAAAGGCTTCTCCGCCTAAAGGAGTTTTTGATTGAGCGTTAACTGCCTTGGAAGCAACGATCCAGTTGCAACCAAGTTTTTCTTAAAGACGAGTGCTAATTCTCTTAACCGTCTATTCACCCCCTCTAGCCGGTCCAACCCGATCCTACAAGTGGTATCAGAGCGAGTTCGCCGCAGAAGGACTAACCGCCAACTGCAGCACCGTCAACCAAAATGGTCGGACCCGTCATCTACCCGCCAAAATTCGAGGGGGAGTTCGCCGAATGGAAGCGCAAGATGGAGGTATTCTTCACGACTGAATTTGAATTATTTATAATAATGCAGTCTGGTTTTGCAGCTCCCGTAGAAAAGGATTTAACCAAATGGAGCAAGAAGGACCAATCTGATTTTGTGGCGAATGGAAAAGCAGTTTACCATCTGCTTTCTGTACTCCCGGCACAAGAGGTCAACCGAATCGGTACATATGCATCCGCGAAAGAACTCTGGGAAAAATTCCTAGAGTTACACGAAGGGACTTCAGAGGCCAAACTCGCCAAAAGGGACCTTCTCCGCAACCAACTGACCAACCTCCGGATGGAAGAAGGTGAAACGGTAGCGCATCTGCACTCGAAGATAAAAGGTTTAATAACTGAACTAACGAATCTCGGAGAAAAGGTAAGTAACCGAGATTCGCTAAGGTACGCTTTAAACTCTTTTCCAAGAAATTCTGATTGGTCTTCCTTTGTCGATTCATTTTTTATTGCTAAGGATCTCGAGACAACTACACTCGAGAATTTATTTTCCACGTTTGAACTTCACGAATCCAGACTTGCAGGAAATAAAAAGGGGAACAATATAGCTTTGAACGTGAACACATCAGAACCAGAATCTTATCCTCGGATGATGAAGAAGAAGGAAAAGCGTACTTGGTAAGGAAATTTAAAAAGTTTGTTAAAACTAACAAGTTTTCGAAGATGCAGACAAAAAGGCGATCTCCGAAAAGACGGACAGTCAAGTGCTACAACTGTGACGAAGAAGGTCACATAAAAGACAACTGTCCTCAACTCAAGAAAAAGAAGGATTACCAACTTAAGAAGAAGAAAACACTGAAAGCAACGTGGGATGACACGTCTTCCGACGATTCAGAACACGAAGAGTATGCTGGACTTGCTCTAATGACAAGTCATCAAGAGGAGGACGACGAAGAAAGCACATCGGAGATGAGCATCGATCAAGGGGGAGAGTCATCCGATGAAAGCAGCAGCGACGATGAACCACTAAGCGATAGGTATGACGACATGGTAAGTGAGGTATGTAAACTATCTCCTGACGAATTATTTTTTGCTATAAAATCTCTTTTTAATAATTTATGCAAAAATAGGAGAAAACTTTTGAATTTGAAAAAGCAATTATCTACATCATGTCCATTAAGCATGTTTGATAATTTAAAAAATAGAAATAAAAATTTAGAAAATTTAGTTGCGAAATTAGAAATTGATATTACATGTCTGCGACAGAAAAAGAATTATTATCCTGAAGGTTTGAATTGGTACATTAAAAATCACAAAGGCCAACTTAGAAAAATACCTAGAAATTATGTGCCTCCAAAATTTTTAACTAACCCGGTAGATAGGAACTTATTTTGGTTGACTGCCTCCATTATGTTGTTGCTAGCAAATACCGCTGTTTTTCGTTTTGGATCTTCCAAATCATTCCCGCAGTAGATCCGGGCCGATTTTTTTCTGATCCTTCGATAAAAAGATTCATTCTCATTGATAGAGTGAATAGATCTGCCATTTCTTGAAATCTCTCTTCTGATTCAAAATCGTGGTGTAACGTGTATCCCCTTTTGTTCCGGTCATGGAATAGATGAAATAAATCAAAAAATGGATTTTTGTTCAAGAATGAAATAGGATGAATTGAGACGGTATTTTGTAAATACGTAATTATCTTGAATATATCAACCATTTCCTTATTTTCCGCTCGCCTGGAAGGGACAAAAGAAACATCTTGTTTTTTCTTCAAAAATTTCTGATCTCTGGTGGACCTCTCAATAGGATTCGAACCCAGATGAAGTTCTGACCATCTGTCAGAGAAAAAAGAACGAATTGATCTTGTAGGATTCCCAAGAAATTCTTCGATTTCTTCCGGAAGCAGATGATTATTCATCTGCTTCTCACGTTCCGTGAATAGCCGGGACATTGAGGAAGATCCAAAAAGGCATTTCGGGAATTGATCTGATTCTATCTCTGTTCGTTCCGTTTGAAGAAAGGAAGGATCCCAAAGAATCGATCTTTCTTTTAGTTGCTGAATCTCTGTTTGATCGATCAATGTGGGATATTCTGAATCCTCATTTCTAATGGAATCGAAATGATCTATGGATTGATCAGAAGATCCTTTCAATTGGCTAGAATCCCTTACTTGAACGAAAATAGATCTTGATCTTGTGGAATCATATTGAATATTTGACAATACATTCCGTACCTTGCTAAAAAACCGATCCTTGTTTACCAACCACACATTGTCTAACCAAATCAAATTCTCTCTCGATACGTTCCTCAAAAAATCCGATTCGTGCTCATTCTTCCCCCAACTAACGAAGAGATCTTGGCGGAATTGCACATTTTGAAGAAATGTCGTATTGGGCTAGACTCGATGGGCTTGGATGTGGGCTGGTAAAAGTACATAAAGGAGGTGCAAAAGGAGGGAGCAAGGATCGAACCTTGGACCTCCCACCTGCACTAACCCTTGCTTAACCCATTTGCCCTAATGCAGGTGTTGGGCACGCCCGTGCCAAATGGCACGGGCAGGGCGTGCCAAGCACTGGGCGAAACCTGCGTGAGGCTGGGAACGACACGGGCGTGTCAATTGGCACGGCCCGGGCGTGTCCGGCTCTGGAAAGGCAATGGACTAGGCGTGCTGGTGTTGGGCACGCCCGTGCCAATTGGCACGGGCAGGGCGTGCCAAGCACTGGCGGAGTCCTGCGTTGCGGCTGGGAACGACACGGGCGTGCCAATTGGCACGGCCCGGGCGTGTCAGACTCTGGAAGGGCGTTGACGAGGCGTGCGGGCTGATTGGCACGGGCGTGTCATTTGGCACGGCCAGGGCGTGTCAAGCAGCGAAGAGACATGTCTCTCCAAGCCCTAGTATAAATAGGAGTGGAAGGAAGGAGAAAGGGAAAAAGACTTTCATTCTCGCCTCCTCTTTCCCCTCCACCGAAACCCTAGAAGGCTCTCCTCCCATTTTCGAAAAACAAACCCTAGGGTTCTAGCCTAGGACTTGAGAGGAAGAAGGCTCTCCCAAGGATACCACCCTCTACTAGGACCAAGAGTTCGGGAGGAATCCAAGCGAAGGAATCTACGCTTGCTCTTCGGATTGAGGGCACCCTACGATTAGAGAAGACGGATTCCAGCGGAAGGATGTAAGTATCCTCTCGCCTGCAGCATAATCGCTATCGTATGTCTTCTTGAATGATTCTTTTGGAAACTCTAACTTCTCTACCTATGATTTTCGACCAAAGCATGGAAGATTAAGGTTTAGGTTTCATGACCATCCCGTTGTGTAATCTATGTTTAATATGTTGATTAACATGTGGTATGATATGCATGCAAGGTGTTTGTGTGAATGCTTGACTACAAAACGCATGCAAGGTGTTTGTGTGAATGCTTGACTACAAAACCTTAAATCCCCTGCTTACCATTTTCGGCCAACCCTAGACTTAGGATTTGGAAGAATGATATTAACCTAGGGAGCATGCTACCACTTACATGATATGACTATATTAGGTGGCTGAACGTGACGTATGATTGAGCATGTCTAATAGCCCATGGGGCACCCTTATGATGTGAATGTGATGTGTATGATAACATGTTTGAAAGGATGCTCCATTATGAATGGGATCAAGAGCACCCCTTGTGTGGTGTGTCCCTAGGGGATCATGAGCACCCTTGAAGAGTGGTGTGTCCCTTGAGAGTGGAATAGGAGCACTCCTTAGCATTGATATATATATATATACAAGCATGTTAAGTACTTTACTTTGAAAGTTGTGTACCCGACTCGGAAGGGGGTCGTTAAATAAATCCTGTGTACATGGTAACTAAGGACATGGCACGAGGTAGGACGGAAGAGTCCTGCTCTAATGAGTTGGTGGCTCGCTACCCCAATTCATTAGGGAACGCGCTATATGAGGTACAACAACTGGGCCCAATGAGATGGATGTATTTTAAGTATTATCCGTTATGGAACTCATTTTGAAAAGCATCCTTACTTATGTGATGATTATGCATGAGCTGTTCTATAATGATACTTAGAAATACTTGATGATAGTGATGCTTGATGCTTATGATGCTACGATGTTTATGTTGCTTATCTTGGTTATTGTGTACATGATGTATATTACTTTGATGGATTTTGCGAGTAGGACGGGATCCTTACTAAGCGTTTGCTTATTAGTTTTATTGTATCTTATGCTGCAGATAGCGGTAAGAAACATATAAACTGAAGGAAGAGGCAGAAGGGCTGATGTGTGGGGATGGTGGCTCGGGAAAGAGAAAAGATTCTCATATCTACTTATTTTGTTTAGAATCTTCGTTGTTTCCGCTTCACAAGTTTTTAATGTACTCTGATGGCATGTTTATGACTATGAATACGCTACTACTGTCATGTTAGATGTTTTGATGGAATTATCTCTATACTTGAGGATGTTTAGAATTGAACTGATACATGTGAATACATATAGAAAGATACTATCATCTAACTCCTGTCGTACACATGCTAGTTATAATGCTTTAGACTTCCTATTTCAATTGCTTATGAATACTCCTTCAATGCTATGTCTAAACTATTAAATTGGAGTACTTGCAGTATGTTATGTCCCTGATCATGCCATGCTTCTATCATGTTCAAACCATGCTTAGATTAGTAAATCATGCTGTTAGATAATTGACATGTTAGATTGTAAACACCACTTGGTGGTTGTTTTCCTTCAAGCATGGTTAGTCTTGCATGTTTAGTTTTATTTTGTTGCAAATTTTATGCAAATGATTATGGATGAATGAGTACGTAACCCCGCCCCGAGTGTAGATATAAGGGCGGGCGTTACATTCTTGCACGAACTCCAATACTTGTCTTTCATATTCCTCTTCCTCTAAACTGTACTACACATCTTGTGAAGGGAAGAGATTGATTTGTAAGGGTTTCTTCGCCTTCAAAGTGCTCTTTGAAAAGGAGAAGTTTCATAGTGGAAAGGTGCTCGCGGTGTGTGGATCCTTGGATTAGTCAGCTCGTTGAGGTGGATACCAAGTAAATCGAATGGGTTAGCGATTGTTCTTTCTTTTGTATATTGTATTTTGCTTCCGCTAACTATCTTGCAGAGAAAGATCGAGAAATCGTTATTCACCCCCCTCTAGCAAACGCCTCAATCCCAACAAATTCTTCCAAAGATCTCTAAGAATTCTTCCTGAGGATTTCCAGAGGCTACAGTTGGGACCTAGAGGAGGAATTGGTTTTGGTCTCCCGATGGGTTTAAGCTTCTCATGCTCTTCACCGAACACACAACTTACCGAGAGTTATTATTGCACAATCTCCCATATTATAATACGGACTTCTTCTTACTATAAGTACATTAGTCTCCCTGTGTTTAAGATATCGTATGTCCGTCAATTAAATGAGTTACTGACAACTCGAATTTAATTAACTTCTAATTCCAAGAGTAGTACCACTCAACCTTTGTTATCATGCGGAACTAAGTCCACCTGCAGGGTTTACATGATAATCCTTTATAAGCTCCTCAAGGGGACATCATCAGCCTAGATTATAGGACACAGTTTCCTTCTATAATCAATAACACACCATGTACATACATACTACTTCCCAACTCATCGGGTCTTTTGATCTATCGCTCTAAATCTCACCCTTTGATGAATCAAAGAAGTACATACTAAATACATGTGTTTGTTATTATATTGGGATTAAGAGCATGTACATCGATAGTAACAGAGGTTTAGTTCAATTATATAGTCAGTATAAATCGAACAATCCTCAGATGATCCTGCTCAATACACACTAAGTGTACTAGTGTAATTCTATAGTCAAGACAGACTAAGACCAAATTACACTACAACCAGTCCAATGGTTTGTCCAATCCATCTTGGTTGTGAACACTGTTTATAATCTATAAGGAACTGATAACATGGTCTTCTGTGTGTGACTCCGCACACCATGTTTATTTACAATATAGATTAAATGGACACTTGCATAAAAACTAAATGCAAACATTGACCAAAAGTAATTCTCATTTCAGAATGTTTATTTACATAGATAGCTAGGATTCTTGTATACATCCCAACAAGGTCTTCCAAGAATAACATTGTACGAGGATGGAGCATCTACTACTGTAAAAATAATACTTCGAGTTCGAATTAAAGGCTCTTGCCCCAGGGAAAGAGATAGGCTGACCTGTCCCAATGGTTGTACTTCGTGTCCAGTGAATCCAAATAAAACAGTAGACATGGATTTCAGTTCAGATTTCTCTATTTGCATCTGACTGAATGCCTCTTGGTATAGTATGTTGACAGAACTGCCTGTATCGACGAAGACCCGGGCTACCTCATAGTTGGCTATTATGGCATGGATGACTAAAGCATCATCGTGAGGTGTGGATTACTTTTTCAAATGGGTGGAAACTGAGCCACTGGCCAAGATCATTGAAGACGTTGTTTTAAAGTTCATGTGGAAGAACATTATTTGCTGGTACGGGATTCCTCGCAAGATAGTAGTATCATATAATGGATGACAGTTTCAGGGACGCAAGATACAAGATTGGTGTCAAGAATTAGGGATCATCCAAGCCTTCACTTCCGTGGCCTACCCACAAAGCAATGGACAAGCGGAAGTAATTAATAGGGAGCTCGTCAAAGGCCTCAAAATAAAACTGGATTAAGTATAAGGAAATTGGGTAGATGAGCTGCCCGACATTCTATGGGCTTACAGAACTACTCCAAGAGACAGTACCCAGATGACCCCATTCCACTTAGTCTACAAAGGAGAAGTAGTGATACCTGTAGAGTTCGGAGAGGAATTAAGCCGAATCCTAGCTTATGGGAGCGACAACAATGATAAACGACGTACAGAGTTGGATCTCATCACGGAGACCAGAGAACTTGTAGGTTGGCGGCATATCGACGGAAGATGTGCCAGACTTACAACAAGAAGATTATACCTCGCTCTTTTCAAGTCAGAGACTTCATCTGGAAGAAGATTAAACCAGTAGGTGATGTCGAAAAACTGGAACCTTAATGGGAAGGACCTTATAAAGTTATTCGGTGGCTTAGCAGTGGATCTTATTACCTGGAAGATGCCAAGGGAAGAGAGCTTAGCAAGCCTTGGAATGCCACACATCTTCGTCCTTATCGTATTTAAGCTTGTATAGATTTTTTTATCATTTTTTGTAAAAATATTTTGTGGTTATTTAATATAAGTTTTTTTCTTCCAAGCCGAGCCCCGAACTCGACGACTTTGCCTTACGACAGGCCGGAACTCCGAGCCCCGAGCTCGATGACTTTGCCTTACGACAGGCCGGAACTCCGAGCCCCAAGCTCGATGACTTTGTCTTACGACAGGCCGGAACTTTGAGCCCCGAACTCGATGACTTTGCCTTACAACAGGCTGAAACTCTGAACCCCGAGCTCGATGACTTTGCCTTACGACAGGCCAAAACTTCGAGCCCCAAGCTCGACGACTTTGCCTTACGACAGGCCGAAACTCCGAGCCCTGAGCTCGACGACTTTGCCTTACAACAGACCAGAACTCCGAGCCCCGAGCTCGATGACTTTGCCTTACGACAGGTCTCGAGCCCCGAGCTCACAACTTGGCCTTACGACATGCCCCCGAGCTCGCGACTTTGCCTTATGACAGGCCCGGAACTCCGAGCCCCGAGCTTGATGACTTTGCCTTACGACAGGCCGGAACTCCGAGCCCCGAGCTCGACGACTTTGCCTTACGACAGGTCCGGAACTCCGAGCCCCGAGCTCGATGACTTTGTCTTATGACAGGCTGGAACTTCGAGCCCCGAGCTCGATGACTTTGTCAGGCCAGAGCACCGAGCCCCGAGCTCGTGACTTGACCTTACGACAGGCTCGGAGCATCGAGTCCCAAGTTCGCGACTTTACCTTACGACCGGCCCGGAGTACCGAGCCTCGAGCTCGCGACTTTGCCTTATGACATCTCATCAAGGTATCCCAATAACAACTCAGCACAGTCCAGTCAGTCGGACTACGCCTCCTTCGACTAGACTAATTGGGGATGCTTGTGATACGACGGGACAATAACACCTCATCAAGGATAAAGTCATAAGACCGGTTCATTTTTAAGATTAAAAAATCCTAAAACTCGGTTCACCCAAAGAATAAACAAAATATCTCAAAATATTTTTTAAACAAATATTTTAGAATCTTCCTAAAAAAATTAGAATGGATATTTTAGAATATTTCCTAAACAGATGTTAATATTTCGAAGATCAATTACTATAAAAAGGTAACTCATGCCCATGGGTATAGGTATGCACACATCTACCCTAATTTTTCCAAGTCATTAAACTCCTTCCTCACGCCGAATCCTAACTTGAGCATCAGAGTAGGTTGCCGGGATCCACCCTGGTGTCATTCTAACCTTTTTTTTTTAGTATTTTTCAGATCCTCTCATCTCTCCGGTGTGATTCTCTTTGAGGAGCATGTACGTCGGCAATTCTGAATCGATGTCTGAACCATCCACGATGTACTAGTCAGAACAGGTTCAATTCTTTTCCTTTCGCTACTGCAATCAGGCTTGTGATCATGAGACAGCTCAATTGCCTTTCCTCGGCTACAAAGGACAGCACAGCAATCTCCGGCATTTGCAACCACCAAAGAACTGTAGCACATAGACGCAAACATCATCCTTATAGGAATAACAAGCAAGCCCAAAAGTGCAGCCTGAGTCAATGAGAATCATGTTCAAGCACATAAATATTATAGACATGAAAAACACAAATGCTTGGTAGAAGAAATGACTGCATACACTAATACATCATTTGAACTCGACAAATCACACTGTAGATAATTCAAGAAACTACCCTCAAAACATAATAAGCATGTAAATGATATAGATATGAAAAACATGAATGTTTGGACTCATGTGGACATTCGAACTCAACAATCACACTATGGATCATTCAAGAACCTCAAAAACATAGCAAGCACTTGTAAATTGCTGGTGCATTTTTCTGTTTAGAAAAAAAAATAGTGCAGGTGATTACTCTTTAAGAGGGGAACTGTATAAGTAGCACATGAAGATACAAAGAATTTTTGGCTCACTGCCAGCTGAAAGATAAAATGAAGAAATAATGCAACTTATCTTTCCTGAATATGTATATACTTAAGCTTATTCCACCATGACAGATCTTGTGTGTATAATTTTGCTAAGAAATATTTCATGGTCCTTATGCTTGATCCAACTCCTGATAAGTATATATTTGAGAAGAATGAACAAGATAAGTATATATTTCATGGAGGTAACCCATACATTTGCAGATTGATAGCTACCTCCATGTCGAAGAAGAAAATCAACATGAGAAAATATATTTGAAAATGAACATAATCACATGATTGGACTAACTCTTGATAAAGTATATATATCAAGTGCAAAAGATATAGAAAAACGTAGCAAAAAATAATATAACCCAAATGTCTGCAAGAATGCAGGAGCAACCCTACTAAACAATCAAATGTTAAAGTAAAAGAAAATTTGAGTTTTCGAACCGGCAAAGCAGAGAAGGCTTAGGGCAACAATTCCAGCGGCGTGGCTCAGCTGGCTTCCGGCGACGTCTTCCCGCGGCGAATGGACGTCGACGACGGAGTGGAACAGACTCGTAGCCTCGTAGAGCTCGGGCGGCGGCAACATCTTCCCGCGGCAAATGGACGGCGACGGCGGAGTGGACTAGACCAAGGCGATGGCGGCAACTCGTAGCCTCGCAGAGTTCGAGCACCGGCGTCTTGTTATCTCGCAGAGCAGAGATTGGGCACTTGGAGTGACCTCTTCGCTTGCCGGTGGCGTGGAGCGGATGACGACGAGGGCAACTCGAATTGGCGGTTCTAACCTCGCATCGCGATGGGTTTAGGGTTTACATAGAGGAGAGGTATGATGGGTTTAGGGTTTACGGAGAGGAGAGGTGCGATTTTGGGATAGGATTTACGGAGAGAATCGGAGCGACGGAGAGAATCGGAGCCACGTTGTCACGCACGCAAAGCAGATGTGCGCGCCACGTCAGCAGGCGCGCACAAGCCTATGCGAGGCTACGAGTCGCCGCCGTCGCCTTTGTCCGGTCCACTCCGCCATTGCATTCCATTCGCCGTGGGAAGACGTTGCCGTCGCCCAAGCTCTGCGAGGCTACGAGTCTAGTCCACTTCGCATAGCATATATATATATATATATATATATATATATATATATATATATATATATATATATATATAAAAGAGTTTGATATCCTGTGCGAACGAAAAAATGCGCCCCGTGCGCACGCGATCCCGGCCGTTCATCGCGAAAAATTCAGGTCGTTTATAAAAAAAATCACTATAGCTTCTCTACGTCGTCGGCGTTCTCGCCGCTGCCGCTCCCCCATCCGGCCACCGCCGACCACCGGACCGGCGGCGATGGATGCGCAACTCACCGGCGCCGGACTGGTGGCCGGATTCCGGCCGAATTCGATCGGAATCTGGCCGAATTTCGACCGGAATCGACCAACAGCTACTGTTGGCCGATTCCGGCCGAAATCGGCCAACAGCGTCTGTTGATTCCGGCCGAAATCGGCCAACAGCGTCTGTTGGCCAATTCCGGCCAAAATCGACCGGATTCCGACGCGTCGACCGCGGCCGGTCTCCGGCCGCGATTCGGCCGGAATCCGGCTGATTTCCGGCCGACAGTGGCCATTGGGCACTGTCCTGTTTCCGGCCGGATTCCGGCCGTAATCCGATGCCGGAATGTGCGCCGGCGAGTTGCGCATCCAACGGTCCGGGTCCGGTGGCCGGTGGTGATCGGACGGCGGCGCGACGGCGGCGCAACGGCGGCGGAAGTGGGCAGGGGTCGGCGGTCGCGCACAGATCGCGTATGGATGAGTCGCGCGGATATTTAAATATAGTAATTAATAAAATTTTACAATTTTGAATTATTTATTTGTATTTTAAAAGTAAAAAATTAATATAACTTATGGATTAGATAAATATTTTATTAAAGTTATAAGGACAATAATATTATTATTTGAGCTTTATACACTACAAAAATTACACGGATTAGCGACGGAAATATTCTGTCGCTAATCCGTCGTTAACTCGTTTTAACGACGGATTAGCGACGGAATTATTCCGTCGTTAAAATTTCGGTCGTTGACGTCATCATAGCGACCGATTTTAATTTCCGTCGCTAATTAGCGACGGTGTTAAATTTCCGTCGCTAATTAGCGACGGATTTTTTATTCCGTCTCTAAAATTTAGCGACAGATTTTTTATTCCGTCTCTAAAATTTAGCGACGGAAAATTAAAATTCCGTCGCTAAATAGCGACGGAATTATAAATTTCCGTCGCTAATGGAAATTAATTTAAAAAAATAATACAGAAAATTAGCGACGGAAATTTAAATTTCCGTCGCTAATGAAAATAAAATTTTAAAAATAATAAAGAAAATTAGCGACGGAAATTTAAATTTCCGTCGCTAATTTTCTGTATTTTTAAAATAATTTTTTTATTTATTTCAATTCCCTGTTTTACATAAACAATATAAAAGAATTAAACAATCCAATTCAACAATTAATTACCACAATACTATATACTTCCACAATCACAAATAATTATCAATCACAATACAACTTTGAAACAAAGTTCAGAATTGGAACAGTAAGCCAAAAGTAAACCCAAAGTATTTAATAAGCAAAAGTTAGAATTTACAACTTTGAAACAAAGTTCAGAAGCTGCACTAAATGATAGAATCACTGGAATGTCACGTCACATACAAACGTAAGCCAGTGAATAGTTCAAAACAACATTGTCACATGCTATACAATTGTCAACATAAGTTCAAAATCTAAATAGGAAGCAGGAGAAGCATCGCAGGAAGTAGATCATCAGCAATTGTGCCACAGATTAGAGTCCAAAGATAGTGTCTGTCCTTGCAAAAAAAATTACAAAGAAAAAAGGGTCAGATTAGAGGATCCAGGTAAATATTGCATACTATTCTAAAAGGAAAAAATGCATAGCATTCAATAGGAGGCCGACAAGGAAAGTAGTAAAAATAGAGCATTCAAAACAGTAAAAAGAGACAAATAAAAACATTATTCATAAAAAACTCTAACCTGTTCCAATTTCTTTGTACATATCCTCAAGCTGGCTAAGAACCATAAATGCAAGATACACAAACATGTAGACAGATTTAAATTTACTTAAAAAATTCTACTTACCTCGCAGGCAGCTACTGATCAGGGGCATTAGGGTCCTGAGGCTCATCGTTAAGGAAGTCTGCGAACGATTGAGTACAACCAGGTGGGAGTGGCGGGACACTCATATTCTGTATCAATGCCCTCATCTCCGCTAGTTGTTGATCGTGTGCCCTCTGCTGCGCCTCTAATGCGGATAGACGATTCTTTAAATCTTGATTTTCTTCTCTTAGCGATGTCACATCAGAAGAGGATCCACTGGGACGACCTCTGGCTCTGGGAGCCATCTCACGATCATACACCACTTTTGCCTGGGACCCTAACCCGTAGAGGGTGGAACTCTTTTTCTTCCCTCCGACCACATCATAGTAAATCTGATTTATTTGGTCGTTTGTGAGAGTCTGTCTCTCACCTCCCTCAACAGTAGGCTGAGACGCCTGCTCAAATCTGGCATTCAATTCAGCCTGTTATAAATAAGATAACATAACAATTAGTATTACGAAATTAATTATTATAATGTAATGTTATATAAAGTTAAAATTACAAATCTTATACCTCAAATGCCTCCGCGCGTTTATCGACAAATGTGCCATCCTTGGACTTATGTGTTTTTGAAAATATCTCCCAACAAGTAGGAGGCCGCTGTAACTCATTCTCCTGCGTAAAAAAAATACAAATAAATTCAAAATCAAATAATTACTAATACAAATGCATCTTTATTATAAACTTACCATGTCCAATGTGTGCTCTACAATAGATCGGGATCCAGCTGTATGCTTTGAGGATCCTGTGCTAGGGCCAGCTAGCTCGGTATTTCTATTGGCTCGAGCTATATGGGCATTTGATTGCCATTTTTCTGCAGCCCAGATGGCACGCCATGAATTCCAGATATCCTCTGGGATGAACCAAGGTCTGGTTCCCTTTCTCCTGCATTTATACAGGAGGTCTTTATATCTTGTGGCACATACATCATTCCATGTTTCCTTGAATTCTTGCTCGTGCCCTTCCTCCCAAGTATATTTTTTCTGCGAAGGGATTATATTCAATTAGTGGCACAAACACTAATATAAGTTAAATAAACTGATCCTCAAACTTCAGCTTTGAGTTCATAACATTTATGAAAATGAAGATCAATAATTACAATGAGCAACAACAGTGCATTAATTAAAATGACTTACTATGAATTCATCATAATAAAAGTCTCGCATTTCCTTGGAGACATGCCTCCAAGTATGGCCTGATGCACAAACTCTTTCTTTAAACTTAGCAGTAATATAATTTGATACTGAATGGCCATCCGGAGTGAAACTGTAATAGAAAACATATAAATGTTAGACATGTGTAAAAGAAAATTATATGAATGAAGAAAAAGGAATAACATAAATACTTACCACCCTGCCACTACGCGCAAGACAGTCCGGCGACCGGGTGCTGATGACTGACTAGACATATTTATATCTACAAAACAACATTACAACACATACAGATTTTGATATAAATACACATATGCATATGCATAAGAGGAACAAACAACCCATATGTAGGTGATCAGTTTTATTAGTTGAATCAGAGTAGATATGATGAGACACCGTTGAAAATGCATGATTCATTGTGTGACGGCCGGCGCCATTGGACCTACCATGCCAACGCTTCGAGTAGAGAATTTATTAGCCACATGATAGAATTTATTAGCCATTGTAGTGAGATTCCTTTTACCCGGTTTGAGTTATACAACGAGATGTTCTAGAAACAATTGCTATAACAAAGTTCAGTCAAGAAATGAAGCAATAAGCATTAAGCAAATAGAATACAAGGTTTGTCCAACAGATTGTTTCCAAAGTGGTTAGTGAATACAAGGTTTGTCCAAAGGCAAGAGCAATTCAAATGAAAATGACAAGGCATGAGAACTTAACATGGGTTTGTTATACCAATGCATCCATGCACCGACACCACTTACAACTTTCCAACAATCAGTTTTAGAGTTTTGCAACAACTGATCGTTTGGTCTAAGAAATGGCCTTACGTGGATAAATGACAGCATGCAACGGCAATTAGTGTGCCACACAGTGAACAAGCCCTAAATTAGTCTTAGTTATATCTAAAGAAATACAAATTTGGAACCCTAAAATCAACTTTTAGAAGCTGCCGGAGGAGACTGTGCCCCCGGAGCAAAAATGGCCGGATCGGAGGGGTTACCTTTGGGGAGAATCTGCCAGAGGGGAGACTGTGCCGGAGCAAAAATGGCGGAGATTTCGCCAGAGGAGACTTTGCCGCGAGGATCTGCCGGAGCAACCAAGAGAGCGCGCGGAGGGAGAGGCAGAAGGAGAGCGCCGGAGGGAGCGGCAGAGGGAGAGCGCCGGACGGAGAGGCACAGAGAGAGCGCCGGAGGGAGAGGCTGAGAACGTCGGAGGGAGCGGCAGAGGGAGAGCGCCGGACGGAGAGGCAGATGGAGAGTGCCGGAGGGAGAGGCAGAGAACGCCGAAGGGAGCGGCAGAGGGAGCTACAGCTATAGCCGTCAAGTTGGGTTAGGCCCGCCGGGTTGGCCCGCCCCGCCAAGAAATTTAGGTGGGTTGGGTTGAAATTTTATCAACCCATTTTAAGATGGGTTGAGGTGGGTTGGCCCGCCTAGGCCCGCGACCCGCGTGGGTTGGCCCGCGGCGGGCTTGGGTTGGCCCGCGGATTGAGAAAGTTTATATATTTATTATAAATTTTAAAATTAAAATATAAAACTTAATGAATTAGTAGGTTTCATCTATTTAAAATACAATTTAAACTTAAAAATTATAATTCAAACTTAAAACTTTCAACTTGATCAATTTAAATTATACTTTAAACTTAAAATTTTAAATATTTTAAATATTTTTTTATTTTTTAACAGGTCCGCGGGTTGGCCCGCCTAATCCGCGGCCCGCCTTGAGTTGGGTTAGGTTGGAGATTTCCCAACCCGCCAAATTGGTGGGTTAGCCCGCCCCGCCCCGCCATATGATGGGCCCGTCATGGGTTAGCCTGCCCCGTCATGGGTTGGTCCGTTTGACAGCTCTAGCTACAGCGCCGGACGGAGAGGCAGAGGGAGAGCGCCGGAGGAAGAGGCAGAGAACGCCGGACGGAGATCGCAGAGAACGCCGGACGGAGATCGCAGAGAACGCCGGACGGAGATCAGAGAAAGAATGCGGAGAAGAAAAAAATCGGGACTCCCGAACCCTAAATTGCAATTATAGCGACGGAATTTAATTCCGTCGCTAATTTAAAGAAAACAAAATTTAAAAAAAATCATTTTTAGCGACGGAATTTTAATTCCGTCGCTAATTTAAAAAAAAAAATTTTTTTAATCATTTTTAGCGACGAAATTTTAATTCCGTCGCTAATTAGCGACGGAATTAAATTCTCGGTCGCTAATTAGCGACGGATAATTCATTCCGTCGCTAATTATATCATTAGCGACGCAATAAAATATTTCGTCGCTAATTATAGCGATGGAATTAAATTCCGTCGCTATTTCATGATTTTTTTTGTGGTGATAAACAATTCAAACTTTTTAATAATCAAGTTGGTTGATTTAGTGAAATAAAGTGAAGTTTAATTATGGAAATTAAGTAAATCCAACCATTTGTTTTTTACTATATTAGTTTGATGTAAAAGTTAAAATATCTTTCTTTTGTTATAAAAAAAACAAAAAAACACGCGCCAGGTAGGGGTCGAACCTACGACTTTCTGCTTAGGAAACAGACGCTCTATCCACTGAGCTACAGGCGCGGTACATCAATTTATTCCCATATAAAGTAACTGAATAAATTAACCTCTTCTTTTCTCAATATAAAAATATAAAATTTACAATAATTTTTTTTTTTATAGAAACAGTACAGCTTTTATCAAGAAACCTCAGTTTCTACTCGAATTTATTTCAAAGATAAATTAATTTCTTCAACCACGTAAGAAAATAGTCCCAATCAATTTGACTGCCTGTAACTTTTTATCTACGATGCAAAATTTAATTATCTTACTAAATTTAATAAAATTCTTTATGACAAAAATTATTAGTATAGAAAAAAATAAAATTCAATTGTCATGTATTTAATGATGTGATATTTTAATTATTGAAGGATGTGAAAACATGAATCTAAGTGTATAAATAGGAATCTTGTAGGATGATCAAAATATATACATCAATATGGCTTGGACGAGCTCCCTCCAAGTGTCAAGTTAACCAAAGATAATTACAGAATATGGAGTATACAAATGGAGGCTCTATTAAGATCCCTTGATGTATGAGGCCTTGTGGCCGAGACCGACTATACTATAGCCTAAACAAACGATGGGACCGGCTATACTATAGCCGAAACAAGCGATGGGAATAAACAAGCTCTTAAGGCAATGGCAATGAAGAAAAGAGAGAAGAATGTCTTATTCAGTATCTATCAAGGAGTAGATGAAGCCGCTTTTGAGTTGATTGCTTTAGCAACAATATCACAAGAGGCTTGGGAGATATTGAAGACAACATATGATGAAGTAGATAAAGTAAAAAAAATTCACCTACAAGCCCTTCAAACTCAATTTGAAGCACTATAACAAGAGAATTCAAAAATAATTTTTGATTATTTCTCCCGAGTTATATCCATTGTTCATCAAATGAGACAAAATGGCGAAGAGCTAAAAGATGTTCAAGTCATAGAAAAAATCTTATAAGGTCTTTAAATTCGAAGTTTGATTTCGTAGCTATGGTGATTGAGAAATCAAAAGATTTAGAGATGATGGCTGTGGAAGAACTTATGGGATCCCTTCAAGAATATGAACAAAGAATAGTAAGTCAAACTATCATTCAAGAAGAATGAATCATATAGAAGAGGTCCTCAACAAGGAAGGACTTCTACATGAAGAGGAAGAGGTGGTCATACTTCTAACTCCAATGAGCACACTCAAAATCTGAATGATGGAAATAAAAATAATATAAAAAGGGCATCGACATCGAAGAGGTCATGGTGGAAGCTAAGGTCAAGGTCGTGGATGAGGTAGAAACACTGGATGGAGGTATGATAAAACTAAATTTCAATGTCGCATTTGTAAGAAATATGGTCATCACTATAATGAATGTTAGTATAACACTAACAATGGAGAAGAAATAGTGAACCTTGTTAATAAGGAGGTGGATAATGAAGAACCAGTATTGTTGATGGCATGTGATGGGCCAGAATTTATCCAGTCTATTACATGGTTCCTAGACACAAGAGCATCAAACTACATGTATGGGAGGAAAGAGCTTTTCACAAAGCTTGATGAGAGGCAAATAGGCAATATCACATTTGAAGATCTCTCACAAAGGCCAATTAAAGGAAAATGTGATATTATGTTTGAATTGCAAAATGGAAAGAAGTTATGCATCTCAGATGTTTATTATGTTCCCGATATCAAAAATAATCTTTTGAGCATTGGCCAATTATTAGAGAAAGAATATGATATACAAATAAAGGACTTGGCTCTTAGTGTTCGTGATAAGAGTAATAATCTTATTACTCATGTCACAATGGCCAAGAACAGAATGTTCCCACTAAAATTGAGCATCAATGAAGGGAATTTCTTCAAGGCAAGTACTATTAATAGTTCCATTCTTTAGCATCTTAGATATGGGACATTTGAATTTTGAGGCATTAAAGCTACTTTCAAAAAATGACATGGTATTTGGATTGCCAAAGATTAAAAGTTTCAACCATCTATGTGAAATATGTGTTGTAGGAAAGCAATTGAGGAAGCCATTCAAAAAATACAACATGAGACGAGCATCTTCACAATTTGAACTTGTACATTTTGATGTTTGTAGACTCATCAAACCTATCTTTACTGGTGGAAACAGGTATTTCTTAACTTTCACTGATGATTATAGTGGAAAAACTTGGGTATATATGTTGAAAGAGAAGAAATAAATTTTCACCAAATTTAAGCAATTTAAAATTTTAGTTGAAAAACAAAGTGGATATTAGATAAAATATCAGTGAATTGATCGAGGAGGTGAATACACTCATTGGTGGATTTCTGCAAGGAAAATGATATTATTCACCAACTCATAATGCCCCAAACACCATAACAAAATGGTATTTCAGAAAGAAAAAAAATCAAACTATTCTAAATATGGTTCGATGTATGTTGAAAGAGAAAAATATCCTAAAAGAATTTTTGAGGAGATGTTGTTGCTTGTACTGTATATTTATTGAATAGGTTTCCCACTAAAAGAATTGGAGACATCACCCCAAAAGAAGCTTGGAGTTTACACAAACCAAGAGTGGATCATCTTCGTATTTTTGGGAGTGTAGCATTTGCAAAAGTATGAGAAGAGAAGCAGACAAAACTTGAAGATAAAAGTTAGAAGTGTATTCTCTTGGTCTATTGTGAGAATGCTAGCGGGTACAAATTCTACAATCCCATAACTCAAAAGCTCATGGTATCAAGAGATGTGGAATTTGATGAAGAACAAATATGGAATTGGAACAATAATAATAATGACGATATGAAGCAAATCTCATTTGAAGAAGATTTTAAAGAGAAGAAAGACAAGCAAGGAGAGAGTGAAGAAAGATCATCACTCCAACAAGTTGATACTCAATCAAAAAGTGATGATCCAAACAGTCTGATTGTGAAAAGGATGAAGAACATCCAAGACATATATGACTCCAGCCGAGTGATTGATACTGATGTTGATTTTAATAACTTATGTCTATTTGCAGGATATAATCCTATAACTTATGAAGAAGCCTCCAAAGATGCAAAATGGAGAAAAGCAATGGAAGAAGAGATTCATACTATAAAGAAATAATTATAATCCATATTAAGATTAGCATAAGTTTTCTATTTTAAATATTTATTTTTATATTTATTGTTCAATTAAGTTTATAAGAGAAGTCGAATATTTTAATTATCTTTGAATTAATATAATTTTCAATTTTATTTTTTTTTCTAGGTGAGATTATTTCCTTCTTTGTTTCATTAATTTAATTTCATTTCAAGTTTCTGGGTGGTTCAAAGTTAGAAATGGAGCTGCATCAACAACTTAACAAATCAAATTTCCTATTAGACCACGCCATGACACTTTCTTCAGATATATATCATTGCCACAACTCTAATGCATCCCAGTCCAGTACTTACCTATGGAATAATGCAAGGAAGCATCTTTACAGCCCACCTTGTTGATGCAGATAAAGTTCCTGAACAGTTGGTGAACAGAACAAATGTGCAAAAAAATTAGAAAAAAGTAAGATGTCATGCATCAGGTCTTAATCAAAGCTCAAAACTTGATACAGCTTGCACAAAAGGTTTCAGCATCTTGCCAAAAGGAAATGGAGTTTGATGTCATCTACCTGACAAAAGTATGAGCATTTGCTGTTTTCTATTGGCTTGATTCTTATTTTTTGCCTTTTGTTTAGCAAATTGTGGGATCTGTGCTGTGGCACTTGCTCATAGTTGCAGCCATGGCATCAATGCTGTTTCAGCAATAGCAACAGTGTTGTTTTGGAGGAAAAGAAATATCATACTGAGTCTAGCTAATTGAGACAAGTTATAGATGCTCATTCAATCCTTATTCCAGATGACAATTTATGAACAGGATCTATTCTCTCTATAGCAATCTTTAAGGCCAAAAATTCATTCACCAGAATTTTCACATTCATCGAAAATGAGTTAACAATGTAAATGAAAAGAACATTCAAGTTATGGTAGTGTAGCATCATAGAAGGCAACTCTTAACTATCTCATACTGTGGAAACAGTTTGTTCTGTTGGTCAGAGTTTAGCTTTATACGAGAATACCTGTAACGATTGAAGAATAAAACCGCCAAAAAAAGAAGAGAGGAACGAGATGCCAAGCTAGTGGAATGGAGGCTCAGATCCAACTATAGTGAAAGTGGCCAGAGTGGCAATGGGACACAGGCAAGATATCAGTTTGGAAAAAATAAATCTAGTCTAAGTGGCGAAACTGGCCCATAAACAAAGTTGCCATGTAAGAAAATGCCTAGTGACTCATCCCCATAACCCTTATCGTTGATTGCAAGAACGAATTAGCAACAATATAAGTGAACTTACCTTTTGTGGTTCTCTGTTTGTCGTCCATCTGTTCACTTTCATCCTATTTTAATAGTAGGAAAAATTGTTTCCTGAAGACCTGCAGTCACAACAAACAACAGAATCATACTCATCTCAGACGGGGAACTAGAGTGAACAAAAACAGGATCAAGTTTAAGATTATGGATACATATCATACATGCTCATGCCTAATTTGGTAAATGGAAGCTGGAAATAGAGGTACAATGGAACATTGCATTTGTCCTCCCATTAAGGCACCAGTTTTGAGCCGATTCAGCTCTTGGCCTGTACCAGAAGTCACTTTAGTGCATCAACTCATTAGTGCTTTTGGCCTTAGCAAACTGCCACGGTGATCAGATTACTTTTGGACATCAAATTAGAAAAAAGTGTGCTTCTTGTACACATATCTTATAGTATCGAAGTACATAAGAGAAAGAACACAGGCTAGTGCCTTGCTGAGATACAACTTTATTTATGTACTGTATAGTGGTATAATATAAATCATGAGGAAGAAGAAGAATACAGGGAAGAAGAAAACCACGAATTCTCCCTAGATCATGGGGAAATCTAATCATTCATTCGCAGTAGGTTCGATCCTCACATATAGATAATCTCAACCATGAAGGTGATGATGACTTCTAGATGCTGTGAACCACAACACCATGAAGAATGCGAATCCTAGATGCATGAGCTTATATCTTCATCTCATAAGGTTGCTGCTCCATGATGGGTTTGCATGAACTGACTTCCTTTAATTAATGAACTTAGAACACCAGTTGCTTCATCAGGCCAATCTGAATGGTTAGATGAGTAGGAACCTGGCAATGAGACTAACTGGGTGGTGAGAGCAGATGATTGAGATGGGGAAGGAGGCCTATTATCTGGCAAATTGGCAGTAGTAATGTCATGTATGCTGGATCTCCTCTTGTCTTTGCCACCCGAATTTAGTCTGATGAAGTATTTTTGGGCATGACTAGCAACTTGAGTAGGGGTCCTAGTAATCACAAAGTTCCTAGAAATATTTCTCCAATCCCCTTTACCATACTTTTTAAGTCCAAGTAGGAATCGCCTGTAAAAGCAACAAATTGAGTATTTAGTTAACATGTTAAAGATTGATTAAGTAGCCATTAGGAAGAAGCCAAATAGAGATTTATGGTTTACCATCCTCATCCTATTTCAGAATCAAGTTGGATTAAACTTGAGCCATGGACAGTAATGAAATGGTTCAAACAAAAAGGCTTGTAAGAAAGATTAACAAAAGAATAATAGTAGATGAGCAGGGCTCAAAGTCATTCGATGATATCATAGTAAAGCTTCAACTGAATGAAAAACTTCTGCTATTACTACTTAAATCTAAAGCAGACCCATTTAGATTTATCATTTAGAACACAAGAAATCGCAACATTTCAGAACCAAGCTGATTCAGTTCAAGCACCAGCAACCATAAACTACATAAGTTACAAGGTAAACCAAACAGATTTATGTAAGCTAAACACCAACTTCATAGATGACAATATGATAGTGAATCAAAGCTTATGAAACTGAATGAACATAGTATCTAAGTGACTTACTTGTGCTCTTCTTCAGTCCATGGGACTCCTTTTTTTCTTTCTTGATCTGATGCACACGCCCCTGACCTCTTCCTACCGATGCAATAAGGTTGCTTCACAGCTTCATAGCCGTAATCGCTATCCCACTCCATACTAAAAGACGAAGAATCATAGCCAGGACATGGGAACCGTCCAGCTTCTATCTTGCTCACATCCTCCAACAAATTACGGTAATGGCTCTCGACGTCCCTCGCGGTCTTGCCCGGGATGTAAGCCGCCACCTTCTCCCAGCGGTCAGGGGTGTCCCTGTCGAACTCAGCCAGAGCATTCTCAAACAGCTTGTTCTCTTCCCGGGTCCAGTTTCCAGCCACGAACCCGCCGCCCCAGTTCCTTTTCTCGCCAAGGAACCAACTTGATCTGGGGAAGCACTGTATCGACGCAGGAGGAAGAAATCTCGCCATCATCTCCTAGACTCCTCTCTTGAACACAAAATCCGCAGAAAGAATCAAAACGCGATAAAATCACCGATCGAACATACACTCACCGAGTGCACCAAAGCATCAATTTGATCGCTCCAAACTAAGATCTGTTAGAATTTCGAAAAAAAAAAAACAGACCTGGAGACTACGGAAAGCAGCCAGCCACCAGAAGTGTCAAGGAGCCAACTTCGTCTTCTCCTCTGACCTTGGTTGCGATGATTGAGAATCAAAAGGGATTTAATCACCGATCGAGATACACTCACCAAGTGCCTCAAAGCATCAATTTTGCTCGCTCCCAATCAAGATCTGTGAAAAGTTCGAAGAAATCGGAGCTGGAGACTACGGAAAGGAGCCAGCGACCAGGAGTCGCAATAAGCCAGCTTCGCCTTCTCCTCCGACCTTGGTTTGCATGGATTGGAGGAGGAGGAGTGAGGAAGGAGTGGATCTAAATGGCCATGGATGGACGAAGCGTAGCTTCCACTGATTGAATTGGTGGCCTTTTCCTTTTTGAGTGCGTTCTTTGAGATCGGAAACTGAAAGGCACGAGGAGAAAAAGGGCAAAAAGGTGCTGGGTGGGTTATTGGCTCTTGGTGGCGTTGGGGGCCACTTAAGGACCATCTCAATAAGGAAATATTAAACTGCAATTAACAAAACTAGTCCTCGTAGTTTCCATAATTGCCTTAAGCGTTTGTTTGACCGCCTTACTTTTACTGTTTTATTTGATGTCAAAATATTTTTGGACTAAAAGAAAAAAATGCTCAGCATCTCTTATTATCATTTTAGATGCATGTATAGCAACTTTATTTAAAATTATTATAATATAAAATAATTGGATCAAAAGTATTTATATCAACTTTGGTTAAAAATATTAGGACAAATATCAAAAGACGCCTCAAATTACACGAATCTGGACGTCTCTTTTTCACAAAAAAAAAAAAAAAAATCAAAAATCACCCCATCAGATATTTTATCCCCATTATACTCCTTATCCGTAGCAAACTATTACAATATAATTCCTTACTTCCAACACTATTATAGTAGTTACAATTAACTACAACATATAAAAATTACTAAGTGATTATTATAAATATTTTAAAATAATTTTGATTAATTTAAAATAATTTTAATCAAGTTTAAATAATTTTGATAAGTTGATAAAGAGTATTTTAATATAATAATATTTAAAATTTAGAATTTAAAGTTTAAGTTTTTCATATTTAAGGTTTAGCTACAACTATGTAGTAAGTAGTAACTACGCGATAACTGTTATGAAATATGAAACTATTCAATAATTGCTACAAAGAAAAAATTAACTATTTTACTTTAATCAAAATTATTAGGCTCAAATCATTATTAATCAAAATATTCTCTACCAACTTAATCAAAATTATCTAAACTTTATCAAAATTATTTTAAATTAGTCAAAATTACTTTAAAATAATTATAGCTAATCTTATATCTTAAACCATAAATACTAAAATTTACATCCTAAATCATAAAATAGTCTTTACTAACTTAGCTAAAATTATTTAATCTTCATTAAAATTATTTTAAATTGATTAAAATCACTTAAAAATAATTGTAGTAGTTATAAACTAGCTAGTAGCTACTACAACGTGTAGAAGCTACTAAGTAACTAGCTACTACAATACTACAAAAGTATTATATTAAATATTTTATATTATAATAACTATTAAGTAACTTTTATATGTTATATCAGCTTATGACTAATTGCTATAATATTACTACAAAGAAGGATATTCTCAAAATAAAATATTGGATGGAATACCCTTTTGATTTTTTTAAAAAAAGGGACACTCTTTTAATAATTTGTATAATTTGAGATGTCCTTTTGATTTTTATCCAAAAAATATTTTAGAGATTATTTTTTAAATATTTAAAAATTATACTTCTTCAAATAAAGGTGAAATTCGTCATTCTAGTGGTTTCATACAATCGATCTCATGACTATGTATGAGAAGATAAAATAAAAAATTATAATTGATCACGATAGAAAAAAAAATCAAAAATGTCCTCTATATATTATTAAAGAATCTTCTCTTGCCTTAATTTAATGTGAAGGTCTTATTTGTCGTTTGTGTTTTCTACCATGCCTAACTTTGCTTGACTTATTGATTCCAACTCAAGCACATCAATAGCATATTGAATATGAAAAACTATTTAAAACATCAATAGCATATTGAATATGACTTATTTGTCGTTTGTTTAATGTGACATTTAAACATATTGAATATGACGAAAAACTATATGAAATAAATGACATTTCATAGTTCGCTTTTATTTTTTCTTTCTCGATTCTTTAGAAAATTGTGTTTTCTAATTAAGCCATCATTTTAAAGATTAAAAAAAATGAAAATTTAACGTGTTCGTTGCTATGCTGTCTGGAAACGGCAGATCAACGTCCGTCCCCGTTTCCGAAACGGTGGGAAACGTTTCCAACCGTGGAAACTTACCAGAAACGGCTGTTCGCGCGCAGAGGGAGGGATCGGGAGGAGGAGATGCAGAGAAGCCTGCGCAGGCGGTCGGCGGCATCGGAGGCGGAGGAGGCGGCCGACTCGTCGGAGGCGATGCGGGCGGCGGCGGGCGTGAGGCACACCACGGGCTGAGAGGTGGAGGGGTCGTAGATGAGGGAGAAGACGCGGGGGAAGGCACGGACGAAGTAAGCGGCGCCGCGGGAGAGGCGTAGGCAAGGCGCGGCGGAGGAAAGAAGGGGAAGGGGGAGGGACGCGGTGGGGGACGCGAGGATCAGGTCCTGGACGGCCACCACCTTCAGGAGGTGCTTGTAGTCGTCCATCAGCTTCTCGAAGGCCGTCCATCAGCTTCTCGAAGGTCGGATCGAGGTGTCGAGCCGCCATGTGCTGAGCGGAGGTGGTCTTGAAGCGGCGGAAGAGCGTGCGGAGGCGGGCAGCAGCGGCGAAGGCGCCACCCACCATCGCTGCTGAGGAAGTGAACGGGCGAACTGTGGCGGCGTTGCCGAGCCCATATCGCGTGAATATGAACCGTTAATTGAACCGGACAGTTGAATGCAACTCCAAAATTGAACCAGACCTACAAATAAAGCAAAGCCCGGCTAATTAAACCAATGACATGAACTTAATCTCAGGCAACTCTAAATCCAGCCAATGCCTGTGCTCTAATGGCCATTGTAAGAAGCATAATTTGATATTATGGTAGGAACAACGATTACGAAGATAGTTAGGATATAACAAAGCACATGAATGCTAGCATTAGGAAGCGCGGTCGGAAGCCTAAATACAGCTCGTTCACAGTATTTGATGAGGTCTTCGCCGTTTCCAAAATCTGGAAACTTCAACTATTGCCGTTTCCCATTTCCGTTTCCGCGTTTCCTGTTTCTCATCTCCAAGTTTCCAGACAGCATAGGTTCGTTGGCTAAATATAAAGTATTTTAAACTTTATCTCATTTTTTCCATAAAATATAAATATTTGTTAATTAATTAATTTAGTTAAACTATTATTTTTAATTGATCCGTATATAATTCACCTAATTGCCGACACGGAAACGCTCAGACCAAACACGCTTCCTTAGTCCACTAGTTTGGTGCCTTTCCAGTCTCTGTCCTTCTCCGCTGCCGTCGTTTCTTCAGTCTGTTCTTCCCAATCGATGAAGCGGAAGTAGGGCGAAACTTGACTACAAGTAGCAGAAGAGGGCGACTGCTGTGGGCTGTAGCTGCAGTTGCAAGGAAGAGATGGCCAAGGGGTTCAGGAACCCCAACCTGAATCGCTCAAGGCCGCAAGGTTACTGGATCGGCTTGGCTGCTGTGTTCATCCTGGTCTGCTTCAGCTACCTCACGATGTCGAGGACTAATTCCATGCGCATTCCTGTCGGTAAGTAGTCGGTTTTCCTTTTTCACCTTGATTTTCATATGCCGTCGTCGATTGCTAAGTTCTCAAAGTTTACTGGTCTAGCTGCGACCTTGTTTCCATGCGCACCGTCCTAACTCAGATCTTTGAAAGAAACTTAAAATTTAGAGGCACGAAGGTGCAGATCTTCTGGGACGTTTCCAACTGGAAAAGAAAAACATAAAGCCCGCCCAGATCTGAGCGTAAAAGGATAATCTTTTTTCTCAGACATGAAAAAAAGAGGGTTATTTGACTTGATTTATTGAAATTTCTTTAGCTGTTTTGTTTCTTGAATAGGAGGGGTTGATCATTGTTCTTCAGTGCTGTTTTACTTGATTCTTTCACAAAATTTGAAATGGGATATTTTTCTAGCCTCCGGAAGTAGTGGCCATGGAATTAAATGTGAAGCTCCTTCTCTTTTCCTACTTAAGAAGAAAAGGGAAAGGGTTATTAGCTAGTTTAGCTCTTGCTTGCTCAAGTCCCCATGTCTTCTTCATGGGGGTTGTCACAAAGAGCAATAAAATACCAGAAATTAGATCTTGTTAAGTTACTTCATATTTGATCTTCTCACATTTTGTTTGATAGTTTAACATCAAAATGCCGACTTTGAGTTTCAACCTCTAAATCAAATTTCAAATGTAATGTAAAGGTGGACCTAGTGAGTTTGTGAAGCATGTGGAGAGGAAGCCTATATGTGATCTCTCAAACAACAAATCTGATATCTGTGAAGCCAATGGTGATGTCAAGATCATTGGCAAAGACATCAGGATGGTGTTTGTTGCCCCTCAATCTATTGACATCAAAGAAAATGATTCATGGACGATCAAGCCTTATGCTCGGAAGTGGGATGAAGGATCTGGTGCTCGAGTTCGACCAGTGACATTGAAACTAGTCCATGGTCACCCAGAAGACGCACCCTGTTCGATCAACCACACTGTCCCTGCAATGGTATTTGCAATTGGTGGCTGGTCTGGGGCCAATTACTTCCATGATTTCGTTGATGTGCTGGTTCCTCTATTTGAGACTGCTCATCCTTTTGGGGGAGAGGTTCAGTTCCTCATAGTTAACATGGACCCTCACTTTATGAACAAGTACAAGTTGTTCTTCAAGAAGCTTTCAAGGTATGATTTCATTGGGTATGACAATGATGATAGAATCCACTGCTTCCAGCACGTCACCCTTGGGCTTAGATGCACCAGCACGGATGACTTCCAAATGGAGCCCTCCAAATCCCCCCATGGCTACACAATGTTCCACTTTGCAAACTTCATGAGGAGCGTATTCTCTCTTGAGAGAGAGTATCCTGTGAATCTCAAGGATGCAGGCCAATTGAAGAAACCAAAGCTCATGATCATAACCAGAGCCAACACAAGAAAGTTCATGAATGTGGAGGAAATTCTAAATCTAGCCCAAGAGGTTGGCTATGAGGTAGTGATCACTGAAGGGGACTCTGATCTCTCTAAATTTTCACGCATTGTCAACTCCTGTGATGTGCTTATGGGTGTTCATGGTTCAGCACTCACCAACATGGTGTTCCTCCCTACCAATGGTGTGGTGATTCAAGTAGTGCCTTGGGGAAGTTTGGATTGGATTGCTGGACATTACTTCCGGGAGCCTGCAAAACAGATGAAGCTAAACTATTTGGAGTACAGTATCAATGAGGAGGAAACAACACTGACCGAGCTGTATCCAAGAGACCATGCAGTTTTCAAGGATCCAATGTCACTTCATCCTCAGAATGCAAACTGGGAGACATTCTCCAGGATCTTCCTGAAAGAACAGAATGTGAGGCTTGACGTGAAAAGGTTTAAGCCCTTCCTGGAACATGCACTCCAAATTCTCGGTGAACAACCATGAGTATTTCATTGTTTTTTCCCCCAGTTAATATTTATTTTTAGGAATTTGTGGTGTACACTGAATTGCAGCTACTCTGGACAGCTAATATTACTATTAGAAATTCATTCAAGTTGCTACAACTAAAATTGAATTCCCAATTTACTTGAACACCAAATGCTATTTCTTCAGTTGTGCTTGCATGTAGATTCTTGGCACAACATTAATGATATGCTCATTTCTTTTACCTCTTTTCTTGATTTTCTTTTACTTAAGTAATGATTGACATAAGTCTGCTATGAAACATCTGGCACAATTTGTTAGCTAAATTTCTATTTGTTCAAATAAAGTTTGTAATGTTTGTCTTTTAGTCAAGCAAACAAGACTACCTTTTGGTATGAGTTCCATTTCTACTAGTGAATCTTTTGAATTAATACATTGTGATATTTGGGGACCTTTTCAAACTACTTCCCATTCAGGAGCTCAGTATTTTTTAACCATTGTCGATGATTTTTTTATGTATACATGGATTTTTTGTATGCGTTATATATCTAAGACGCAATCTTTGCTAAAATCATTTTTTGTGTTTGTTGAAACTCAATTTAATAGAAAGGTTAAAAGATTTTGAGTAAATAGAGAGGATGAGTTTTATTCAATGTGAAATTTTTTTGATCACCATGGGGCAATGTATGAAACTATTGTTAGTTTTACACCTCAACAAAATGGTGTCATTGAATGAAAACATCGTCATATTTTGAGCGTAGCTAGAGCCTTGAGATTTCAGTCTCACTTACCACTAACCTTGGGGGAAAATGTGTTTATTTTTGTTTACCTTATCAATCGCATATCTACACCTCTACTCTATAAGAAAACACTATATGAGGTTCTCAATAAATCACCCATTTATCATCATTTACGAGTATTTGGATGCTTGTGTTTTGCCATCAATGTTAAACCAAATCATAAATTTGATCAATGAGCTCGAAGATGTATTTTTGTTGAGTATTTTATTGGTCAAAAGGCATATAAAGTCTATGATACGGAGACTAAATAAATTTTTGTAAGTTGAGATATTATTTTTTATGAACACATATTTCCTTTTTACTCTACGAAAAATGATAAAGATAATTCTTTGCTGCTACCATTATCAATTGATGATCATGATACTTCATTTGAAAAAATCACATCTCGTATTCCGGAACACTTAAAAAATTTAAATAGTGATTACATTGTTGATGAACCTTCTACTATATCACCTTTCATAATTTAATCCAATGAACCTACATAGTGAACATCGTATTCACCAACCATCAATTTGGTTACGTGATTTCTATTGTGTCCAAACCAAGGTTTTTTCCCCAAACTCATCATCATCTTCAATGACAAAATTAGATAAAGGTACTTGTTACCCTTTAGCAAATTTCATATGTTATAAAAATTTATCTTCTTCTCATCGTGCATTTGCTACTTGTATCTCTACTCTTGTTGAACCTAACACATGTGCCCAAGATGAGAAAGATCCTAAGTGGAAAGAAGCCATGAGTTTGAAAATTCAAGCATTGGAAGAAAATGGTACATGGACTCTTACTTCTTTACCTAAAGGAAAGAAGTCAATCGATTGCAAGTGGGTGTACAAAATCAAGTACAAAGTCAATCGATTGAGCGTTACAAGGTGAGACTCGTCGCTAAAGGTTGTACACAAGTTGAAGGATTGGATTATAATGAAACTTTTGCATCAATTGTCAAGTTAGTCACCGCCCGTTGTCTACTAGCTATAGCTGCTACGAGTGGTTGGTCTCTTCATCAACTTGATGTTTAAAATGCTTTTCTCCATGGTGATATATATGAAGAAGTATACATGCTTTCACCACCTAGTTATAATCGATAGGGGGAGAACATCGTTTGTCGACTAAATAAGTCATTTTATGGATTAAAATAAGCTTCTCGCAATTAGTATTCAAAATTCTCTATAGCTATTCAAAAGGCAAGTTTTAAGCAGTACATGGCAGATTACTCATTGTTCACACGAGCATACAGAGACTCATTCATGATTATATTGATTTATATTAATAACATGATAATCACGAAAATGATCCTGACGCCATGACTCTTAAAAGCTTTACACGAGCACTTTCGAATAAAGGACCTTAGAAAGTTAAAATACTTTTTGGGAATAGAAGTGACTACATCGAAACAAGGGATTTTCATATCACAACAAAAGTACACATTAGATATACTTGATGAGATGGATCTTCTTGGAGCGGCACTAATCAGTTGTTCTATGGAACAAAATTTTAAACTCACACCAACAAATGGAGAAATACTTAAAGATCCTTCAAGATATAGAAGACTTATTGAAAAACTTATTTACTTACAATTACTGTTTAGATATCAATTATTCAATGCATCTTCTTAGTCAATTCATGCATAATCCACGTAAACCACATCTTGATTCAACTATTTAAGTCCTAAGCTATTTAAAGAGAACACCTGAACAAGGTATTTTTCTTTCAAGCAAAAATGGTCTTAATTTAATTGGCTATTGTGATGCTAATTAGGGAAGTTGTCCTATTACAAGATGATTAGTGTCTGGATATTGTATTTTCCTTGGTTCCTCTCTTATCTCTTGGAAGACAAAAAAACAAACAACGGTTTCTCGTTCTTTTGCAGAGGCGGAGTATAAAGTGATAACAGTAATTACATGTGAGTCAACTTGGTTGAGATACCTTTTACAAGACTTACAAATTAATAATTTATGTCCTATCATATTACATTGTGATAACAAAGAAGCACTATATATATATTGTGGCAAATCCTATTTTTCATGAACAAAAAAATATATATTGAAATGGATTGTCACGTGATTAGGGAAAGAATTCGATTGAGTCAAATTTCTACAACATTTACGCCGTCAAATACTTAAATTGCGGATATCTTTATTGGACGATATGTTCTTCTGCAGAGGCGGAGTATATAGTGATAACAGTAATTACATGTGAGTCAACTTGGTTGAGATACCTTTTACAAGACTTACAAATTAATAATATAGGTCCTATCATATTGCATTGTGATAACAAAGTAGCACTACATATTGTGGCAAATCCTATTTTTCATGAGCAAATAAAATATATTGACATGGATTGTCACGTGATTAGGGAAAGAATTCGATTGGGTCAAATTTCTACTACATTTACGCCGTCAAATACTTAAATTGCGGATATCTTTATTGGACAATATGTTCTTCTGTAGAGGCAGAGTATAGAGTGATAACAGTAATTACATGTATATATATACAGATATGATATACTGCGCAACTCATTTGCGCGAGCCGTCCGCGACATCTGACGTGGCGAGAAGTTTCACTGTGCATCTCCGTCGACAGCGTGGCGCTAGCAATAAACAAACTTTCATCCCGCGTTTTCCAAAATCCCAAAATCCAAAATCGCGCGGCTGAATCTTCATTTGCTCCACGGCGTCGGGCGAAAATCGCTATTGGATCCCTAGCTTCCCTAGCCGGTACCAGACGCCACGAGAAGACGCCGCCGCCACACAATCTCGGCGAGCCGTCGGCGTCCATTTGGGGCGAGAAAAAGCCGCCCCCCTGGATTCGTCAACAGACTCATCTTCGAAGGTCCCTACCTTCCCTAGCCCGTACTAGACGCTGCGCCGCCGCCACACAATCTCTGGGAGCCGTCGGCGTCCATTCCCCGCGAGAAAAAGGCGCCCCCCGTGCCTTCGTCGGCCGACTCTTCTTCGTAGTTCCATTCTCTTGTTCTATTTATGTTTGGACAGAAATACTTCTGTTCCAATCTTATGTTCCATGTCTTCCTTCTTCGATTTCTTTCAATTTCTGGTAAATAATGTCAATTGTCAATTTTTCTTTAAAAGGTAAACCGGCTGGCTGGGAAACGGTACTCAAAAGCAGACTATCAACCTCCACTCGCCCTCCCTTATTCAAATGGTGGAAGCCCTCATCTGAGTTCGGCATTCCATTGGTCATACAGGAGAAGCTCAACATTATCCACACTACGCTGTATGCTTTCTTGATTCTCTATAATTATCTTATCATTCTTTATAATTTTTTGCTATGGTTGATGTAGGCATGGTGCACTTTTATGGCTTAATTATTACCTTAAATTAGCAGATAAGATTAATAAAATGCATAAAACAGCAAGATTAAGAGAATTTGAAATGCATAATAAAATTAGTATGTTCTGTTTCTATAGAAAATAGAGTGAAAATAATTTAAATGTTTTGTCATCTTATCTTGTTTATGTATATTTGACTTAAAATATTATTATTACTATATGGTAATATGCAGAGGGTCAGTTAATCTGAATCTGACATTTCCCAACAATGGAAGGAAATCAGGGTAATGATGATCTATATACTCCTGAAGTAGCAGATGATCGAAAGCCAAAATTTGGGATGGAATTCACATCAATAGAGGAGGCATTTGCTTTTTACAACCAATATGCAAGAGAAGCCGGATTTAGTGCAAGGATGAATAATAGCAAGAAAGATAAGGTGACTAATGAAGTAGTTTGGAAAGCATTTGTATGCTATAAACAAGGACATACTGATGATCAACGGAATAAACAGACAAAAGGTGAAGGTGATCAACAAAGAAAGGAAAGACAACGTGGCGAAGTTAGAACTGGATGTAAGTCAATGATTTCAATTGTAAAGAACCAAACTGGATGTAATTGGAGGGTCGCTAAGTTTGTGGAAAGTCATAATCATCCACTCTCAACTCCCTCAAAGGTCCATTTATTACGCTCACATCGTAGTGTTTCAGCAGCAAAAAAGAAATTGACACAACAGTTTTCAGAGGCCAATGTGCCAACTTGTCAACAAATGCGAATATTGGAGATAGAGTATGGAGGGCCTGAGTTAGTTGGTTGCACAGAAAGAGATATTAGAAACTATGAGCAGGAGCTAAGAGAAGCAGAAAAAGGTATTGATGCCGAAACACTAATTGAGCTATTTGCAAGTGAAAAAGAGAAGAATTCTGGGTTTTTCTATGAATATGAGACTGATTCAGATAAAAGATTTAATAGATGTTTTTGGGCAGACCATGTCTCAAGAAGGGCATATAGTGTATTTGGTGATGTAGTTGTATTTGATACAACATATAACACAAATAAATATGGTTTGATATTTGCACCATTTGTAGGAGTTAATCATCATCATCAAACAATTATATTTGGTTGCGGGTTTTTAAGCGATGAGAGAGCTGATTCTTTTGTTTGGCTACTTAAAACCTTCATTGAAGCCATGCCTAATGGTGCACCTAAAGTTATCATCACAGATCAAGATCCTGCTATGACAAAGGCCATTGCACAAGTTTTTCCTCAGACAATCCATCGATATTGTTTGTGGCACATACTGAATAAATTCCCAGAGAAATTAGGCGCTTTGAATTGCCGTGACAACTACCAGAGCATAAAGAATGCAATAAACAATTCCACAACACCTGATGAATTTGAGAATTCATGGAAAGAAGTTCTCAAGGTTCCTCACCTGGAGAAAAATGAGTGGTTGTCTTTGATGTACGAATTGCGACACAAGTGGGTGCCTGCATATTTCAAACATGTATTTTGTGCTGGAATGTCAAGTAGTCAAAGATCTGAAAGCGCACATTCATTTTTCAAAACGTATATCTCAAATAAGAACTCATTGATGGATTTTATCACCCGTTTCAATAGAGCCCTAAGACATCAAAGACACAATGAGTTAATTGCTGACCATGTTGATATCAATGAGCATCCAAGGACTAAGACACCCTATCCAATGGAAATTCAAATGGCTAGAGTGTATACAAAAAATAAATGGATGGAGTTTCAAAGTGAAATGAGTGAGTGTCATACTTATTATGTGCAACCGATATCTACAGCAGTTGGTTTGACAGTTTACAATGTGATGAAATTTGAAACTTCTTCTTCCTCCAAACCAAGGCTCCTCACGCATGACATCCAGGAAGACTACATATCTTGTAGTTGTAAGAAATTCGAATTTGATGGCAGGAACTCGTGATATTATTGACCCATCTTCAGTAAGAACAAAAGGATGCGGGAAAAGATTGAAATCATCAAAAGAAAAGTCAATCCCCAAGTCCCGATTATGCCATGGATATGGCCATCGAGGTGTGTCACATGACAAGCGAAACTGCCCAGTTTTACACGCATACTAAGCAGCAATTAAACAAGTATAAGGCATGGTAGGAAATTAAAATTTTTTGAATAATAATTATTCTACGTGCACAAATAAAATTTACCGAATAAAATTATTCTAAACGTGTACCTCGCGATGACGATGTTAAGCCATGTTAAATCAACAAGCGATCCTCGTCCGAGTCCCGCTTCTACTAGTGATCCACGCCAAGCTCCCGTCTGGACGCCATCGGAAGCCACGAGTCGCGTTATCGTCTTCGGTACTAGCCGATGATCGATGATGATCGAATCGAGAGAAGCCTTATTCCGAGAACTACACAACAATGTGTGTCGCGATCGTTTCGGGGCTTTCTAACTATCACCGAAAATTAAATTCTCGGTGTAGTTGATGGTGGTCAACCATTGACCGCCGATTTAGGACAAACAGTCAGAACGTATCCGACATGGTTGGAATAGTCTTCAAAAACTTTTCTCATCCTCTCTCATACACTCACAACCGAAACAGGATACACACAAAACAATCCCATAGCCGGGAAAAAAAACCATCACAATAGGAAAATCAAAGCTGCATATTCTCTGCCGCTTGTGGGTCTCGATTGGCATGCACGGGAGACCTTGGCCGGCGGCGTGAAGGATGACCGGTGAAGGATGGCTGCGGCTAGTGCCGCGCATAGGAGGCTGGTGCCGCGCAGGAGGGGCCTATGCCGCGCTCCGTGAAGAAGAGGAAGCCTACGCCGCGACCACCAAGCTGTGACCGCCGGAATACCACTCTGTGCCCGCCGAAAACTGCGCCACGCCCGCTGGAAGCCACCTCATGCCCGCCAGAAGCCACCTCCGGCTACTGTTCTCTGCTCTTCTCACTGGCAGAGGAGATCAATGCCGAGCAGAGGAGAAGGCAGTCGCGCAGGGGAGAAGGTTCTGCTGTGTTTCTCCTTTCGTGATTTTTCCACCGTGTCTTGCTTCTCCGGCCGACCATCAACAGAGACGGTGGGAGGAGGTTCTTCAAGAGGGACGGCGTCCGCCCTCCGGTGAAGCACCGTGCTCCGATGAAGAAAATCAATAGCGGCACAGCGCCGGAAGGAAGAAGAGAAAAGGGGTGCGCGATCCTTCGTTCAGGAGGAGCACTGTTCGGATGGGTTTTAATTAAACCCTAAACTTCGATTTGGCTGAATCGGATAAAATAAGGTTTAGGGTTGAACCGGATTTAAGATTAAACCAACCATCAAAAAGCCTAAACCCTAATTCTGATTAAACCAAATCAGATCACTGTAGCGAACCAAACCGGACCGGATTCAAGACTAATTCACTTGGTTCACTAACCAAATGAATTCTGATTTGACCCAAATCAGTTTCGTTCATTTCGTCTTCCCAAGATGAACCTTCTCATCATATCCACTCTGCCAAAATCTCTTCCATCATGCACCAAACCAAGTTGGTTCGATTCGGTTCAAAACCGAATCATTTGATTCACTAACCAAACGACCTCTGATTTGAACGAAATCAATTTCATTCATTTCGTCTTCGCAAGATGAGTTCCATCATTTTGTCCTTTGTCTGGTCTGACCAGATTTTATTTCTCTCATTCTGAGAATCTAATTCTCAAACTCGTTTTAAGTCCTTCGGAGAACTTGTTGTGCGTGTGACCCAATAGGTTCCCGGCTATGTTGGCCGTCTGTAATTAACCATTAATTACGGAACGATCATGAGTGACACCTAGTAGTATATTATGATCCCCAATTGATCAAAAAATCAACGATTGATTTCAGAACAGTTCTAAACCCTTCAGCAGCTACACTGAATCGTGCCTCGTTCCTTTCACTGTCTTATACCCGCTTGGTTCAGGACATGGTCTATGTGTCGGTCCCCACTAGGCTGACTACGTCACACCTAGCCCAAGCTGCTTTCTTGTCCTATGGATTCAAGTTACTTGTACACGTATCCAAGAGTACCATACTCTTAACATGTAATGCTTTGGCCAAAGACTTTTAGTAACAATCCTGACAAGCGGTCGTAGGGTATACGTCTCCTTTTCCAAGGAGCGGTGAATCCTCTGTGGGCTATTCAAACACCTTCGGACACTTCGACTTATACCCAATCATCTCGGGTCCACACCTCCTTAGAGATGCTTACTTAAGATGTCAAAGTATAAGTCTCCATGGCCAAGGTGACTTGAATACCGCAAGTCAAAGGAAACTCGCACTTAAGCTGCATTGAGATCTTCATTGACATATGATATCGAACCATATGAAGTCTCAAGACAGGTCACTCCAATGAACTGGTTACCTTTAACCAGCATCCACGTTTAACTCTCAACATCTAATGTCAACAGCAGTGAGATCAGCTGCTTGGCTAACCAAGGAGTTCAAAACGTGCTAGTCTCGACAGAATCGATGACGTCCGTGCTCATCAATTCCTCGACTAGGGATAATTCCAATACATTCATAATTACACATGTAGAGATGCTCACTAGTTGTGATCCAATCACAAATTCTCTCACGCTATGAATCGTATTGCGGACATTCAGTATTTGAGTTTAAGATCCAATCAAACACATATGGAATGTGCACTCAAATAATGAATTGTTATTTATCCAATAAATAGTATAACCATAATGACGATTGCCTTAGGACACCTCTCAAATTAACACTAGTTAGAGGTTAGGCAGAGGAAGTCCTGATTTGGAGGATTAGGTAGAGAAGGTCCTAATATGGAGGATTATGCAGGAAAAACTTGGTGAATCAAGTGCACCAGGTAGAAGTCTAGGCAGGTCAGTGGACCAGATGTCTAATAGTGAAAATCCTGGAAGTCGAGGATCAAGGCTAAGAGAAAGTCTAAATTGGATGTTTGACCGGTGAGAAATCTACCTAGGGAAGTGACTAGTCCTACTTGAGTCTAGGCAAGGAAAAGTCCAAACTGGATGTTTAGCAGGTGGAAAGTCTACCTAAGAAAGTGACTAGTACTAACTGGAGGTTAGGCAAGGAAAAGTCCAAACTAGTGTTTGACAGGTGGGAAGTCTACCTATAAAAGTGACTAGTCTTAATGGGGAATTAGGCACAGGTAAGCCAGTAGGTTAGACCTACAAGGTAAGGCTTAGGTAAGCCTAGTAGGTCAGACAGATTACAGGTAGGCTTAGGTTGTTTGTGTGTTTGTATGCTTATCTTGCAGAAATCAAGAGTTAGAAACAAGACGAAGGAAGCATAGAAGAACACACAGAAGCAGTCAAACCAAGCCGGAATCAACTCAGGTCAAACCCGAGTTGACTGAATTCAAGCGCCTTAATGTTGTTTTAGGCGTTTGGATGGTCCAGTGCCCTTATCTGTTCCAGGCGCTCGAATCCAAAAGAATCAGCCAGGATAGAGTTTGAAGAGATCGGATCGAATCAGATTTTATCTAGGCATCCGAAAGACTCTATATAAGGAGGTTGAATGTGCACCACAAGGACACAATCTCTCTACGCCATTCTCTTCATCTTATGGTGCTGTTGAATGCAAACAGGGTCAGGCTCGTGCAACCGGAGAAGTTCCAGGAGGAGTGTGCGGCGCTTAGGACTTCCTGATCATCTACTACACGTGTTTGGTTGATTCTTTTCTTAAGTCTTACACTGTATTTTATTTATATATTTTTTGGACTGTAAGATAGGTTTCTCCACCTCCGAACAAGATTCGAAAAGGAGACCACTAGTGGACAGGTACTTCCCATATATAGGCCTTGGACGTACTGACCCTGGGGGGTTAGGAATCAAATAAAATCCGCGAGTCCTTGTCTATTGATCTAATTCCGCTGTTAAGTCTCTGTGCTAGAATGAACGAATGAACGGTGAATGCACTATTCACCCTCCCCTCTAGCACACCCCACCGATCCTATATTTTCTTTGTCTAACCTCCAATTAGGACTAATCAATTCTATAGGTAGACTTCTCACCTGACAAATCTCTGGTCACCCTTGACCAACTTAGACTTTCCCTTGCCTAACTTCCAGTTAGGAATTTCTTGCCCCACTTCACTCACCAGGACTTCCTGCCCAACTTCATTCACCAGGTCTTCCTTGCCTAGTCCTCCAAACCAAGTCTTCCTTACCCAATCCTCTAGATCAGGACTTTCTTTGTCAAGCTGCAACTAGGACTTATCCTCTCTAGCCTCAACTAGGACTTCTCCTTGCTCGATCTAACCGACTAGGACTTCTTGTCCGGTCCAACTGACTAGGACTTCTCACAAGTCTTCTAGTTAAACTGACCTGATTAAAACTTCACTCACATCTAAATATTAGATCATGTTTGGAGCAATCCTTGATCAAACTGAACAGATCTAGGTGTATTGTCAAACATCAAAATTTTGGGAACAGACTAGTGCTCCTTGCATCAACATTAACCCATCTTATATAATATGCTACAGTTAATGGGATAAAACCCTAACTAGTCGAACCTTTCCTACACCACGAGACACCTCCTTTAATTGGGCGCATGAGAAAAATGGGAGCTACAGGGATTGTGATTTCCCTAGCTCATGATTAAAAGGGGGTCTTCTGCTAGGGTTGCCGAGCATGGAGAAGAGAGGTCAGATCATGATTTCTCTCGAGCGCGCGCGCCTATCGCCGATCGCTGGAGAAAGGAGCTCTTGTTGCTTTCTTCCAATCGCGATCTCCTCTTCTCCTCTCGAGACACAGTGATCTTTTCGACTGAGCGTGATGGTCGTTCTCGAGCGCTGCCCCTTCCTTCCTGATCGCGTGAGCATCGGCCTTCCTTCCCGATCACGCGAGCACCACCTTGCTTTCCTGGTTGCATGGCTACCTCCCCAATCGCACAGTTGTTCTTCTCCTCCCCTAATCATGATTTTCCCTCATGAGGATCAAGATTTCTCCACGTGCGCTCGCCACTTCTTTTGGTTTTCTCCTGATTGAAAAAACCCTAATGAAGTCGACCTCCTCCCATCAAACTTTTCCTGAGCTTGTGGGTTGTTGTTGAGTTCGAGTGGCCAACCATTGGGGAGTAGGGAGCACCAGTCGGTGTGGGACGTTGGCAGCCTGGTGGTCCCTGTGGACAGCAACTACTGGAGAAGAAATCACCGATTGGAGCTCTTATGAAGAGTCGGCTGATTGCCGCGAACCACCGGAGTGTTCTCCGTCACTGGAAACCATTTCCAACCATAGGAGAAGTTATCTCCCTGTTACCGGAGGTTTAGTTTGCCAGTAGGTTGTCGTCGGTGTTTTACCACCAAAAACTTGTGAAGTTATCCGAGTTCATGATCAATTAGGTTTATTGTAAACAATTACCATGAGAAGTAGGCTTAGCAAGACATCAAAAAAAATATGATAAATAAGTTGGAACAAGGTAGAAAATCAAGATTGTAGTAATACAAGGAAGTGTCTCAATGTAAACCTTTTTCATAGCACAAGGCAAATCACAAATCTTTTATAATCTCATAATGTCTCACCCCCATAAGTTAAATGGACCCCCTAGACTTCAATACCAGAAGTCACAATGTCAAACCTCAGTTCGAGGATATGGACCTCAATTTTAATGAGAAGCAACTAACATGGGATAAACACACCACTCTAATTAACTCATACAATAGAAATTCAATGTTTGTCCCACTATAACATTCCTTTTAAATTGATGATCCATTGTACTATCCAATGTCGGAGGATCCTATAGCCCGTTTGAAGCAAACATGATGCTCCGATCACATGGCCGGCAAGATTTAATTGAGTGAATATAAATTTCAAAAACTATAAATAAAATTAAATAATACAACAAAAAAATCAGGGCAGCGCGCCATGAAAACAATGGTAACAGGGAGAAAGGCTAACTCAGACCGCCATTTTGACGATATATAACGATTAAACTCAACAAAAGAAACCTCCCTCTTGGTCCAACTATGATCTGCTAGTTCAGCACTAACATTTCCAAATAAAAAAAAAGCACTAAACGTACTCCTGTGGACTCTGATCCAAATTACAGACATTTGAATGATGTTAAGGTGACCAGTGGGACATGTGCTGATACAACAATTACTGCAACGCAGACCGCATCAATGCCGGTAGATAGCGGCAGAGGCTAGTGGGTACAGGTAGAGATGGACCTTCTTCCCTTTTTTATTTTTATTTTTTTGGGTCTGTGCACTGTAACTTTTACAGCGCTCTGAATAGCGTGTTAAACAAAGCACGTGCTTACTGTTCCTATCTTCTGCAACCTTATCCACCCTTCCTCATTAACCCTTCATATCGAATAAAATTGCATAAAGACCCAAGAATTTAATAATTTATCCATGTGTGGGACCATTGCGGTGAGGGCAGCTTCGTTGGCGAAAGCCTATAAATCATTACCGATGTAGATGTGGCAGTCACAGCCTCTGTTACACGGGTCCAAAGCAGAGCAAAGCAGTATGGCTGCTCTGTGGCATTGCTTCTCTTCCTTAGCCGTGTTCCTTTTCATCGTCACCTCCGCGTCAAGAGCCGCCGCTGCACGCTGCCCGGCGTCGGACCGCAACGCGCTTCTGGCCTTACGATCCTCGCTATCGGAGCCGTATCTGGGCATCTTCTCGTCGTGGACGGGCGACGACTGCTGCTCGATGTGGTACGGCGTCAGCTGCGATCCCACCACGGGGCGTGTGGCCGACATCAGCCTACGCGGAGAGTCGGAGGACCCCATCCTCGCACGAGCCGGCCGCACGAGCGGACTCATGATAGGGGTTATCTCGCCGGAGATCTGCCGGCTTGAGCGGTTGACGACGCTGATCCTTGCTGACTGGAAGCAGATCGGTGGGCCGATTCCCCCTTGCGTCACCTCCCTTCCCTTCCTGCGCATCTTCGACCTCGTCGGTAACCGCATCTCCGGCCCCATTCCCGGAGACATAGGCCGCCTCACCCGCCTCACCGTCCTCAACGTGGCTGATAACCAGATCTCCGGGCGCATCCCTGCCTCCATCACGGAGCTTTCCTCCCTGATGCACCTCGACCTCAGCAACAACCAAATCTCCGGACCCATCCCGGGCGACTTGGGAAGGCTGCGGATGCTCAGCCGCGCGCTGCTCGCCCGCAACCGCATCTCCGGCGGCATCCCTGAGTCCGTCGGATCCATGCCCCGGCTGGCCGACCTGGACCTGGCTAATAACCACATCTCCGGGGAGTTGCCCACCAACCTGGGATCGATGCCGGTGCTGTCGTCGCTGTACCTGGACTCGAATAGGCTGACGGGGCCCATCCCCGTGACGCTGCTAGCGAGCCGAGGGCTGGGAATCCTGAACCTGAGCCGGAATGCCATCGAAGGGGAGATCCCGGACGTGTTCACCACCCGATCGTACTATACGGCGATGGACCTGTCGCACAACATGCTGAGGGGGAAGGTGCCGAAGACGCTTGTGACGGCGGCGTACGTGGGGCACCTGGACCTCAGCCACAACCACCTCTGCGGCTCCATCCCTGTGGGCTCCCCGTTCGACCATCTCGAGGCCGCCTCCTTCGCCTACAACGACTGCCTCTGCGGCTGGCCGCTCCCTGCTTGCCAGCCGTAGTCCGATGGATCGACTAGCTAGATCGGACGCATGTAGTGACTATTCCACTCTACCTACGCTACGTACCGACTGTCAAACCAATTTCGTGTGCTATACGATACGACTGTACATGTGCGCCAAAAAGCGTTTTATGTGCCCGATATATGCCAGTTAATTAAATCAATTCTGGATCTTGAACAGTGACGAAGGACACTGTTCACCATGACCATGCCATCTGCTTCGGTTCCGCGATTAATTATTAAAAGCGTAAAGTTAGGCCCTTTATTTTATATGAATGTAACTGTAGATAGTGCATGCATGCATGATCAAGTATAATTATAGAATTGATCATGTGATCTTTGGGATAATAATGTCACGGTAAGACGTCCAAGCCCATGTATCTACGATTGGATTCCTAACTACGACGTATTTACAGGAATTTTTTTCAAATGAAGAGCGCAATCAAAGGATACTGGACGTTTGGATTGGCCGTTGTGTGCACTTCCCGATTTACCTTGATGGTTGATAAAAATTTTTCATGGGATCCTCAATTACGATATATTTGTAAGAATTTTTTTTTCAAATAGAGAGCGCAATCAAAAGATGCTGGACGTTTGAACTAATCACTACGTGTACTTCCCGATTTATCTTGGTGGTCGGTGAAAAATTTTTATAGGGCTGGATTGATCATATCAGGGATAGTCAATGAGGCTAATTGGGATTTATGATTTTTTCCTAGAATCGATAATATGAAATCGTTGAAATGATAAATTTTATTTTTTATAAAAAAATAAATTAATATTAAATTAACTAATATGTTTAATTTACTAAAGTAACTTTTTGATAATTGATACAATAGTCTACCAAACTAAACCCATTTTGATTAAATTTAAATATTTTCTACTAAATAATTTTAAAAATTAATATAAAAATATTTTATATATATTTTTAATTAAATTGAATGGATTTATTATAAAATATTATGATAGTTATTAATTAGTTATTACAATAACAATGAAATAAAGATATTTTTATATGAAAAATATATTGAAGGTTTTTTTTAAAACTTTTTATAATGTCTTTTAAAATTTACCCTTATCTATATATTTAAAAAAAATGATGTTAGTCCCCGGGCAATGGTGCTACGATAGGACATTCAGGTTGTCACCCAGGTACCTGTGGTTCGATCCCCAACTACGCCGTATTTGCAGGAATTTTCTTTCAAATGGAGAGCGCAATCAAAGGATGTTGGGCGTCTAGATTGGCCGCTGCGTGCACTTTCCGATTTACTCTGGTGGTCGATGGGAAATTTCCATGGAATTGAGTCTTGGCTGCTGTGTGCACTTCCCGATTTACTCTGGTGGCCGATAGAAAATTTTTATGAAACTGAACCGATCAACATTGGAGATAGTCAATAAGACGATTTATCATTTTTTTATTTACTAAACATCAGGCAAAGAGTAGCAACAAAAAAAACGTCATTTTCTTTATATCGGTGAATCCGTTACGCTCAAATCCCACCCACCGTTTTATTCAATCGTCGCAGTGGCCCCACGTCTCGTCGTGTCGCTTCTCGATTGGCCCGTAGCCCAACCCGAGCAATAGCGGCACCCAACGCTCATCTCTGCACCACCCCGCACCAATCTTACTATGCGATCTCTTCGCAACTTCGACAGAGAAAACCCAACGGCTGATACGCTGTATCGCGTAGACTCCTTTATGTCACCGCATCCACTCCCTTTCTTAATTCCCACACGCATCATCACCGCCTTTACTTTTATTATTTATTTTATTGCAAGCGCTCTATCGCCTGCTGGTTTTGCTCCCACCGCGGCTGCTGACGGCAATTTCTCCCCAAATCTCTCGTCCGATACCCGCGCCGTCGCCGACGATATTGTCCCCCACCAAAAGCGAAGGAGAATCTTAAGACGAGCAGAAGAGTAGTGTCATCGCAATTGCCGCTGGTTTTCTCGCCAACGGCATCGGAAATCGAGGGATTTGTGAGGGGAGACTCGTAGGTCGCTGGCAGATCTGGGCGTCGGCTAGATCACTCTTTTCAAACTCGAGATCAGCGTGTGAAAGGACTAGCTTTGGCGCAAGAGGTCGCCGTGATCAGGTGATTGTTTATGCTCTCGTTATCTGGTCGTGTTCTTGAGCATCCTTTATAGACCTGCCAGTGAGTTTGCTACTGCTGTTAGTCTTAATTTTAACCATCCATATGTTAATAGATTTAAGAGCCGATTCAGATCTGCGGTCAAAGCTGCTTCTGAGTCCATTTCTTGTTTCTTTTTTCTTATATAAAATCTTCAGCGAATTCATTAGTCGGCTGAAATTACTGGAGATCTCAATGTTTCAGGCCTTTGATCCATGTAGAATGTAGTCCATTTTCTTTGTAACCGGGATCGATGAGATGAGTGGTCAATTTTTCCATTATTTATTTTCAGCTAACTGCTATTTTATGAACAACTAAAGGTGTGCCAAATTATCCGAGGAGTGACAAAAAAATAAGATTAATGTGACAAAATGATCATCTAAGAGTACACAGTGGGGTTTTCCCTTGTCGTGTTGTAATGCTGTATAGGTTTTGTACATTATTGCATCCTGAACTTACACAACACATTTGAGCATAAGTATTGGATCTAGTACCTTGATTTGTCTTCTACCGACAAGTTGCAAGCTCTTTCTCACTACAGAGAATCTTCTCGATTAACTCGATTTGGTTGTTTTTTGGACATTTTGGTTCTTGATTTATTGAAAGGAAAATGGATTCTACTTTTCAGTTTACATTGGTCTGAACAAGTCCATGACATTATTTCATCCTGCAAATTGCCTCAAACTTTTCTCGCCTTATTGAATGATGAACATTATTATCTGTGTATATCAGACATTTTTATCAACAGTAAGTTGTATCTTCTTGTGACTCTTGTTTGAGCAAATTCAGTGAGTATTATGCTTCTTGTGCTTGACACTGATAAAATTCTCCAGGCAATACATTGCTAAAAGGATATAAAGAAGCACCCATACAAGTTAGCAGAAAGTCTACAGGAAGGGAAGAAATGGCACCTAGCATTAGAAAGGCTCTGGGAACAGTGAAGGACCAGACTAGCATTGGCCTGGCCAAGGTTTCAAGCAACATGGCTCCTGAACTTGATGTGGCTATTGTCAAGGCAACCAGTCATGACGATGAACCTGCTAATGAGAAGTACCTATGTGAGATTCTGAACCTTACATCCCACTCTAGGGGTTATGTTAGTGCTTGCGTCCTTACTGTTTCAAGGAGGCTCAGTAAGACTCATGACTGGGTCGTGGCTCTCAAAGCCCTGATTCTTGTTCATCGTCTTATGGTCGATGGGGATCCTGCATTCCAACATGAGATTCTCTATGCCACCAGGAGAGGAACCCGTCTCTTAAACATGTCTGATTTCCGCGATGAGGCACATTCCAATTCCTGGGATCACTCTGCTTTTGTTCGCACTTATGCTCTCTATTTGGATCAGCGGTTAGAGTGCATAATGTATGAAAGGAAACAAGGTGGTGGTAGCAAACACCCAAATGAATCTAGAACCAACCGCTGGAAATCCCCACAACGAAATGGATCTGATTTTGGTGACCATGATCCTTACGCACATGGGAATTATGGAAGGTCCTCGTATTCATCCCCTCAAAGTAATGGAAGAGATGGGTATTATGAAGAACGTCAGAATGGGGAAGAGAAGAAGCCACCGACACCACTGAGTGACATGAAGCTAGAGAGGGTGTTGGGCAGGATGCACCATTTGCAACAGCTTCTCGACCGCTTCCTTGCTTGTCGTCCCACGGGCAATGCAAAACATTGTAGGATGATTCTCATTGCTCTTTACCCTCTTGTCCAAGAGAGCTTTCAGCTTTACGCGGATACATGTGAGATACTAGCTGTTCTTCTAGACCGCTTCTTTGACATGGAGTATCCTGACTGTGTCAAATCATTCGAGGCATATGCTAGTGCTGCAAAGCAGATTGATGAGCTGTGTGCTTTCTATGGCTGGTGCAAGGATACAGGAGTGGCAAGGTCTTCAGAGTACCCAGAGGTGCAACGCATTACTGACAAGCTTCTTGAGACACTCGAGGAGTTTATGAGGGATAGAGGGAGGAGCGCAAAGAGCCCTCTAAAAGAGACAATCCCTGCACCTGCAGAGGACAAAGAACCAGAGCAGGATATGAACAGCATCAAAGCTCTTCCTGCACCTTCTGACTACAAGGAAGAGGAGCCAGAGCCAGCAAAGGTGACAGTGGAACCAATCAAGCAGCAGCCACCGGCACCACAACCTGACCTGGTGGATCTTAGAGAGGATGGTTTGACTGTCGACGACCACTCTAATAAGCTTGCATTAGCCCTTTTCCAGGGGCCGGCAGCAGCCAATGGTGCAAATGGTTCATGGGAAGCATTTCCTTCATCTAACGGGGACTCTGGAGTCAGTTCTGCATGGCAAAATCCTGCAGCAGAACCTGGAAAAGCAGACTGGGAGCTTGCCCTCGTGGAGACTGCCAGCAATCTCTCAAAGCAGAAGGCTGCAATGGGCGGGGGATTGGATCCATTACTACTGAATGGCATGTATGATCAAGGCACAGTGAGGCAGCAGATTAGTGCCCAGGCGAGTGCAGGGAGTGCGAGTAGCGTGGCCTTGCCGGTGCCTGGACGAGGTGCTGTGCCTGTGCTTGCCCTTCCTGCGCCTGATGGCACAGTTCAGACAATCGGGCAGGACCCTTTCATTGCATCCCTCAGTATCCCAGCACCTTCATATGTTCAGATGGCGGAGATAGAGAAGAAACAGCAGTTGTTAGTCCAAGAGCAGCTCGTCTGGCAGCAGTACTCCAAGGATGGTATGCAGGGCCAATCCAGCTTGGCCAGGATCAACAACACCTTCATGCCCAACCCCACAATGCCCTACGGAATGCCGGCCGCCTACAACACTGCCGGCGGATACTACTATCCGACCTATTGAATCTTATTCCTTCTCAATTCTGTGTTTTGCTTCACCTCAGTTTTCCTTAGTGTTCATCACCCTCCCTTACATATGTATTAACTATTGTTTGTTCCATGTATTATGTTGAGCTGAGAGACTCTCTTACGGTGGCATATCTTGTGCGAGCCTCTTGATCGAGTGCTCTCTCTCCGAACTATTCTTTGTTTCATAAGACTCTGCAACCTATTCTTTGTTTCATTAAACTGTGCAAGAGCACTTATCGTTGTTCTTTCTGAAGATCTAAACACTCCTCCCCATTTTTCCACTTGAAATATTTCTTTGTTCAATTGATTCGAAAAGATTGAGACGTCCACGTTGAGATGGCCACTGAAATGGAAGTTGAATATTGACTTGACTTGTTACTTTCCTTGAGAATGCATAATATTTAAATTTATTTATTGTTTAATAAATTATTTAAATTTATTCATTATGTACTTTTAACAAATACTTTAAATCTTAATGCCGAATTTTTAACGACTTTTTGATTCAATTATACAGGTATCAATTTAAATGTTAAAATAAAAAATAGCATTTACTTTAAATTAAAGATAAACTATCACTTTTTTCTGAAAAAGAAACAAAAAATCATCTGCTAAAGTTTGTTGGCACTGAATTCTCTTACGGACGCCACGTCCTTTCGATGCAATATTTGTAGCTCTCATGTCCTTTCATTAACCATTCATTCAACAGGGACCATCTGGGCTTTTCTGGCATCTTTCAGTGTTTTTTTTTTAATTTTTTTCAGAAAATAAATATGACACTGCTGCTCATCAACTCAATGAGTCTTGGTGACCGACAAGACGTCCATCATGATACCACAATAGGACATCCAAATGGTCACTCCAACTACGATGTATCCGTACGGATCTCCAAATGAAGATCGCAATCAAAGGATGCTGGACATCTGGGTTGGCCATTAAATGCGCTTTTTATCCTTGACCGATTAAACTTTCGTATTGTTATCTACGACTAATTGAGATTATCATTTTTTTTTTGAACAAGACCCAATTGGATTGGTCACATGATCCGTTTATTTTGGATCCGCATCCGCTTACCTTTGTTTGTTATCTGGCATAAATTAAATGATCGTTTTTTATTTTGCATATTAAAAAATATTAGAAAGATACTCCTTCCGACATAATCATTCAAATGTTAAAACACTCAAACCAAAATTACTTAAAATAACATAAATTTAGAATAAACACTTTTAATTATCCAATTATTAAAACAGCACTCCACTTATAATTTTCTAAAATACCTTTTTAACCTAAAATTTAATCAAAATTACTCTAAAGACACTTAGATAATTAGGAATATATTTTTTGTTAATTTTCTGTTAAAAATTTAAATTTATTTTAATATTTTATCATTTTGATAATTTTTTAATATGAGGCGTATTTTTTGCCTTTTTATTTTAAATATTTTTTAAAATGTCTTTAGTATTTAATAATTTTTAAATTGTGCTTAAATATTTGTTAAAAGAGACTATCTCTAGTTAATCTTAGAATGAGATATTTTTATATAGTAAAATAAAAAAACAGAAATATTTTGATAATTTAATGATATTTTAAAATGCATTTAAGATTTTATTAATATCAAAAAGGTCCTACTGCATTTATTTTGCCTTCCATAAGCCCTAATAATAATTTTAAGAATATTTTAAAATTAACGAAACTTTACGGGTCATTTTAAAAAATATTAAACCTTAAATCTTTATTACGTTAATTATTACCTTCTCGTCTTCTCCTGCTCCCTTTACTGGACCAATATCCCCGTCCGGCTCTCCTCCATCCTCCGATTCCCGCCATCTCCCGTCTGCCGGCGAGAAGCAACGGGATATCCTTTTCTCAGCTTCAGGAGGTATCAGTGTTCTGGATGGGACAGAGACTGAGCTGCGCCGGCGCCAGCCGAGACCACGACTTCTTCGCCGCAGTCCAAGGTGGCGACTTGGGCGCCGTGGAGTCAACCCTCACTGCCAACCCTTACATTCTCTCACGGACCACCATCTACGACAGCCTTTCGGCTCTCCACATCGCCGCCGCCAATGGGCGCGTCGAGGTGCGCCTCGCCCTCTCACTGACCACCTCCCGGTCCCGTCCCCTTCCGTGGCTCCCTCTTTTGGTGATTTTTTGATTGGATCTCGATTTATGACTATTTGCAGGTGTTGTCGGCTATCTTGGATCGATCTGTCAATCCTGATGTCGTGAATCGGTCTAAGCAGGTGAGGTAGTTCAAAATTGCAATGTTTGATTTTTTTTTTTTTTGGCGATTTCCCCCATTTACTTCTTCTTGGTTTTGATAAGCAAAGACTCCGTTGATGTTGGCTGCAATGCACGGGAAGCTCGCCTGCGTGCAGAAGCTCCTCGAAGCCGAGGCAAACGTGAGCCAAATTGATGTTTTCAGTTTGACATTTCTGAACTGCGATGCCCAAATTGATGCGTTGTTCTTTCTATCTGCTAGATCTTAATGTTTGATTCGTTAAATCGAAGGACTTGCTTGCATCATGCTGCTTATTATGGTCGCTCCGATTGTCTCCGAGTGATTCTCTCAGCGGCCCAAACCGCACCTATTTCTGATTCATGGTGAATGCTTGTAAAAATTCATCTTTTTGTCGGTTGAATTGGATCGAGCTCTCCATAAATCGCATTCTTGTGGAAGTTAACTGATTCCTTATTTTCTCTTTAAATTTCTTATGAGTTAAAGGGGATTTGCTCGGTTTGTAAATGTGAGAGACGGCAATGGAGCCACCCCTTTGCATCTGGCAGCAAGGCAGAAACAACCAGATTGTGTGCGCATTTTGTTAGACAATGGTGCTCTTGTCTCCTCCATTGCTGGTGGATATGGGTGAGTTAGAGTTTTCATTAATTCCACATGATCCACAGGTATTCGTAAGATTAGTTAGTACTATGAGATTTCATCAGATGCTTCCAGAGAGACATAATACTATGTGATTACAAGATTTAACACTGCAGCTACCTTGGGAGCAGCCCTTTGCACTTAGCAGCTAGGAATGGAAGCTTGGACTGTATTCGTGAGTTGCTTGCATGGGGAGCTGATAGGCTTCAGAGAGATTCATCAGGGTCCGTAAGCATCGCACACTGTTTATGCAAGTGTAGTTAGGGTCTTATGAGCTTTATATGCAGCAATGTAGTAAGTTATATACGGCTTGATGGTTACAATGTTAACAAGTTTTCTAATGGTGTACATTCCATAACTATGGTAACTACAGAAGAATACCTTATCTTGTCGCACTCAAGCGAGGCCATCAAGCATGTGCAGCTCTGTTGAACCCATCAGCAGCTGAACCTCTTGTATGGCCAGCACCATTAAAGTTCATCAGGGAGCTTGACCCAGATGCAAAGGCTCTGTTAGAGGCAGCTCTAATGGAGGCTAACAGGGAAAGGGAAATGAAATTATTGAAGGCAACGGCATGTTCCTTGCCATCTCCCGCACATTCTGATGCAGATACTGATGAGAACACTACTGAGGTACTCTAAACTTCCTGGTTAGGATTTCAGTTTCAATGAAACAAATGCATCCCTTTGTTATATCTATATATGAAAACTATGCAGCTGAACTAATGGATATTAGAATTGGATCATGAAAACTTTTATCCTTCTGTGATGTCATGAAACTAAGCATAATTCACTTTCAAGTTCAATGATTATCTTTCTGATGTGTCAATAATCATAACCAATATTGTTTCTTATTAGTTGCCAACACTAATGGTGAAAAAAGTTAGTTGTTGAAGAAGCATTGTTCTAACTTCCTAAGCTGTCAAATTACAGAAAGACATACAATTTCGCTGTTGGATCAACTATAATATCTCATCCTTCATGTTCATGTAAGCGTATACAAGTCCACACCCAGCTAGTCTTATCTCATCATGATTGTTCTATCTATGTTTTTCTTTTTCTAGATCAGTTCCCCATGACTTCTCATGGTCTTAATGAACATCTTATTGGCAGATATTCTTTCTTGTGCTGATTATAGTAATCACGAGTCTCCACTTTTGTAAAGCTAGCTTCATATATGAAATCCTTGCAGGAGAGTGATATCGAACTCTGTGATATCTGCTTTGATCAAGTGTGTACTATTGAGGTCCAAGAATGTGGCCATCACATGTGTGCTCATTGCATGCTCGCACTCTGCTGCCACAACAATAAGCAGAACCCCATGAATCTATGTATATCATCACCAACCTGCCCTTTCTGCCGGAGCAGCATCATACGTCTGGTAGTTGCAAAAACTAAAGCCAAAGACAAGGAAGATAAAGATACCATCTCCAAGCTTAGCAGATCAAAGAGGCATAGAAACTTAAGTGAGGGAAGTAGTAGCTATAAAGGCTTGTCCTCAGCTATCGAGTCGAGTGCAAAGACGAGTTGTGCTGCAGGATGCCTCCCTGATAGCAATGTCAATGTGGATAAACCCTTAGACACACAGCTATGACTTCCTTTCGTGGAATTCTACATCTGCAATGGTATATAATTGTTAAATCGAATTGCAAACTCTCTGATGCTGAACGTATTGCTGGTTAGATCTTGTGAAGATTAAAGCCAGTGGTTCATCTTTAAGACATGCTGCTTACGCTTCTGAGGTAAGTGCAGATGGATTCACTTGAATGTATCATAAGCTACTCCAACCCTGTTAATGTTCTTATTAGGAAGAAGTATGAAGGTATGGCTATCTACATTGAATTATGATGCTTTCTTATTAATAAAATTATTGATTCATAAGTCTAAATACTTCATGATGAAACTCCATTGCTCGTCTCATCTCTGTGCCATGCATTCTGAGTTCTCTGGTAATCAAATCTGCAAATGGAATAATAATAATAATAATAATAATAATAATGTATAGAATCACTGCACAAAGAGTTGGTGAATAGATCTGAGATCCATAAAGCTGTGTCCTTTTCTTTATTTGGTAGTGTCTTTACTCCTTGCATCTATCTCTCTTGATTGGAACAGGCACAGGCTTTGAGAAAAATCTATCTTAACAACAGACACAATGATGATGTTAGCTTGTTTGTGAGTTTTCTGCAAACTGTTGGAAGATTTCTTTTTTCCCCTTTGAAATGAAATGCATTTTTGTTGGGATCAAACTTTAATTGATCAGGCAGTGGTCCAACAAAGTTTTGACAGTTAGCTGGTTGAGACTTTAAAAGGGTATTTCTGAACAGTAGGTTGGAAGGTGGTCTAATTTGATAAGGTTACACTTCTTCTAACATTACCATGTAATTTGCCTCTGGATTCAACACAATTTCATGGTGCCTTTTCAGAAACTTGCACTGGTAAATTCTCAGTTCAGAATCTTGTTTATAATGCTTAGCTGCTGTAATGAAAAGTAAAACCTGATTAGGTATTTTGGAATATAAAGGTCTGAACTTACAATTGTCAACCAGCAATGGCCTTTTATGCAAGTATGGAAGCAATAAGTAAGCCTTATTGTGCTGGATGTTGTCCAGCCCGTGACACACACAGAGCACTGCAAGCAGTGCAGAGATGATTCCTTCCAGGCCAATAGTCTCAATATTGAATGACAGCAATCAAATGCAAGTCTTGTGAGTTGAAAAAATTAAATAAAGACTTATTATGAAATCATTGGACATTATAGGTTAAGTTTTATGGGGGAGAGAACAAGAAAGGGAAGTGAATGAGATTATCTTATATGGATTTTGATAAGTTGGGCACCATCCCTGAGCACTACTGTGAGCATTAAGTGTAAAAATTATTTTTTTTTAAAATTTAGGTCGTAAGATTTAGGATTTAGTATTTAGGATAAAAATAAAATAATTTTTTTATACTTGGTACTATACGGTGGTGCTCTCAGATGATGTCCAACCTAACATTTTTTTCTTTTACTTTTTTTTTTTTGAAAAATGGTTTATATTATATAGATAAAATAAGAGAGGTTAGACCTCTCAAATGTACAATCAAAAGACCAGCATCATAGCCCAGACAGTACTAACCGTTGAGCATACACATATGACCCATCACACAAGAAACTACATCAAATTCATGACACCACCAACACCAAGACACCATAGCCCCACATGTCCACACATCACAACACTTACATGCTCATCTACGGGCTATACAAAGCACTACATACCACAAAACCAATCTCATCTCAGGAACAGAGCCACCGGCAACTTGGATGCTACCGTGACTTGAGATCTACAAACCGATACACATGGACCTGTACCTTGCGAAAAATCCAATCAAAATCCGGGATAATGCCTTCGATTTCGTGTCTTCCATATATAGTATATCAAGCTAGAGATGCCGAGGTAACACGCCTTGGTTTTCCATTGCTCATTCTTGTAATGCTGGCCAAGAACCTGCTGCATCTCCTCAAAAGAAGTTAAATTTTATCCAATACCAAGTCAATGCTTGACCTTGCCTCATACCTCACAAACCTTGGGACATTCAAAAAACAAGTGATGGTTGGTTTCTTCATAAAGTTAGTATAACTCACACAACTTGTTAGACTCATATTCCACGCGATCTTTGGTCCTTAAGTGCCCATTTGCCAACATCCAGAAGACAAACCGATGTTTAGGCATAACTTCCGGCCTCCACACCACCGGACTCTAAGCTACCTCCAAACCCCGTGGCATGAAAAAATGATAAGCATTAGAAATCCCTTTTTTCCCATCAACAAACCAATCTATCATAGCCATATGAGCCCTCCCCACACCATTCGAGCTATGGACAATCTTGTCTCGGATTTCAGTAAGTCTTTTAATTAGAGAAGAATCCGAAAGCTTTGCATTCCATGTCCAAAAATCTGCATTCTTAACATAATGATGATGCACCCAATTCACCCATAGAGAATTCTTCCGAGATTGTATATCCCAAAGTATCTTACTTAGCAAAGCTTCATTCCATGTGTGGAGATCCCGAAGACCATAGCCTCGATCCTTCTTTGATAGACAAATTTTAGACCAAGAGATAGGAGGTCACTTAGAAGACCACACAAAACTTCCACAAATAGTCTTGATTTTTTCAATTATCTCACTTGGAATTGGTAGCATAGATAACCAACAACATACCATACCTTGAAGAACCGTGCCCACCAATTCCAATCTACCGGCATAAGATAATGTGTGCTTGGGCCACACATTAATCCTTCGAGTGATAACATCCAAAAGTAGCCAATAATTGACAATATAAAGCTTCTCCGCCCCTAAGGGAATGCCCAAGTACCTAAAGGGAAAGGAGCTTTCATGAAAGCCCATAATTTGAAGTAATTGAGTCTTGATAGTAGCCTCTATATCGGCCATGAAAATCTATGATTTTTGCGGATTAGCTTGTAAACCCGATACCTCCCCAAAGAAATCCAAGCAATCCTTCAAATGTTGCATAGAAGACTCATCCGATAAAATAACATGAGATCATCCGCATATACAAGATGTGTAAGACCAATCTCCTTGCACATCGGATGAAAATGGAAAGTAGTCAAATGGAAAGTTTTTTTCTTTTACTTATTTGTATTGATGGTAGTTACATCATTTTGCTTTTTTTTTTTAAATTGTCCTTATGTATTTTTTTTCTTTATTTTTCTTTTACCACCTTCTCATGAAAAATAAAGTTAAATGAATCAAATCAAAATTGAAATTTAGGCCATTTATGTAACTTATTTATCATTCCCTCCCACCTTATTCCTTAATTGCATATGAGTTTCTTAATAAAACTAATCTAAAACTAGATTTCTTAATTTTAAATATCTTTAAAAAATAACTCTCAACTTGGAGGCATAATTAAATAATCCTTATTGCATTACTTATTTTCTATCCCATAAAATGATTTCTAGTGATAAAGATGAGACAACCATAATATGAACACCTTACCTCATAAATGCTTATTAAACAACTTACTTCATAAATAATCCTTCCTATCATAAATGCTTATTAATTAATCACCATACTTCATTAAATAAAAAAAATTGAAGAGAAAATTGATTCATTGAGTATACGAAGATTCTCCATCCATTCCTGAAAATCATCACTATTTTTGAGAAAATAATTATCACAAAAAAATAAAAAAAATTAAGTTTAATTATGATTTAAGGTTTTTTAAATTCTAATTGATTATGTTTTGGAATACCGGCTTTGTCGGCGGCCCAATAGAAGACTTCTTGGGCAAGATACTGGGCCGGATCGCGGTCTGGATTCGTTGCGAGGAGCATTTCAAGTTGGGCGACCACTTCCTTGTTGGTGAAGTACTGGTAGAGGCCGTCGGAGGAGAGGATGAGGTACTTGTCCTTGGGCCCCACTTTGTGGTAGCAGAGGAAGTGATTGCAAGTGATGTACGGCGAGTAGCCCTTGTAGTCGATCCTCCAGCAGCGCATTGTTCCATTTTGGCTGGGTAAATTAATATATATATTTATTTATATATATTGAAAAAAAATATTAAAAGATTATATCTTAAATTTTCTTCTCCAACGTTAGAGTAATTCTTATTATAATAATATAAAAATAGTTTGCTAAAAATATATATTTTAAGAATATTTTTTTTTATTATAATAAAAATAACAGAAGATCTTTTAATTTTTGTGGAAATTAAAAAAACAACCTGTTCGTCAACGATCCCTTCCCTCTGCCTCGTTGGAGGCGCTTTGATCCGAGGTGAGCTGCAGCGCCACCAGCTCCTCGTCGTCGTAGGACTCGAGATACTTCAACGTCTCCTCCCTCAGCTCCTGCAACCAAGCTCCAGAGGTCGGGGTCCGCCCGCCGGGCGAGCACGGCGCGGCTGTCGCCGACGTTCATCAGGTACACGCCCTCGCCCTTCATCAGCATCACCAGCGCGCAGGAGCCCATCAGTGCCAGCTCTGGGCTGGTTGCCACTTTCTTGTCGGCCATATGCAGGAACCCCTCTTCCGTCCTCCTCAGCCCCCGCGACAGCGCCTTCAGCACCGCCCTGTGGTCCACCGCGCCACCGCGGGAGGCGGACTTGTTGTTTGGGTGCGAAATATCTGGGTCGGGCATTTCGTCGAGCACCTGGTGGCCGCTTCCGGTTTGGGGTTTGTCGTCCCTGAGCAGCCCCTTGAGCTCCTTCTGGATGGTTCTGTAGAGGTTGGCGAGGAGGTATTCGGTGGCGTCGGGGCCGTTGAAGCCGTCGTAGATGCCGACGAACACCCACCCGTGCTGCTCCGACACGATCACGTGCGTCCGGTCCTCGCCGGCCTTCCCCTGCGCTCAATGCGCGTGGGCGTTCGCGCCGTCGTACGAGTCGGATTCGTCGCAATGGATTCGAAGTTAATGTGCTCGTTGCCGCTGCTGTGGATGGTGGTCGAATTGCTGCTGGGTTCGGTGGAGGAGTCCGGATAGGCGGCTCCTTTGACAGCGATCGTGGCCCGAGGTGTTTCCTTCGAGGGACTGGAACCGGGATTGGCTTCGGGCGTTTGTGCGATGCAAATGAACTTGGAGGCCGCGCGGGCTATGCGTTTGGTGATGCGGCGGAGGAGATTGCGCCGCTGGAGGTCGGCGACGCGCTGGGACAGAGTGCGATAATTGTGGCCAGAGGAGGAGGAGGAGGAGGTGGAGGGACGGCGATCGAGGTGGCAGAGTGGAAGTCGCGATCGAGGGGGCCGGAGTTGAAGTTGTGGATAGCACCGGAGAACGATCCCGACAACTGGCTGCAGGGGAATCGAGGCGAACGAGGAGGAGCTCTCGAAGGAAGCGGAGGAGGGGCAAGCGAGGTCGTCGCGTTGGAAGAGCGGCGTGGCCACGTTGGCGCTGACCGCTGCGCCGGATATCAACCGGAAGGCAGCGCTGCCCCCGCCATGGTCGTTGTGGTTGATTCAGAAGGAGTCGGAGACTGACCGGGTAAGGTGGGGGCACGTCGGAACCAGTCTCGGCGCTCACTTAGTATCGTGCCGATCTTATTTCAGTCTCGAGTCTCAAACTCGAGTTCCGACCTTGGTGCTTATTCGGCATCTCATCTCGACTCCATCTTGGCCTTACTCTCAACCTCAAGTTACAAACTCGGCACCTACTCGACATCACGCGCTGATCCCATCTCAATCTCGAGTTCTGGACTCGGCATTCACTCGGCATCACACGCTGACCCCATCTCGACCTCGAGTCTCGATCTCAAAGTCTATTTAATCTTAAGAGTCGATCGGCTTGCGCAATTAGGGGAGCCTAAGACTGTTTCTTTCGAAAAAATAGAAAAATATCCCCAAAAGATATAGACGATCAGAATCTTTCTAAAACTAGAACGGATATTTTAGAATATTTCCTAAACGAACGTTAATATTTCATAGATCAACTCTATAAAAGGTTGTTCATACCTATAGGCATAAATATGCACACATCAATTCTAATTTTTTCAAATCATTAAACTTCTTCCTCAGGTAAAACTTAACTTGAGTGTAAGAGTGGTTTGTCGGGATTTACCTCTCGTGTAATTTTAATTTTCTTTTTAAGTACTTTTCAAGTCTCTATATCTTTTCGGACGATTATCTTCAAGGAGTGTGCCTTATGCATGAGCAAGAAAGCGGTCTGTTTGATTTTAGGCGTACGAGTTCTCCCCGTTGTTGCTTGTAATCGACCGGAGGGATGATCTAGTTACACTCCTGCTGAACCAATGGACACATCAAGCTTAACAAGAACCAAGTACAAGATTCTGTCAATGTCCTTGTTATCAAGATAAGTTATTTTGATTACTCATGACAGGCAATGGTTCATGTACTGATTGGCATTGAAGATAATAAAGTAGACTTGAGGAACATTGGCAAAGTCTCCAAAGATCAGCAGGTTGCTTGGTCTATCTTCGTATATATATTTTTCTCTTTTAGTTTTAACAATAATATGCTACTAGACTATTAGCATACCTGTTAGTAATTTTTCTCATGGTTGGCTTGACACAAGAGGTGGTGCTCTCATCAGAACAAGATAACTTGTTCAAAGCTAACATGTGTGAGAATTTTGGGGGCCTTGGAATGAATATTAAGACAACACATAAAGGGAAAAAAATCTACAAGACCTTGTGAGATCAAACGCTCATGAAATAAGAAAAAAGAAAAAGATTAAATATCTTTATCACTCAATTCTTATTTCGTCGGTCCAACGCGAAGAGATTGCCACAATGGCGAAGTCATATATATATATATTGATCCTTTTGGTTGACCTAATCCATAGAGCGAAAGTGATGGTTGAAAAGGGAAAGTGATGGTTGAAAAGGGTTTGAATCCTGGCAAAGCGAGATAATATCCTCCTGCGTTGTGATCAATTGTAGTTTTTCGATTTACCTTCTCACAAATGGTCGTGGGATCGATCGTGTGGGGCCGTTGGCAGATTCCACCTTTTTATAGAAGAAAGTGATGATTGAAGGATTGTTAGGGCAACACTTCTATTCGACAATGTCATTGTCATAGACGTCGCTTGAAATATAATGGGCCAACGGCCCATCATGGAGGCCTACCCACTTACGAGACATTTTGAATGGGCCGGCACACTAGTCGGGTGCGACGTAAAAGGACTCCATCGAATTCCGGTTTTGATGATCTCGTCCAGTGGGCTCCGCTGATTCCTCAAAATCAGTTACTAGAAATTCTCGACCCGGGATTTGTACCGAGTCAGATCTCAAGATTCGTGCCGATGCGCTGATCGGATCGGTCGTCGACAGAAAAATGAGGGGGCAAAATCGTAATTTAGTCACTCGGTTTTGCCGTTTATATATCGTGATTCGATTCGAGCTCGAGAGACGAAGATCTCGTTTAGGTTTCGTCGTCAAAGCTTCTGGTTGCGGACAATGGCCCGGAAGTTCTTCGTCGGCGGCAACTGGAAATGCGTAATCCTCCGAATTTTCATGCTCTTTTGTCCTTATAGTTGATGGATCGGGATCGAATCCTTCCCGCACTTGTATCTCAGTTTTGATTTTGGCTAATGCCTAATAGTTTCTGAGTCCCGAAGCGTGGTACGATTTTTATGGCCCTTATCGATCTCCATGCCCTTCTCGGCGGAAACTAGAAATGCGTAATCGCTCCTTGTTATTATTTTTTATAGATCGGGATCGTATCTTTGCTGAACTTGTATCTCTGTTTTGATTTTGGCTAATAGTTTGTGAATTTTGTGTACGATTTGTATGATCCTTATCAATCTCCATGTTCTTCGTTGCAGAAACTGGAAATGCAAAATCTCAGAATTTTGCCGCTCCTTGTTCTTATTTTTGATAGGTCGGGATCATATCTTTGCTGCACTGGTATCTCAGTTTTGATTTTGGCTAATAGTTTTGGGTTCGGTGCGTGGTCGAAAATTTGTGTTTCTTACCAATCTCCTTATATAATCTGTTTGGTTTCTTGACTGGTTGATTTTGTTTGAATCTGTCTCGATTTTAGTTAGTTTTGTCTCTCGGTATTCACAAATTGTCAGTCCTGGATGAATTCATTGCGATCCTCTACTACCATGTGCTCTTTACTGCGCGATTTGAAAAAAAAAAAATCACCTTTTTTTATGGGATAATGTGAAAATTTGTGTTGTTTGTTGACCTTTGTGTCTGCAGAATGGGACGGTTGAGGAGGTGACGAAAATTGTCACCACACTGAATGATGGAAAAGTTACATCATCTGATGCTGTTGGTATGATTATGAATCTTTCTGTCGATCATAGAGTTTGTTTGGAAACAACACCATACTTGCTTTCTATTTGGATGGTAATGGAGTGTAAGCCTTTCCGTTTTGATTGACCATAGAGTTTGTCGATCATAGAGAGGCTGTCTTGTCAACAATTGAATTTGACCAGTATAACCATAGATTGGACCTATTTCTTGGTTGTGGTTGTATTGACAATGAAAATTGAGTGTGCGATTAGTCTGTAAGCAACATTGCCTGTATAATTCATTGTAGTTCCCCTAAGTTTACACGTGATTACAATCTTTATCTTCAATTGACTGTATATTCTGAAGCCCAAGCATCACCATTCTTAGACAAATATAATGACTTGGTGGTGTTGTAGCATGTTAGTCTTGATGCTTTCTATAAGTTAGTAATTATTTTGTAAGTGAATATAGCATACAGACAACCTTTATAAATATATTAATCCTTGTATTTTTATCATGTATGCAGAGGTTGTGGTCAGCCCACCATTTGTATTTCTTCCTCTTGTGAAAAGTTCATTGCGATCTGATTTTCACGTTGCGGCACAAAATTGTTGGATGAAGAAAGGTGGTGCTTACACTGGTGAGATCAGGTAAGATTCTGTTTTTCTTGGTTGAGTACAATTGTTAATCTCACTGTTTGAAGGAAGAGATAAACTGTTGTTTGTTATTTATGATCTACGAATGGAAAAAATAAAACAAGGTTCCTTATTTTGTGAGACAAGTCCTTTCTGATTTCTTTTTCTATTTGTTTGGATTTCCTTGTGCAGTGCTGAGATGCTTGTAAATCTTGGCATTCCTTGGGTCATTCTTGGACATTCTGAACGAAGGGCTTTGTTGGGTGAATCAAATGAGGTAATTTTCCTTTGGAGAGTGGACTAGCAGAGGGTATCTATATCATAAAAAGGCTGTGAAATACTCCAAATTCTGAATTAAATTTTATTTGTAAGTTCAATTTATGACTTACGAATTGGTTTTCTTGACATCAACATATAGAGACATTCGGCTGAATACTGTTGAAGATTTTGATTTGCAATCTTTTACTTATTACTATCACTTAGATGCAACTGGTTCAAGTCTTAGAAAGTCTATAAATTTGCTACAGTAGTTTTCTTCTAATGTATATATATATTCATTGTTTTCTTGGCTTAGTTTGTTGGAGACAAGGTTGCATACGCACTCTCTAAAGGTTTAAAGGTCATCGCTTGTGTTGGTGAGACACTTGAGCAGCGTGAGTCGGGAGCCACCATGGAGGTTGTTGCTGCACAAACGAAAGCTATTGCAGGTACTCTGCATGATTTATAGTGCTGTTATTCAGATTTGTTGGTTGTGTTTTTAGCAAATGTCCAAACTAAGATTTGTTTTTTTATTGCTTAGTTGTTCTCATTGTGTAGCGTGATTTATCCATTAGCGATTTTAAAATAAGTTTCCATATTTTCTCTGAGGTGATCAGTCACCAGTTTTGTGACACTACTTGACAAAGATTAGACAGACATAGGTTCAAAAGCTCCTTGCCCTTTCTGTACATTTTTTCTTTACAACATGTTTGATCAGTTCAAGCTCAACAAGCCTGATGAGCCCTATCAGGAATAGGATATGCCAAGTTTATTTGAAACATGATTTGTGTGAGGTCTTGTTTACTTTCAAGTATGACTCTTATTGATTATACATGGAGCAGAAAGGTCTTCAATTAAGTTATGGGCATGCACCAAGACCATAAAAGGATTATAGAACTGCAGAATATAATCTATGTGATTCAAATGATAAATTATAGCATCAGCTCTAATCAAGACAATGAGCACCCTTTGATTATAATGCACTAAAAGTTGTAGTTATCTAATCTGAATCTCATGAATTAGCAATCTGTGTTCTTCTTTGATGTGGAGCATAGTGAGTTTCTCATCCTCGTTTAATTTTTTTAAAAAAGTTGAAAACTAAGGTAAGACGTCCTGTGTACAGGAAAATTCAGGTATACAGTGAACCTTTCTACTCTTAATTGCAGCTACAGATGCTTATATAGTACATATGTTTGATTGAAGAAAATTAAGATTGTTCTCCAAAATTGAAAATGTCATATACCTAGGAAACCAAGCTTCATTCCCAAGTGATGCGTAACAAATTCCTTTAGTTGTGATCTCAGAAAAAAAAAGGAAAAAAAAAGAGAATCCTTTTATTGTTGTTGCTTTAACTACTAGTGAAGTATGGACTACCCATACAGAATGCACTTCTATTTCTAAGTTACTTCTATTGCTCGCAATTTTACAGAACGGATTTCTGACTGGACCAATGTAGTCGTGGCATATGAGCCAGTTTGGGCAATCGGAACTGGAAAGGTTGCTACTCCAGCTCAGGCTCAGGAGGTAATTTCTGCAGCCATGTTAATAAGTTTCCTGTTAAGTTCTCTAGATAACAGATTACCAGCCAAAAGCTTGTGTACTATTTGTACTCTGCAAATGTTGGATGCCTAAATGTCTCACCGATGATAATTTTTCCCCTGCCAAGCTATGTTCTTTTTTTTTTTAATTTGGTTTCTAAATAGATCATTTGTATAATGAGCTCCCTTGATTCTTAGGTCCACTCTGAATTACGAAAGTGGCTTCAGAAAAACGTAAGCACCGAAGTTGCAGAATCAACTAGAATCATTTATGGAGGTAAACAACACATTCTTAACATGATTTCCCTGTTTCTTGCCACCAAAATTTTTATGCTTTGCATTCATCACAGTGAATTAAAACCATTCCCATCATTTTCTTCCTTTTTTGCTTCTGTCTTTGGTCCAATCATTGTTTCAATTAGCTTTCCTACCCTTGTCTGCGTTCTATGTGTCAGATTGATAGCACACATGAAATCCCGCAGGTTCTGTAAATGGAGCAAATTCCAAGGAACTTGCAGCACAGCCTGATGTTGATGGGTTTCTCGTTGGAGGGGCTTCTTTGAAGGTTTGTATCTTTCTTTGATTGTTAGCATCCACCTATGGTTTAAGCTTTAGTTTCAGTAAATAGTCATATGGCTTTTGCAATAGTTAACCAGTAATAGTATCGGTTACAAGTTAGCTCACTAACTAAATCCATACAGCTATCTATATACACTAGATGTGGGTGCAGTTTGGCTTACTGGTTTGATAAGAAAAATCTACACCAAATCAAAATATTTGGTTTGAAAAATTCAAATCGAAACCATTTTGGTTTGGTTTTGATGTTCTTCTGTTTGCAACCGTAAATTGCAAAATAAATGCATACTAACCAATCAAAAACTACTTTCAAGAACGATTTCTTTTGAGAATAACAATATTAATATTATGGTAATTTAATGATTATATTGATTACTGAATATACCAAATAATAACAAACTGTACTAATTAACATACTAATACTAATTCATCTATATATTGGTATACATATTATAAAAGCCTTTGATTTTACAATTTGTATAACCTTAAATCAAAACCAAACCGAAACCCATAATTAGCTAGTTGTTAAATTGAAACCAAACCAATAAACCATCAAATTGAAATTTTCATATTGGTTTGGTTTATGGACTTTGGATTGCAGATGCTCACCCTCAATATGCAGCCAAACACTGGACGTAACCCATTGCTGTGTAAAGTTGATAAACCCTGTGTTTGTCCTCATAATAATCTGTCTTTCTAATAAGTAACAACCCTGTGAATGCTGTTGATTTGGATGGATTAGCATTCATGCTCTAAAGCGAAGCTGAAATTTGCTGCTTGTTTCTGTTAAATCCGATCATTTTCTTCTGCTTTTTCACAGCCGGAGTTTGTGGACATCATCAATGCCGCTACCGTCAAGTCCTCTGCTTGAGAAGTATGCCTCTTTTTCCAAGTCGAAGTCTTGTGACATTCAAATTTTGGATCGTAAGCTCTTTCAGTCGAGAAGTTCTAAGCCTTTCTTGTGACTGGGACAAGCTAACAACAATATGAATAAACCTTGATTTAGAAGTTTTGGATTATGCGAATTTTGAAGACTTTATTTGCTCTACCCACCCGATGGTTTTCATTTTAAGAAATAATGGTGATTATCACTTGTATTTACTCCAGAATACTTCAGCATCTCTTATAGGTAACTCCATTAATTCATCCTCCACCACTGTTTCGTCCTCGGAGGCATCCTTGCTCATGTTGTCATTGTCTTCAAAACCTCGAACAAACTTATCGTAGTTCGTTGGTTCGACTGACTTGAATGGGTGCAGCTACGCAATCTGGGCAACCTGATCCTTTGTGTTCCTCGATCAATTCCACCACCTTTGCATTTGCTTTCGATAGAGATCTTGCCCAAGAATACCTGAAAGCAAGCAAATTACCGTGAGTTTTCTTATCGACAAACACTAACCGATGATATTGCAAAGAACATGCAGTGTCTAGAGTTAGACTTTTTTTATGGTGCCTTTGCAAAGCCTAATGCAGTGGATCATAACAGTATGTCGATAATAATATAAACTATAGACAACCTCTGGTTGTACAAATCCTTGTGTTGTAGAATCTAATATCTTGTGTTCTTTAGTCACTAAAACTAGTCTAGAAATTAGTAAGGATGTAATTATGGCAAGTTATCGCCATACCGAATTACATTACCAAGAAAAATGACATATTAGCATTTGGGAAAAGCATATAGAACATCGAATCACCATGGCAGAATCTAATTATTGGTTAACAAGAGGTTTTCATTTGGCACATATTGAGGAAATCCCTGTGCTGCCGGCCGTTCGGCGGGGAACTATTGTAACTTTGAGTAAAGGTTCTGCGTGCTTCAAGAACGCAACCATCCTGCAATGGCATGGCCATGATAAGCAGCAGTTCGCCGTTCCAGCTTGCTAATTACCTGACAAGAATAGGAGCCAGATCAAAATCGAAACAAGAATAACACCCTGTACGATGTTTTCTATCATGTTAAGGAAGATTTTTCAAGCTACTGCAGATAATTTCAACTTCAAGTATATGAAGTTTTTTTTCCAGTTCTACATAATTGTAGCAAAGCTAGCAAAAAAAGTGGACACTTTGACTCAAAAAATTGAACAAATGACACATTAGCTTATAAACACAATTGGCAACAAAATGTAATAACAACCATGGTTCGCAAGTGGAGACCCAAATTCACCTATTTGGTTTGTGGATAATTTAATCTGAAAAATATAAGAAAATAAAAATAATTTTTGTTTATTGTTATGGGTGTTATAGCCCCCCATCTAGGATTAAGCCCACTCGGCCCATTCGGTGTTCAGCCCACTCGGAAGCCCAAGTCCCCCCTTTAGTTCGGCAGTCCAACTCTGCCATTCGGCTCGGCAGGCCACTTCAGCTCAGTCCGGCTCGGCAGTCAGTTCGGCTCGGCTCGGCAGCCCTCCATTCAGGCCATTCGGCTCGGCAGCCCAGCAATGCCATTCGGCTCGGCTCGGCAGCCCACTTCAGCTCAGTTCGGTTCAGCAGTCCAGCACTCCTATTCGGCAGCTCAGCACTGCCATTCAGCCCACTCAGCAGTCAGCTCAGTTCTGCCAGTTCCACTCGGCACAGCCCAGCCTCCAATCGGCTCGGTGGCTCAATTCTGTCAGGTCATATCATATCAAGAAAGGTCTTATTGAGATCTTCTCAAGAACCATGCCTTGTCAGAAGGATGTGACTTTTTAGAAATGGTATTATCTCTCTATTAAACTTTGTCAAGTATTAATGGAAGATGTGACTTGTCAGAACAGGCTCTCTCTCTCAAAGGGATAACCTGGTCACATATTAAATGAAGATATGATGGATCATCTTCCCAAGGCCATACGTTATCAGGAATGGTCATGCTTTTAAAGGGGCATAATTAATGGTGACTAGCATTAATTTAATTTAGGGGTCTTCTCAAGGCATATGGAATCATGAAAGAGGAGCTGCTGAGGTATAAAAAGGGAGGAAGGAGGAAAACTCAAGGAGGAGGCTCCGGGCTCTCTCTTATCTCTCTCTCTCTCACTCTTCTTATCTTTTTTGGGCTGAGCATTTCGTTACAGTATTTTTATTTTACTATACTTCTTCTTCCTCCTGACTGGGCTGACTTGAGCGTCGGAGTGGCCGTCCGGGGACTCCCTGGCGCCAGGATGACCTTTGTTCTCCTGTGATGTTTCAGGGCCTTCCGGTGGTTGATCCTCTCTCCTCCCTCGGTGTGGAGGCCCTCTCCGGCGGTTGCACCCCCCTCTCTTCCCCTGCATGCTGACTGGTCCGGCGACGCGTCCGGAAGCCGATCTCAACAGGAACAAATTTGGCGCCGTCTGTGGGAACACAAAAAACCTGTTTTGAGACGTGCTGATAGACAACCTCACCGGACTTGCTCACATCACTTTAATTCAAGAGGAGTAACACCACCTGGTGGCTGCCGCCGTCGTTGCCTTGCAAAATCAACCCTTCGCTCCAGCCCGACCCTTCATAGGATTCGCCTCGTCTGAGCTCCTCAGCGTTTCGGTGGATCTCCTCCTTGTCGTTGAGCTCCTCAGCGTCTCAACTGGCCTCTCAGCTGCTCGGCCTACAACTCGCCAGTCTTTTCAGCCCGGCGGCTTCATCAATGTCGAAGGGAGCGATCCTGGTACACATAGCCACATCGTATTCTGACCCTGATGCATATGCTTTTGCAGGGCATTTTTCTACCGCAATCTCAACCTCCCCTCCTAGTCAAGGTCGAGCTCAATTCTGGTGGTCTCGGACCACTAGCTCCATCAGCAAATGTCCTTTTCAGGGCTCAACCTCCCCTCTTAGTCAGGGTCGAGCTCAATTCTGGTGGTCTCGGACCACTAGCTCCATCAGCAAATGTCCTTTTCAGGGCTCAACCTCCCCTCCTGATCAGGGTCGAGCTCAATTCTAGTGATCTCGGATCACTAGCTCCATCGGCCACACTCCCTTCGGCTCGGACATAGCCAAGGTTGAGCACAACTCTGGTGATCTCGGATCACTAGCTCCATTGGCAATACTCCCTTCAGCTCGGACATAGCCAAGGTTGAGCACAATTCTGGTGATCTCAGATCACTAGCTCCATCGGCCACACTCCCTTCGGCTTGGACATAGCCAAGGTTGAGCACAATTCTGGTGATCTCGGATCACTAGCTCCATCGGCAATACTCCCTTCGACTCGGACATAGCCAAGGTTGAGCACAACTCTGGTGATCTCGGATCACTAGCTCCATCGACAATACTCCCTTCGGCTCGGACATAGCCAAGGTTGAGCACAATTCTGGTGATCTCGGATCACTAGCTCCATCGGTAATACTCCCTTCGGCTCGGACATAGCCAAGGTTGAGCATAACTTTGGTGGTCTCGGACCACTAGCTCCATCGGCAAATGTCCTTTTCAGGGTTCAACCTCCCCCGCGCTCTTGCAGCCGGGGTCGAGCTCCCTTCGACAACAGAACCTTACTGTAGCTCACTCTTAATATGAGCATTCAGCGCTCTCTCTCTGATTCAGTCAGCTCAGCCAACAGAACTCTCACTGATTCCTTCAACTCCGTCAGCTCAGTCAGAACTCTCTCTGACTCGTTCGACTCAGCCAGCAGAACTCTCACTGACTCCTTCAACTCCGTCAGCTCAGTCAGAACTCTCTCTGACTCGTTCGACTCAGTCAGCACTCTCACTAACTCTACTCTTCACGCACTTTGACAGCTCAGTATCAGTTAGTCTGTTCAGCAGCTCTCAGTTTTTCACGAATTTTAACAGCTCGGAATCAGTTAGTCTGATCAGTAGCTCTCGATTTTTTGCGCCCTTTACAGCTCAGAGTCTCAAGCAGTCAGTTGAGTCAATTTTGGCTTCTCAGCCCCCCCTTCTTTGTGCAGTAGATCAGCTAGAGTCTTGGCTAACTCCAAAGCGACATACATCGGCCCGTGGCACCCAGTCTACTGACTTCAAAACCAAGAATTTACCGACCTAGCACCAACCGACTGCATTGCTTATACGAAACTTCCTCATTACCTTAGATCAGCCATTCTTCCACATTCATTTATATTAAATCAATCACTTCAATTACATCATTATTTGGGACATCCATTCCCTTTCACTCCACTCCCTTTCACTCCACTAGACTTCAATTACATCATTATTTGGGACATCCATTCCCTTTCACTCCACTCCCTTTCACTCCACTAGTAGTGGCTTAAAGTCAAATATGGGCCCCACTGGTAGCAAGACTCTCATTCCCTCATTTTCCAAAAAACATTTATCAACACCTAGAGGCCAATCAGTGGTCAGCACCGAATGACCAATTTCACGCCGACATGGCCAGCCAGCTAAGCTAAACTTCGGAACTCGAGCAAGAAAGAATTGCAGGGAGTAAAAGCGGTGGATCTTCGCCGGCAGCCCACCTCACTTCGGCATTAAACTAGGCACACCTTCCAAGGCAGCCAATGAGACTTTCCAAAGGCTGGCTGCTGTCCTATCTACTGTTCAGTGGGAGTATGGCCTCCCGTTGCTTCTTCGCCTCCTCGATCCCTCCGCTCATTCGCTTCTGCGCGATCGCACGGAAGCAGTAGGCTTCCCTCCAGGCACACCGTCGTGACCCGGTTCAACACCGTGGTCCTCCTCGACCGCACTGCATTGGCCCCTCCCGCTTCCTACTCCCTCGCAGCCGCTACCACGTGGCCCACTCCCCACCCCTCCGTCCGCAAGTGACTCGCCAGCGCCCATCTCCTTCGACGCTGCCTCTGCGTCGCAGGTGACTCGCCCAAGCCCGTCTCCTTCGATGCGGCACGAGAAGCTTCGTCGCGGCATGGAATCGCCCGCGACAGAGATCTCCTTTTTTCCGCTGCCTGCCCGGACCAAATCACGATAGCAACTCCTTTTCTCCGCTGCTTGCCCTGGCCGATCGCATGTGTCCGCCGTCGGTCCGCGCTCGCATCATCCATTCTCCCGTTCGACCTTCACCAGCCAGCGATAAGCCCAAGACTCCATCCGAGCTTTTACCTCGTCCAGCCTTCGCTTATAGCAAACTTCGCCCGCAAGCTTCGCACAGAGCCGCACATGCCGGTTCAGCAAAACGGCGCTGCCCTCCTCTCCGCCGTCTGTACCAATTCAGCAAGCCGCGACGGCTACCGCGCCGAGACCCCGTCTCGCCTCGATAGCCCTGATCGCCGTTCACCCGAACCGGCGTTCGCTGAGACATTCGCCGCGGTCCTGAAGCGCGGCTCTTGCCCGAGCCGTTGCTCGTAGTCCTCACCCGAGCCCTCCACGCTCGCCCACACCGAGACATCTCCTGCGTCCGTGCCCTCAACGCCCGCGCGGCCTTTCCTGTCGGCGGCATCGCTGCTACCGATCTGAAGCCAGTTGCAGAAGTTTCTGCAGAACACTTTGCCGAATCTCCCACTTGACACCACCCATCTCCCACGTGGCGCTTTACCGATCTCCATCACGGCACTCTGCCAAGCTTGAGAGATTTCGCCGCACGCAGCTCAGGAGACGTCAGGTACGAGGGAAAGTGGCAGGTCAGGCATGCGTTATGAAAAACATGAATGCATTGGGAAGAGAAGGCAGTACATCAAAATGATGTGGGGGAGTTAAGGAAGGTGGGCCCCATACACGTGATACAATGGCATTAGGATATGGTTGTAGAAGCAGAATGATGTGAACAGTGGGCCCCATCTCAGATTCAATCTCAAGATGGGAAACGTGAAGGGGAACGCGGCAGGATGATAATGGGACCCACTTGACAGTGGATTTTCTTTTAAAAGATTATGTGGATTGGTTTGTTTAATTAAGATCAATCAGCCTAGCTCAGTCACTCGTCCAAGTCACTCTCAATCAGCTCGGTCCATTCATCCCGGGATTATATCTGTCCTTTCTCCATGCGAAAAGGACAATCAAGCTTTGAAAAAGTCTCCCAAGGTCATCCCTTGTCAGACTAGTATTAATGGGGATGGGACCTATCAGAAGTGGTCTTCTCGAGACAATGTCCTGTCCATTCCTACCACCAAGAAATACACTAACCATATGGTGTTATAAGAGAGCTGACTCCTCAGGCCGAATCTGAGTCCCCAGTTGACTCCTCAGGCTGAATCATCGATCGTCGCCCCGCCTTACTTCCTGAAGCAAGAAAATAAGATACGGTCTGCCGCTACTACTTGGTCTAGTCAGTCGACCTTCCGCTCCTTCGACTAGACTAGCGGGGAGGCTTGTGTTATGGGTGTTATAGCCCCCCATCTAGGATTAGGCCCACTCGGCCCATTCGGTGTTCAGCCCACTCGGTAGCCCAGGTCCCCCCCTTTAGTTCGGCAGTCCAACTCTGCCATTCGGCTCGGCAGGCCACTTCAGCTCAGTCCGGCTCGGCTCGGCAGCCCTCCATTCAGGCCATTCGGCTCGGCAGCCCAGCAATGCCATTCGCTCGGCTCGGCAGGCCACTTCAGCTCAGTCCGGCTCGGCAGCCAGTTCGGCTCAGCAGCCCACTTCAGCTCAGTTCGGTTCAGCAGTCCAGCACTCCCATTCGGCAGCTCAGCACTGCCATTCAGCCCACTCAGCAGTCAGCTCAGTTCTGCCAGTTCCACTCGGCACAGCCCAGCCTCCAATCGGCTCGGTGGCTCAATTCTGTCAGGTCATATCATATCAAGAAAGGTCTTATCAAGATCTTCTCAAGAACTATGCCTTGTCAGAAGGATATGACTTTTTAGAAATGGTCTTCTCTCTCTATTAAACTTTGTCAAGTATTAATGGAAGATGTGACTTGTCAATCAACAGGCTCTCTCTCATCAAAGGGATAACCTGGTCACATATTAAATGAAGATATGATGATAGATCATCTTCCCAAGGCCATACGTTATCAGGAATGGTCATGCTTTTAACTAGCATAATTAATGGTGACTAGCATTAATTTAATTAAGGGGTCTTCTCAAGGCATATGGAATCATGGAAAAGAGGAGCTGCTGAGGTATAAAAAGGGAGGAAGGAGGAAAACTCAAGGAGGAGGCTCCGGGCTCTCTCTTATCTCTCTCTCTCTCTCTCACTCTTCTTATCTTTTTTGGGCTGAGCATTTCGTTACAGTATTTTTATTTTACTATACTTCTTCTTCCTCCTGACTGGGCTGACTTGAGCGTCGGAGTGGCCGTCCGGGGACTCCCCGGCGCCAGGATGACCTTTGTTCTCCTGTGATGTTTCAGGGCCTTCCGGTGGTTGATCCTCTCTCCTCCCTCGGTGTGGAGGCCCTCTCCGGCGGTTGCACCCCCCTCTCTTCCCCTGCATGCTGACTGGTCCAACGACGCGTCCGGAAGCCGATCTCAATAGGAACATTTATGTTTGGAAAAATATATATATATAGGAACATAAAATTACCTTATTGACTATTGAAGCGACCTTTAATCCTCATTTTTCATCATCATTATAAACACAAGTTCTAGAATATTGAAGTAATGGTTTTAGGAAATATGATGAAATATCAATAAGATAATAAAAATTAGAAATGAAGAATTTGTAAATGATTTTGATGACATACTTTGTACTCTACAATTTAAACAAATAAATTTTATGGTTACATGCAATTATATGATCGCCAATATCGGGTAATATCTTTTGTTGTCATTTTCGTTCTATCCATTGTTTCATAGATAATTGGTATTGTTGGTTTTTGATCTTGGTCAACAATTTCAAAGCTTTTACTAATGGTTCAATTACAACACAAATATCAAGAGCCTCTGTCAAAATTTTCCATTCATTATGATGTTTACAATTTTTCTGCTTCTTTCCTACTTTTGTTTGTGTTATTGTATGTTTCCCAATCACCAGAAGTGCATTTTTTTTTAAATTTGAAGAATGAAGAACAAGACTTTCAATTGAAATAAATTTTGTCGCAAATCAGGTTATTCCTTATCTCAATAATTCACGATTATTTGCAAACGTTTTCATCAAATTCACAACTTTATCGCTATTATATATGAATCTCTTTATTTGCTTGGCTTTCTCAACACACTTTTTTTTTTTACTTTGCCAACATCTTCTAATATGAGATTGATATAATGTGATGCATAAGGAGAGCAAAACAAATATTGTCTTTCTATCATCAATTTGGCACCAATGATTTTATTTGCACCTTCGTTGTCAGTGACCACATGCATAACATTTTCCTCTCCGATTTTGTCAATAATTTTATTTAACAAAGATAAAATAAAATCAACTATCTTTGCTTTGTTGGTGCAATCAACAGAAATGTGAAATACAATGCTGCGGTCATAGTATACCATCAAATTTATGATTGGATGTTTGTTGCATGCGCTCCAACTACCGCACATTATTGTGCATCCATACTTTGACCATTTTGATTTTAAAGTGCTCAAATATCCTTTTATTTCATCCACCTCCGTTTATAAATAAATACTACTAATTTGGCGTCCTGTGGGACCTTTTATTCCTATTAGAGTCTCAACAATGGTATTTATCATGGATTGATAGTATGGACCACTATTTGTTGCATTAAATGGAATAGCATATATAGGAATCATTTTGATATTGTCTTACCAACATCTTTTACTTTTTCAGCACTAAATCAATTTTTGATACTCTTATATTTCGTGGGAAACAAAAAGAGTCAATTCCTTTTGATGGTAATCGAGAACCCTCTCTTACAGCTTTGAGACATCCCTTTTCTCAAAGTCGGGATTTAAGATAAAGAACTAGAAAATCCTATGATTATAAAATTTGGAGTAGTTAAGTACATTAAATTGATAAAATATGTACACACAATTTAAAATATTAAAATATTGTTTACCTTGACCATAGTGATTACGCATCTCCTCTTCAATGGCTCTTGTTTAACGACTTTCTTTGATGACTTTTTGTAATTCTAGATTTTCTATATCTTTGATGTCATCTTTACCACTACTATCACTTTCTGATATACATATGTTTTGTGTAATTGAATATAAGGCTATTTGTATTTTCTTTGCATTAAACTTCTACTTGCCTTTAGAGTCTTGAAGATGTTTTTGTTTGATGATATTCCTTAGGAGCTTTGTGACAATGTCTCAACATTTTCTAATAATATGTACAATATGCTATTTTAATCTCGTAATTCCTTTGATTATAACTTTTTCACAAAATTTGTATCATATTGGTTTAGGGTTATCACCCACCATTTGACCACATTGCCAATCAATATCAATGTTTGGTGTCATTCTAAACAAATAAATAATAATACATAATTTTGACTTAATGATAATGATAAAAATCATGATAATGAGAACACATATTGAACCACATAAAAATAAACAATTCTTAATAACTTAGTACATTGAACCAAAAAATTAGAAAACTTACTTTGTTTGCGAATATGATGGAAATTATAGAAGAAATCAATTAATCAAATGACAGAACTTATGATCGTGAGCCAAAGATGCATATCCTCAAATTTATGATAGGTGCTCAATTAATAGAACTGGATGGGTACTGCATATAGTCATGCATTATTGGCAAAGAGCTGAAAAAAAAGACGTGATGTGATGTGATGCTGTTTTTTTTTTCAAAATGCAAACATTAAAAGACTCCCAAAAGAAAAACAAAAGGTAAAAAATGGAATCCAAAGTCTTCTTAATTAATTAATCAAGATGTTTTTATTTTTTCAAAATAGACAAACATTAAAAGACTAAAAGAAAAACAAACGGTAAAAAATGGAATCCAAAGTCTTCTTAATTAATTAATCAAGATGTCCGTGTTCGTTCTTTTGCCATTATAACGTCCAAGAACAGCATCCCAAAGCAAGCAATGCTATTTACTAGAACTTTGGAACGACGCAAGGAATTCCCGTGTGTTGGAACGCAACCACATAGCTTTTATATATATTTATATAGATGTGCTCACATTCCCTTCAAGTGTATCTTTTATTTATGCCCCCTCAACCATCTAGCAATTGTGAATCCTCTAACTTTTTCTCACTAGTTAGGGGTTTATCTTTTACCTGAGGATGATGTTTGTTCCAGGCAAACCCACAAAGAGAGGAATTTTTATCAGATGAGAAAATAAAAGAAAAACATTGTAGCAAGTCAGTAAATAGAAAGATTGGTTCTCAATGACACCAAAAAAATCCAACTTTAAGTGCATCCAAATTAGCTGTGAGCTCGCTCAAATCATGTGAATAAACAAAAGGCATGGTTTGATACTTGCATTTATTTGTCATGGTTTCAGTCACTCAAAAATGGCCCCAAAATGCATAAGCTAGAGAAACACTTTAGTAGCACAAACTTGTAAACACAAAATTTTAGATGCCAACTTGGCAGGTACTTAGTACTTTTGTAGCTGAAACACTGAAAAAAAAAGTTGTGAATTGTAAATTTATGCTTTGAAATGCCATTGCAGCTATAAGATGATAGTATAAAGGAAGGAGGTAAAGAAATATCAAAAGAACATCAAAAAAATATACCATTATGGCAATCAACAAGCATTAGACAATTAACCTTGTGGTATGAGCAATGATGAAGTAGCAAAACCAAGAGTGGAATGCATTTCCGGAGGATGAGGAATAAAACTCTTGCAATTATTGTTAAGCAGAAAGTACCTTATTTTCTTCTCCAAGCCACCAATAATCCTGTCAATAGCTGCGTCAAAATGCTGCATTGCGACTTGCGTACCCTCACTTCTAGCAGCAATTAGTGCAGCCTCATTACAGACATTAGCAATGTCAGCTCTTGCAAAACCAGGTGTAAGTGCTACTAGTCTCTTAGAGTAATTATCTGCCTCCTTCTCAGGTTTAATCTTCTTGAGATAGATTTGGAATATCTGCTCTTATGTCAGGCTTATCAAGAGCAATTTGACGATCTAATCTTCCAGGCCTCAGCAAAGCCTTATCCAAGATATCTTGGCGATTGGTGCCAGCTAGTACAACACCACCAGATGTCCCAAATCCATCCATCTCAACAAGTAACTGATTTAGAGTGCTTTCACCTTCATCATTGGAGCTTGTGAATCCTCCATGGCCTCTTGCTCGACCAATCATATCAATTTCATCTATGAAAATTATGTTCAGAGCACATTGTCCGGCATCAGCAAATAAGTTCCTCACCCTGGAAGATCCAACTCCTACAAACATTTCCATGAAATCTGAACCTGATAGCGACAGGGAGGGGACACCAGACTCACCAGCTGCTGCTTTTGCTAAAAGAGTTTTTCCTGTGCCTGGAGGACCTACAAGAAGAGCACCTCTGCCACGGTGTTAATGATATCGAATACATGGAAAGATCTTGGGTCACAGATACACTGATAAAACAATAGATAATATGATTTTCCATAGATTAATAAATCTTTTAAGTTATCACAATGAACAAAATAATATACTAATAGATCCCTATGAACCTCTTTTTGGTCAGAGGAACCAAAAGTCCCAGTAAAAGTAAGGGACTGAGGGCATTCTGCGAATTCTTTGATAGGTTCTCCTGAAATCCTCCAAAATCATCTGTGCTTGAATCCTCTATATAAGCAAACAAACATAGGTAAATAAATTGAAATAGAAAAGTTGAACAGAATATTTGCTATTAAATAATTTGAACAACTGTAACATCGTAATCATAAAAAAACAGACTACATTTCTTAACTCAAGCTTATTTTGGATACATCAATAATGCCTCAAATGAGGGGCTTCGAGCAGTAGCAATTAGCTGAAAGACATTTTCACATTAGTTACAGAATATCCAAAAGTCGATGCATGTAACAGCTCTACGTTGAATTTTTTACCCTACCTATACTAAGGATACACCGTCTTCCAAAGAGGTTGTGAAATTTAATTTTATAAAATATTGTCTTATTATTTAAACAACTTTGAAGCAAACTCCTAAACTAGTCCTTCAAATGATTATTAGGAAATGAGGTTGGGATCCCTAAAGCGGCCTCGTACTTGTGCACCAGAACTACTAGGTGAAATGACTATAGTTGTGTTGATTCAGCAATACAATTTTTACTTCAAATGAATAACTAAATAAATAAGAACTAAATTTTTCACATGTTCTGTTGCAAAATCTATGAGCATCGAGATATACCTCACAATCACCAAAGGTACATGACCAGCCTGTGTCCGTCAGTGACGCTTGCTCGTGACTTATGAAGACATCAAGTTAGCCAACTCTAGCCCACAACTTCTGTATTTTGACCTGGTCCACTACTATACTTGGTATCATAGTAGGACCTTGGAAGGCCTATTTTTATGCCACTTATCTAAGAAAGTGTTGATTGACCTAGAAAGGCAGAAATTCAAAGACAGCGAAGGCAGTGTTCAGTATTCACTAATAAAGAATGGTTCAATCTGACCCAAGACTAATGAAGTTGGACTTTCTTTCGATTTTTGGCCACTGGAAATTCTAGGTCTAGAGCTTTAGATGAGATTTCATGGCAACCATAGTCATGGGATGGATAGCAAATTCGTGTTTCTCGATCGGTAGCAGCAGAATTTGCAAAATATTTTTAAAAGACATTTGTCTGCTTATCCTATTTAAAGGAAAGCTTATCAAGACATGCTTCAATACATTTGGTAAATTTGAGTGGTCAACGAGAAACACATTTCCAATTGGCTAAATTAGCGTTTTGATTCTTACTAGGCGAAGAAAATGTTCCAAAGACACACATGTTGTATTTGACTGAAATTGTATGATAATTCTAAATTGTTGCTTGCATTTTCAGTCGAAAGATAACTTTTTTTGTGCAGCTATTGAATCAATTACTGGTAAAACAAACATAGAGTAATACCTTTCCCATCTGATCGTTTGTTCTCATCACCTTTCGGAATTTCCTTCTTGTCCTTGGGGTAGTAGTTCTCGTAATGTAGAAATGACGAATCAAAGCATAATACAAGTGCTAACAAATTGATGCATTTACATCGAAACCGCATGAGACTAGAAATAGAAATAGAAATTTTTCTCACTCTTACCGTCGGGTGATTCACTCGAAAAGAATCGCCCAAAAGTTGGAATTTCCAAGAGGAATCTGCAATCTCCCGAGTGATTCCCTTTTCCGAAATTTCGACTAGCTACTGCTCCATTGCCCCCATGCAAGATCGGATCTGCAAAGGGACTTCTGTCCAGCATCCAGACCTCGCACCGGAGCCACCAAAAATCCCTCCCTGAAAAAAAAAGGGGGAAACCGATAAGCGAACAGATTACACACCGAGACTCGATTGAGACAACACAAGGAAATTACAAGTCCGATTTTTGGACGCGAAGATCGAGAGAGGGGCCGAGCGAGCTTAGAGAAGATCGATCCTATCGCAATGGGGGAGTTTGGGACGGCAGAGATGGGAAAAGAAGCTTGGCGCCGATCTATTTATAGGGCTCGTGGATTCCCCACCGGCATTTGTCTGGCGAGCGAGTGGACGCCGCAGCGAGTCGGGTGTTTCGTGGGGCCCCACCGAGATATCCTACGTGGCGGTCCAGAAGTGGCTTGTGGAATAGGCATCGAGACTGTTTCTTGTGAAGAAGGCGTATGAAAAAAAAATTGATAAAATCCTAATCAGTCTGATGGACTCAATCTTTGGGGTGGTCGGTCCGATTTCATGAAAGTTTTTCACCGACCATCAGGGTAAATCGGGAAGCGTATACGGCGGCCAATTCAGATGCCCAGCATCCTTTGATTGCGTTCCTCATTTGGAAGAAAATTCTTGCAAATACGTCATAGCTGGGGATCAAACCGCAAGTTCCTGGGTCATAACCCGGACGTCCTACCATTGCACCATTGCCCCGGGGACAAAGAAGAAGACGTATGAAGAGATAAAGAAGAGGAGGATAAATAAGCGCTTTACAAAATAACATACTTTTAGTTCTATGTTCATCTAATGTTTCACTCTGAATCTCGGATCGCTCGATTCGAAACACCGAACTCATCTTCGGAACCATATGAGAAGACGAAGTGTCACGAATTGATTTTTTTTGTTTGATGTTTGACAATTTAAAAATAATTGAAATCCATATCATATCAATACTATTATATCTGTTCCGGTTGGATGTCGCAAACGGTCAAACCATCTATCAATAAGGTCATCTCAACCTTCACTGATCCCGCCGGCGAACGAACCTGAGAAGAAAAAGTTGAGCGAAGGGGTTAGCAAGGCACTGAGATTCTCGACAAGCTACTCCAACACTCAAGTTAGCAAAGAGAAGTAGTGAAACAGAAAAGAAACAGTACTCCAAGTGTATGAAAGTCGAGAGAGCTTTTTTATATTTGTAAAGGAGTTTATATACTCATTGAAGGAGACATTCCTACTGACATGGAAGCAAGCTGTGGTGGTATCTGAGGAGACAAGTTCTGTGCATTGCTGACAAGTGAGTTGATAGGGTCGCATCTAGGGGCAAGGTCTACAAATCTCGTAACCGTCCTACGGCTTAGTCGTGCAGATATTCTTGTCTTTTAGCCAAGAATGGAGGTCCAGGAGGATCTAGGGAACTAAGCTTGACGACCTAGTAACTGCCTTTATCCTGTAGTAGGACTCACACGCTTGATTGTCCTGCCGCTCGGTTGTCCTTTAGTGGAGAGGTACCAGAGGATGGTTGAGTCGGAGTCGAATAAAGTGATTGAGCTCGTTGAGGCAGAGCCGGTCAAGGCCAAGAAAAAGACTGAGTGGCCGAGCTAGTTAAGGCCGAGAGCAGGATTGAGCGACCGAGCTGGTTGAGACCGAGCGCAGGACTGAGCCACCGAACTGGTTGAGGTTGAGAAAGAGACTGAGGTGCCGAGCTGGTTGAGGTTGAAAAAGAGACTAAGTGGCCGAGCTGGTCGAGGCCGAGAGCAGGACTGAGTGAGCCGAGACTGAGAAATAGACTAAGTGGCCGAGCTGGTCGAGGCCGAGAGCAAGACTGAGCGGCCGAGTTGGTCGAGGCCGAGAGCAGGATTAAGCGACCGAGCTTGCTGAGGCTGAGAAAGAGACTGAGTGATCGAGCTGGTCAAGACCGAGAACAAGACTGAGCGACGAACTGACTGAGGTTGAGAAAGAGAATGAGTGGCCGATCTAGTCGAGATGATGGAGTGTACGGCTGAGTGATCGAGACATAGGGTCGGGCGGTCGAGATGATTGAGTGTATATGACCGCAAGGCTAACCCGGCCGAGGGCTTTTTGGGATCGAACCGAGAGAAATTACAATTGGGTCAATCAAATGTAGTTTGACCATTGACCTATTGACTTACCAAATCAGATCAATTATTAACTCATTTCACCACGTCAAACCAACAAAGACCCGTCATATCAATATCAATGGGCAGTCCAACCAAGTTAGTTTATAATCATCAAAATTAAATCAACAAAAATGATTTAACTAAATTCTAAGTAATAACTTGATAAATTAATTGAACTCAATCAAACCAATCAATTCGACTGGGAGGGAATAGTCCCCGGGGCAATGGTGCAACGGTAGGACATCCGGGTTGTGACCCAGGAACCCGCGGTTCAATCCCCAATTACGGCGTATTTGCAAGAATTTTTTTTCAAATCGGGAATGCAATCAAAGGATGTTGGACATCTGGATTGGCCGTCGTATGCGCTTCCCGATTTATCCTGGTGGTCGATGGAAAACTTCCGTGGGACCAGGATCACCCTCAGGGATTGAGTCCATGAGATTAACTGTGATTTATCATTTTTTTCGATTGGGAGGGAATAGAAGAAGAAAATCAATCAAGGCAATTGATTGAATGAAGTCAAGTAATTAAGGAAGGCTGAGATTTCTTTTGGACATTTACTTCTTTTTACCTCTTTTATTTTTTTTCATAATTTCTCCTTTTTCTTTAAAAAAATAGAAATATACTTTTATTAATAGCGTTTTGAGTTGGATATGGATAATGCAAAATAATATATTTCAGGTTTTGAGTGGGTTTTTAACTATTATAATTACATTAAGTAATTATTATAGGTGTTTTAAAAAAAAAGAAAAAAGGAATTCTAAAATTTTTATATCTTTTTTTATATTGATTATAATGAGATTATATTTAATATATATTAATCATTTTTGTAGATGATCTATTTGTATAGATGGTGCAGAAATCTGGTGTAATCATGCAACAGGCAACTGCTGCGCAACAGCAGGAGCAGCTATTTTGAGCTCTCAGGTCGTTTTCCTGCCTCTCTTCCTTTTGTTCTCATGTTCTTTGTCTCAGCAATCTCCTTCTTCGCCTCCTGATTTGCCTGTTTTTCTTTGAAATTAGAGGAAAATTTGCTTTTTTTAATCGTTGTTTATCTTGTCTAATAAAGATGTTGAATTTGTACTGATGTAAGACACAGTCAGCAGAGAGGGTGATGCTCTCTTTCTCCTCTTTTATGAACTCCATCATTGAGTTCCTTACTTAGCCGAACTGCCCTGTGTTGCTCTGTTCTGTGTTCCCGCACGAGCATTTCATCGGGCAGGTGAGCGGCATGGAGCTGTGCACGGACGAGAAATGGAGGCTCTCGAAGAAGGACGGGCGGAGCGCGAACAGAAGCGCCGGCGAAGGAGGTCTTCTGAAACCGAAGGAGGTGGCGGGGCGGCGGAGGCAGGCGCTGGCGACGACGCCGAGGTCGTTCTCCAGCCGCTGCGCGGGGCTGGTGAAGGAGCAGCGCGCGAGGTTCTACATCATGCGCCGGTGCGTCGCCATGCTCATCTGCTGGCGGGACTACTCGTGATCGATCGGAGCGAGACCATAGAAGAGATGATGATATATTAGATCTGTTCGTTTTTTGTGCATACCTTCGTTTCTCTCCTTCCGCTTTAGGAAAAAACGCAGCGATCTGTCGAGCTCAAATGGGGGCAAGGAGCGGAAAGAGAAAGCGAGTGTGTTCCGTAAAAAAGGCACCTTTTTTATTAGGCTCCCAAGTAGATTAATTTTGGTTCTACTTCTTCTTGTTCTTCAAGCTCGGTTTTTTATTGTGCCTGCTGGTTGAATGATTCGATTTCTGCTCCAAAAAGGTCACTTTTTTAGGTACTCTTCTTGCTCCTCCTCCTCCTCCTCCTCCTCCTCCTGCGCCGATCCGAGTTGACAGACTTTACAGATGGATTAGCTTGGCGGTGGAGATAGGCGGTGATGGCGTCGATTGACATGGGGAGTCGTTGGTTTTCGCGACGAATCATTTGTTTATTTCTCGCATCGAATGGGTTGCGTCAGTGGAGCGTAGGGGAACGGAGGAGCTGCTGGAATCATAAATTAAGCGCGTCGGGAATTCTGAGGAGGAATCAAACAACGTGTGCCGTAAGGAGGGGAGGGCCTCGCGGTGCTGCTCGCCTGCTCCACCGTCGTCCTCTTCCCAACCTGACAAGCCATTTCATAGATTAATCAATAAAACGCACAGTTTGATCCACTAATGGAGATCAAAATCGAAGCTTTGGGCGGCTCGCAAAACGATGGCGCTGTCTTCGACTGCAATGCGTCCCCGGCGTCGCCTCGGATTCTTCCTGTGCATCAGTACTGCTGTACTGCCAGCCATCGTCGCCTGGTGAGCTTTTGGAGATCGAACTCGAGCAGATCATTGATTTTGAACGATGAAATGGTGGGATTATGTTGATGAATATGTTTGGTGGGGGACAGGAACAGGGCGAGATGGAGAGAGGGAGCGAGTTCTTGGCCAATGTCGAGGCTGCCGTGGAGGAGCCCGTTGGGAGATTTCGTCGAACTATTGGTGAGCAAGAAATGACTAATAATAAAGGATACTCAATTTAATTTATTATAATTGTTGGGTCCTTAAAGGGAAATTTCAGCTTGCATTTTTTAAAAAGAAATATAATTTCATAATTTGATCTAAAATAATTTAATGGAAAGAAAAATCATATCGCTTCCTCTGAAGTGCTTTGAGATTCGGGAGGAAAAATGACCGGCGGCCGCACCACCGCGAGCACGCAGGCCCCACGCTATTGTAAAGGCGGGAGCTTAGTCCATTGGGCCACGCGGGGCGGTCGCTCTGACGTACGTACACAGGAAGGGGAACAACGGCGTGCCGTCACGTGGGAGCGTAGCCGTCCGACGTGGCGAGCGAGGGAGATGACGTCTAAAGGCCCTATCTTTCCATTAATAAATGATTTCTAAAAATGGAGTTATGATAAAAAAAAAATGGAGTTAAACAGTTTGGATGCCATTATTTCAGTTTATTTACTGCAAATTAAAACACGAGTAGTTCTCGTCATCGATTGTTCTTAACTTCGCGCGATCGCCTACATAATTACCTCCGACATTATGCTTAACGATATCGATTAGCTACTGCACTACAGGCTTACTTAGTTGAGATACGGCCGCGATGGGGGATGCGGGTCTGGCGACGACGGAGTTGGAATTCGTCGCGGCGGAGGCGGCAGGTAGGACGTCGGAGGTGGCGGCGGATTGCTACCGTAGGTCGGGGGCGGATAAGCATGGTGAGGTGGCGGTTGCCTTTGCGGCGGTGGGGAGGGCTGACATGGTGGTGGCTTTGTTGGCGTGCGGCCATGATGCGGCGGAGAGTGTGCGTGGTGCGGTGGCGGGTGCTTCCGGGGAGGAGATGGCGGTGTCGGTTTGCCGTACGGCGGTGGTAGGGATGGAGGCACCGGCGGTTGTCCGCAGTGAGGCGGCGGCGACGGCCGTTGAGCACAGGGCGGAGGCGCAGGCGGTTGCCCACACTGTGGCAGCGGCGGCGGCGGCGGCTGCTCTCTCGATTGATCCGGCGGCGGACACGGTGGCTTACCGTGCGGCGGCCCGCCGCGTGCCGGGGGCGGCTTCTTCGGAGCGCGTCCGTGGTGGGGCGGCGACGGAGGTGGCTTGCCGTACGGAGGCGGTTGCACCGGCCGTCCACATGAAGGAGTTGGCGGGGGCGGCGCGCCGGCTTTTTCTTCGCTGCGCCTCCCTGTTGCGGCGGCGGCGGCGTCAGTTGCTGGTGTTGCGGCGGAGTTGATGGCCTGCCATACTTGGCCGGCGGTTGGCCGGAGACCGGAGGAGAAGGATAATAGTAACCCAAGGTAACATAATGCTCTTCTTGTCCTCGATCGCTAGAAGCGATGCCAACGGTTGAAGTGCTCGAACTTAACAATAGTACCAGTAGCACTACTACAAACCAAGCCATGGCTTCCAATCCTTTTATTTTCTTCTTCTTCTTCTTCTTCCTCTTCTTCCTCCTCGCTTTGCAGGCTCAAATTTATATAGCAGGCAAGCACAGAGCTGGGTTAAGTGTGAGCTGTAAAATATGTGCAGGGCTGATGAAAGCTGAAAACTCTCCGGGGAGGACACACAAGCGGAGGGGAGCAGTGGACAGAGGCGACGTGTGGAAGAGTACCGAGGCAGGCTCAATGGAGTCTTGCGCTGCCCTGACTTCCACTCGTGACCAGGGCTCTGCCATAGGTTAACTTGGCTGGGCACTGATCACCATCTTGACCAAAAGGAGACTGGGCTTCCTGGGTGGTGGCTCGGATAACATAAATGACAATTTAAAAATCTACATACATGATCCTATAAAAGAAGTTTTAGTTCATGGCAACACAAATTGAAGAAAAATTCAAGTGATAATCAAAACTCAGCAATTTGCACACTGCGATGTCACTAATTCATGATGAGGAATTTCTTTACCCAAACATATCTAATTTTTTAAGCTCTAAACCACACAGTGCAAACAAAAATAATATAATCTACAAATATTTATCATTCTCCGGACCCTTAAGAGTGTGACTTGAGTTGTGCTTACCAGGTGAGGGAAATCTCTAGCTTGAACAGCAATAACTCTTTGAGCTACCAGCAGCAGAAGAATCGGTCACGTTGATGGTCGTGCCTTGGCCAGGGCGGCCGGCATTCCTCGCTGCCTCTTGTGCTGCAAGGGCCTTCTTATTGATGATGTGATAGATCTCAGTGAGAACCACTTGGAATGCCTTCTCGATGTTTTGTGACCCCAAAGCTGAGGTTTCCAGGAAAGAGAGCCCCTCCTTTTCGGCAAATTCCTGGCCTTCGCTTTCGGAGACGGCTCTTAGGTGCGTCAAGTCGGACTTGTTGCCGGCCATCATGACGACGATGTTGGAATCGGCGTGGTCCCTGAGTTCCCGGAGCCACCTTTGCACATTGTCGAAGGTTTGCTTCTTCGTTATGTCGTAGACGAGAAGAGCTCCCACAGCGCCCCGGTAGTACGCGCTGGTTATGGCACGGTACCTTTCTTGACCAGCAGTGTCCCAAATCTGTGCCTTCACTGTTCTCCCTTCTATCTGTTAATTTCCAATAATTGGCGTTCAGAAATCAAATGAATCAGAAAGAGTATCCTTAATTCAATAGTATATCTATGTTTTTGCATAGAAAGTAGCTTATTTACCCAGCAAAGATTTGCTAATATATTTAACATTCTAATACTAAAACATGATGCAAGGAAAGTTGGGTAAATGTAAAGGGCATTTTATCAAATAACGAAGTTTATATTGGGTTTTTATTTTGCCAAACATACACCGACCCTAAATTTTTCACAAATTATCTTTGGATTTCAAGTTTTCTATAAAATCAAATTGCAAACTGATTTGCAATATGATTACTAAAAAAACTAGATATTTAAGTTCCTTCCAACATAAGATGGCTATCAAGGCGTCAGAACTTGATTTTGATGAGCTTAGGGTTTTCACTCGCAAGCTGATTTTTTACTGGGTGAAAAATGACAAAAGATCCAGAAAATTGATTTGCAAACCAACTTACGCCATGATTTCTAGATAAGAATTAGATATTTAAATTCTTTCCAACTTAATATGGTCAACAATAGCTCTCTCACACCTTAATTTTGCATAAACTTGGGATTTTAATCATGCAATTGATTTGCAAATCAACTTACATATGAAAAATTGCATGTCTGAGGGTGAAAAATAGCACAAAATGGCCCGCAAGCTAAGTTGCAAATCATCTTGTGGCATAAATTCTAAAAAAAATAAATAGTACACGATCAAAGACTTGTTCAGGGAGAGAGAAAGGAAGTCATTAGGAATGCGCAGAAAAAATTTGTTGGACTTTAAAGTAGACAATGTCTTACACTATTTACTCATGAACCTGTAGCTTTCTTTCAAAGTGGTTCCTCCAAGATCCAGTTAATTCAGATAAAATATATTGCTTTCTAAGAAAATAGATATACTTTATAGGTCGCCTTTACTTCTAATTCATTGGCAATGAATGAGCAGAGAAACTGTCTGGCCACGTTTACAGCAATGACTAATTTATGTAAATTCAGATGAACTGTTGAATTTTCCTTACCTTTTTTTATCTCAAGGATCTAGTATTTCTCCATCTCATTTTTGAAATTTGAGAAATTTTAAAGATAAACATAACTGGAGATGTTTTGAACATTTACCTCCATTTCCCATTTGAAATGTTTTTTAAGGAAGAAATGCTAACCTATGCTATTTTTCGTTGGCCATTTTACCAAAGTACACCCTTTTTACTAGTTTTTCCTTTGCCAAATTACATCCGTGTTTATTTTATACCTAATTGAGCGTCAACTTTTTTTTTCTTATATTAACCTTGATTTTCAAGTTCCCTCCAAAATCCAAATGCAAGTGAATTGCAAATCAGCTTATGAAATGAATTAGATATCTGATTCCTTCCTAAGTTCCAACCTAAGTGGGTCTTAAAGGGATCCCCTCACACTGTAATCTCTCATGAACTTGTAGTTTTGACCCCGCCAGCTGATTTGATCAACATTCAGGTGAAAAATGACAATTTTGTATCAACTTGCAGTGAGTCATCATCTCAAGTTCATGCATAACTAGCGTGTGGAAGAATCCAAAATGACATCTAAACATAATATCAAAGAACACAAACAACTTATCTTTAGACCATTTAGAGGGGCCAATAGATTGTCCACGAATATCCAGAATCATGATAAATCGATTTGAAGCTACACAAAGAACCAAGGAACATGGGCATTGTTCAAAGTGATTGAAAGGCAGGATAAGCAAAAGAATAGATATGCAATAACGGAGATGCAACACAACTATCACAATTTAGGTGTATACCTGAAACTACACCTACTAGAATGTTTGACTGTGTTTAACCTTGAAGATTAATTGCCCAATTACCACACATGGATGCATAAAACGTCTACCCCCACATTCAGCAGCTCTATATCTGCTGCAGACTTTAGCAGTGATGTTTGCATTTAATAAAAACATAAATATTATTTTTAAGACTAAATTGTGAATAAGATAATCCCGAACAACAGGAGAAAACGAACTAAAGATAATTCTGACCAACTGAAGAATTAAAGTTCATGTTTGGTTAAGTCGATCCTGAATACTGTCATGTATACCACTATCCACCCTGAATGCTATCAACGCCAAGCTAAGTGATTGAGCAGAGTACAAAAAAGGTAACATCTAAGGGTAATTTGTGCCAAGTTGCTTTCATTTAGTTGTCTATGACCAATATTGCTCACTCCATCAGCATTTGATCATTAATTGGAAGACAGCTTAAGTTTGGAATTGAACTAGGAATTTCACATGTAGCAAAAGACAATCAGATCTTTTTAACAATTGGCAGTTGCAGTCTCACGCCATCGCAATAACAAACTAAAAAAAGCAATTTAAATCTACATAATCTCCTTAACGTTGCTACAACTATATATCTGAAAATCATGCATGGTGAAGATTGAAGATTAATAAATAACGCAAAGCATCAAAGGAATAATTTTTGCCCATTGAACAAACAGGCAACAGATCATGTACAGAAAGAAAAACACGCAAAAAGCTTACAGTCACGAAATAGATTCAGTGGGCGTATAATAGACCAGCAAACAAGGATGGCAGGGTTGACAGATCATTACGGTCGGATCTAACCCAAAGAGCGCAAACAGAGATTCGGAGATCGGAGGCAGCTCACCTGAAGGGTCTTGGTGGCGAACTCGACGCCGATGGTGGACTTCGAATCCAAGGCGAACTCGTTTCGAGTAAATCTGGAAAGGATGTTGGATTTTCCCACGCCGGAGTCCCCGATGAGGACGATCTTGAAGAGGTAATCGTACTCGTGGTCGACTCGGTGCGCCATCTCCACCGCCTCCTCCTCCCTGTCCCCGGATCCGCATCAGATCCGACCAGAAAGATTCCAGAACAAAGGAACAGGCGCACGAAGAGATCAGAAACGGAATCGAACATCGAAACCAACGAATTGCGACGGAAATCGACCGGGAGACGCAAGTAACGGGAAGGGATTGGCAGATGAGAACGTTACCTGGATCGGAGATCGGATCGAAGGAAGCGAAGGGAGAGAAGGGCGAGATTTGAAGATTCGAGGAGGAGGAGGAGGAGGAAGGCGTGAGGACGTCAACGATGAGGAGAACGGGAATGAATCCACTGCGATGATAAATAAGGGAGTTAATTAATAAAAATGGTGCTTAATTTGTTAATAATTCTGAAACTTTCTTTGCCAAAAATATGCAAAAGTTTCACTTTCACAGGCTTTGAATTGATTCCTATTTTTTTATTAAAAAAATACTAAAAAATAATAATTTAGAGTAAGTGATTTTTTTAATAATTTTATTAATTAACTCTTAAAAAATATTATTGCGAGAATTACTTAATAATAATAATAATTAAATTTAAATAATTGATTCCTATTTTTTAATTAATTTTTTTATTAGTTGAGGTTGGCTCAACTAATATGCTTTGTAGTGTATTGATTTATATATAATTAGGTTAAGACTGTAATTAGGGTTACGATGCAAGCAGATTCAAGTGATAAAAGGCTAGTCCGTTTAGTTACGCACAAGGTCATTTAATATGATATTAGCATCGATCAAATGAATATGAGATGAATTTTTAGACATAAGAGAATCATAATTATCATTTAAAATAATTTTAATTTATGAACAAAATTTAATATATGAATGAGTGAGAATTCTGATCATGTGGTGTTCGAGTGCTCCTTTAGATAAAAAATCAAAAGGACATCTCAACTCATATAGTTCAGTAACTATTTTATACTATTCAGTATTATTATCTCTTACTTAATTTTGAATTGATCGGATGCGTTGTAATAATTATGAAATTATAGCTGCTAACCATGTTATAACAACTACGAAATTATAGTTAATACAACATGAATATTAGGTGAACATATCGAATCCACATTGTATTAACTATAGTTTCATAGTTACTATAACAGTTGTAGTGATTATAATTTTATAGCTATTACAATATGAATAGTAGGTGAACCAGGGCCGGCTCAAGGCATAGGCCACTAAGGCCTATGCTTAGGGCCCCAATTTTAGTGGGGCACATTATTATTAAAAAAAATATTTTAATAAATTTTTTTTTATATCAATTAAACAACGCGTTCGTTTCTTGAGATCATAGTGCTTCAATTTCTGCAAGGCCACATCACGTTTGCATGGCTACATATGAGAATTTGATGTCGCTTCGTGCATTTGATGCATTGCTCACGTCTGCACGCCTACATGCATGAGAAGTTGCTGCATGCATAAGAATTAAGCATGGCTAAATTGATGCATCATTCTAAAAATAACAATAAAATTAATTAATTTTATATTAATTATAATTATTATATTATTATAAAAATATAAAATTCTATTTATATGTCAATTTCCTTTTCTTTTATCTTATTTTATATCTTCATTCTCTCAAGAGTTAACAGATCAATACTGTGGATCTCATTTTATATGATATAAAAAACTTAAAATTACTTGATGATAATTTTTAAAAAATAAAATATTTAAATCTTGAAATTTTTTTAACACATAATATGTTATGATGATTTAGATTTATTTTTAGAATTAAAAGTTTTTTAAAAAATAATAAATCCAGAATTATAAATAGCAATTGAGGTATTAAAAAATTAAATTATTTTCCTAATGCATGAATAACTTAAGTCCCAAATCCGAATGAAAAAAGATGAGAAAAAATTTTATATTTAAAAAATATATTAAAGGTCTAAAAAAATTGTAGCCTAGGGCCCCATAAAACCTTGAGACAGCCCTGAGGTGAACAAAATTGAATTCACATTGTAGCATCTATGAAACTGTAGTATAGTATAGTTTTATAGCTGCTACAATATGAATATATTTTAATGTTAAATATGTTAGACATGATTGTAGCAGCTACGAAAACTGTAACTACTATAACACATTCAATTGGTTCAGGAATTAAAATTTAGAAAAGAGATAACAATACTAAATAGTACAAAATAATACTAGAGAGCATTTGAGTAATTGTACACGGTTGAACAGTGAATAAAATGCTCTTTTGATAAAAAAATAAAATAAAATGGAGCATCTTTTTAATGATTGAAAAATGAAAGGGCGCCTTTTTTATTTTTGTCCAGAAAGAAAAAATGTGTTAAGACCTCGATGTTTGCGAGCTCAAGATGCTAGTTTTGTTCTTAATTGACATTCGATCTCGATTCATTTTTAGTTAAGTATGATTGATTTTGTGAACTCTAACCAACCAAAATTTATTTATACACCACTAGGTTCCTCCCATGGCCCATTTCTTGTTTATCTCTTCACTTTTAATAGCGGTGGGCATTTGAGGTAGGCCTCCCACTATGGCCCACACGAATATAATATCAATGGCGCCAATAATTTTGATTCGTTTAATTTTCAATTGAATGATGTCTCAAATTTGTGTTCTATAGCAATCACAAGTTGTGATATTTTCATTCATTATGGCTTCACTGAATTGAGGCCTAAGTCTTTTTTGCGACCAGTTCGACTATTGAGTTCTCGAGCTCCTGAACTAAGGATCACTCTTTTGAGATATCGACGAGGTTCATCTCTATCGGGGATATAGAAGAAGATAAAGAGCTTCGATGGAGCCTCATTGTTGCTTATCCACTTGCTTGGTCCCATCATGCCTTATCCATTTGCACATTGATCATTAAACTATGAATTGAAGCCGCCATTGAATTGATCAGTTTTGGGATAAAGATTTAGAGGAATCTCGGAATAAATCTCAAAAGAGTGTGAATTGTAGATTTGGTGGCTTTCAAGGTCTATAAAAGGAGTGACTGGCTTATGGCAAAGCAATAAGGGTGGTGAGATGGAAGGAGAGAAAACCTCACTATTGGGCGGTGCCGGTGCCGGTGCCGGTGCCACCTCCGAGCTTCCTTCGGTATCGGTTCTCGCTCTCATTGTGCCAATATGTTGGCTCTTAATGACATATTAAGTGATCATTTTTATGGTTTAATTAGGTGAAGGGGAGTACATATAATCCGACCTCTGAGAATCATATAAAGAAAGTGGTTTCAGGTTTCTAGTTGAATCATGTTGTTGCTTTACTTCTTCATGTGGTCTTGTCTTTGATGGAGTTGCCACTCTACATAAAACGCATACTTTTTGCCTCAAAACTTGCAGGTAAAGATGGCCAGTCTCAGGGCTGTCCGAGCAGAAGGCATGGGAGCAAGGATGTGAAACCGGGGCAGAAGCCGATAGAACCGATCGAATCAGCTTATTTCGGCTCGTCGGTGAATTACGGTGCGAGGGATTTCTACACAAACTCGCTGACCATGAACACTTCTGAAACTCCCAGCAGTACTGTAAGTCATCACATTTGAATGCCATATCACTGAGCCAACTCTCCTACATCGTGCGGCTGAGATTAAATCCAACTACAACGCACGGTTGGATCGCCCCCGCCTTACTCGCATAATATAGATTTTACATATTGTTTTTTGTTTCCTTTTTTCAGTATAAGAAAGATGGAGGGAGTGATTTGGGAAGTTCAGACTTTGCCACAAGAGGTGAATGGTGGCAAGGTATGAAAGAGTTGATGCTAATTATAAGCTTTTTTAAAAAAAATTATGTATTCTCTCTTAATTTTTTTTTTTTACTCCTCCAGGTTCACTCTACTACTGAAGCTGAGCAAGTTTATTCTACTTCATGTCGACAGAAGGTATAGGTGATCACAGGTTTTATCAGGGGTGATGGATTTGATCTAAAGTTTGCCTTCTTGGCTTGTATTGATAAGTGAAATAGTATGCTTATGAGCAACACAGAATCTGTTCCAGTAATTTTCATGTTTTTGCTTCACAAGTAGAGAATAATAATAACAATACGACTGCGATAAAACTACCGGCATAGATCGAGAAACACACAATGAGTTCAAGCTCACAAGATTTAGTTTTATACTCACAGTATATAGCATTTATTTAGGGCGAAGGATGTTCTTCTTCAGGGATGTTCTTCTTCACTCATGAATTCTCTGCTTGCTCCGCGAAGTATGTCAAGGGCATAGGAGAGTTTATTTGACGACGGTAACCGGGCATGCTGCATGCATCACTACATGGCTCGATACGCTGCCGAGAAGAATCCTGGAACATCCAAGGAGTGGGATGACTAATAGTAGTTACATAGAAATTGCAGCAAATTATAGTCATCAAAAACTAAGATTTGTTAAAGCAATCAACAGTAATAGACGGCGATACATGACAATTGAAACAAAAAAAGAATGCAAGTAGAAAGATGGAAGGAATAATATATAGATGCTAACTAATGAAGACTGGAGGTTTTATCTGAAACATATGGCATAGACACCGACTTCACTCCCGTCTCAAAACAATAAACCGATGAGTTCGTATGCCATTTCTATAGACAACTATGCATCAGATTAAACCAACTTGAGATCAATAGTTATTTAGAAATTCCCTCACAATTTTAAGCTAGCATAAAAACATATGAATAAACTCCTTCAATCACTTCTACAAGGCTAGACGGAGACTTGAAACTTGTTTATCTTGTGTTTAAGAACCCAATATCCAACATGTTATTTTTCTTTCATTACAAATTAATCACTTTAATATACCATTACAAAGTATGATATCTGTGAAACAATAAACATTAGCCATTTGTAGTAAAAAGTTCCATATCGACATCATGTCGGAAGTAATCAGTAACTCTACTCAGGCATTAAGTGGATCAGGAATATTTGATTATAAGAAATTGAAGATACAATCTGGACTTTGTTGAATTGCAAACCTTTGATCTTATTCTCCTAATAGATGAGGGGCTAAGTGATCTGCTAAAGTTGTGGGATGTAAAAACACCTGCTGAAGCAAGTTGGACGAAGCGAAAGCAATAATCTACAATCTCAGCAATACAAACATTGGTGAAATCCAATCTAATGACCTGAGAATGTAAGTGCTCCTCCACAAGGGCAACCTTGATAACTTCCCTAGAGATACTAGATCAAGGAATCGTAGGAGTGCTGATGACTCCAACTATTATCCAAGTACGAAACATACAAGATCTAACCAACTAAACATCCAACCTTTAGTCTCTTGACAACCTATATTTTTGCCTCATTAGAGTCTAAGTGGCGACCACAGCACTCTTCCTCTCTAGATAGGTAAAGTCATATATTTATGAGAAGCTCTAGAACCATTCTATTATCGATGACTTCCATGAACTCAGCATGCATGGATAAGCAGACTGAAACTATAAAATGAATTTGGAACATCTCTTTCAGCAAAAATTTGGAAGCTAACTAGAAATTAGAAGAACAACTAAGTGTAAATACTAGCAAAAGATTATTCAATGATCCTCGGCAGAAAACAACCGATGATCCAAATAGAATTCAAGATGATGCACCAATCATCTGATTATCGAATAGCACATATGGACAAACAATCCACCAAAAGGAGATCAAAGACAAATATAATGGGAAGAAAGAAACAGGGTTTCCACATGTATGATATCAAGGTTACTTGTTACCTCTGGATCATACCGAGTCCCCTGCAGCCTATTACCAGCGAATCCAGCTTCAGTTCCTCCACGGCCTCGCAGAGCTTCTCCCTCGCATCCCCCGTGTACAATTTCAGTACAATTTTGGCCTGATTCATCCATTAATTTCATCTTAATCTAAAGATGGTGATGGGAAGGAAATCAATGTAGTGAAACCCTAGTGACGAGATCGCCGACCTCCTTTTGCCTGGCCGCTGTGTCGAGCGCATCAAGGACTTCAATGTCCGTCACCAAATCGTAGCGCTTCAACACCTCCGGCTCCCGGAACTCCGCTAGAGGAATCAGAGCTGCAGATCGGCCACAAATGCATTCCGATCATCAGGAGAAAAGCAAAGTTGAATAGAGAAAGAGAGCGCGTAGAATGATGAAAAGCATACCAGAGTCAGAAGAGAGATCGGCGGTGGAGGATGACTTGGGATGTCGGACGTGGAGCACAACGAAGGTCTCCCCCCGACCAAGCAGGTTGTCGATGGCCCATTCGAGAGCACGTTTGCTGCTCTTGGAGAAGTCCAGCGCCACCCCTATCTTCCGATCGCCTGCCATCGCATTCACCTGCTTCTTCTGCTACAACCGATCACCCTTGCCCTCTTCACCTGCCCAGAGACGAGATGAGGAGAAAAAGGAGATCCCATTGCATCATGTTGCCCTGGCTTGCATGTGGGGTTGGTCGAACCTATCACTGGCAAACATGGGACAGGCGTGGCGATGCGGAAGACATGATGTTTGGTGCGTTATTTTCCGGCGCACTTCCCGATGCCAGCAACAAAGAACGCAGAGCTCAGCTGTCATGTACAGAGAACATTTGACCAAATAGTTCTTCTCAAATGATTCTTGCAGCAAACAACCATTTCTTAGCTCAAACACAACACTTCTAGATCAAAAATGAGTTCTGGGGTTCTGGTATTAGGGCATGAGCAAGTCGAAATAGGGTAGAAACAACGATCGATGACTCTCGACAAGGAACCCAATTCCTACTACTTGGCAGTAGGAAATAGAGACCCAACGGAGCGATCTGCGATGGCGGCAATCATCACCTCGATGCTGAAGGACACAACGGCGAGCATGACGAGGAACGCGAGAACGAGCGTGAACCATGGCGAAGGTGACGAGCGCCTCTTCGAGGGCAAGGAGCCAAGGATGTAGATGCTGAGGGTCGCCGGGCCACCCGGCTAAGATGATCTGGACATGCGAGCTCCAGAAGAAGAAGGTATGCATCGTCGTGTAGCTCCCCCCGTCCATGGAATCGGCGGCCGTCGTGGGCATCGCGTCGCCTCCTCCTCTCGTATCCATCGTTGTTCACCAGGTGAGGGAGGAAAAGGGAGGTCGTCGGGGGGTTTACTGGGGAGCGATGGGCAGATAACATTGACGATAATGCCGTCGATGAGAAGGAGAATGACGATGGAGACGCTCTTCCATGCGAGGACGAAAGCGAGACCTTGAAGCCATGGAGGCGGCGAGGGGTGGTCTGCGCGTTCACGACGAAAACAGGCTTAAACTAATTTATTTTGAAAAAAACTAATTAACAAATATTACGCTTTTTCCAAATTTATCAAAATGTTTCATTTGTTCCTAATTGATGTTTAAAAAATTTCAGATTTATTCAATTTTATCCGACCTTTTTTATATTAAAAAATCATTTAAAAATAATTGTTCTAGTGAGAAATTATTCCAAGTGAAAAAAATAAGTATTATTTAATTATTTTGATAGAAAAGAATAGGATTATAAATGAGTCAGAGTCTGACTACAAATTATGTTTTTAATTATGTTTTATATTGTTCAAAATTATTTAATAATATGGTGGAAACTTGTTGGCTCCACGTGTGATGTGGGAGCTGAAATCGTATTGATCTATCAGTCAAAGCCAAGGTGAGTCAAACAAGATCCGGAGGTAATGGACTTAAATAGATTGTGAATTCAAGTCTAATTGAACTAGTTTGGAGACAAGTCGTCCATCCCGATAGAACATAACCTAGACCTCGACTACCGATCTTAGCTTTAATAGCCAACCTACATCTCATCTTAACCTTGGTTGCTCACCTTCTTTCGAGAGTTGTCAACCTCAGCGCTCAGTCTCAATTGTCAATCTCAACTTCAACAGTTGACCTCATCTCTCCCGACCAGGGCGGCTCAAGCCTCCTAGAGGTCCTAGACGAAATTTTTTTTTTAAATGATTAATCTCTCACCCTTTTTTATTCGGACTTGAGACCGACAATGGTGGATTTAAATTTTTTTTAAAATAAACGAGTAAACTATCAAACGAGTAAACTGTTTGAAGTTAACTGAGCAAAATAGATTATTAGGTTAATAAGGAAGGAAGAAGAAGAATATAAAGAAACTAATAAATTAGAGTTTTGAGAATTGAGAAATATTGAATATATTAGAATTATGACAAAATCTTTACGAAATTTAATGATCATGCCAAATCTCTATAAAATCCAATAAAAATATTTTAATAATTTTTTATTTTCTTTATATATATATATATATATATATATATATATATATATATATATATATATATATATATATATATATATATATCCTAGGCATAGGCCATAAAAGGCCTATGGCTAAAGTCGACCCTGCTCCCGACTTGGGCCTATATGATTGGTTCATCCGCATAACTATTTCTTTCGTAAATAGGGGAATTCCCACATATCCCAAAAGATGTGGACAACGGAAACGAGTATCTCGGAATCAATCATAAATGGACGTGTATATTTCAGAGAACATACATGTTAACAGCTCTTTAAAAGTCACTCACCCTTGTTGAGGCATGTATCCACACATATAAATTCTAATTTCCTTAGTCAATTCTCCTCCCTCAAATCCTAATTTGAATGTCAAGTAATTTGTTATGAATCATCCTCGGTGCCCCTCTAATTCTTTCTCTTTAAAAATATTTTTTAGGTATTTTCGTCATTTTCAACAGTAATAAGAGCATGTATATTAGCTTATTCATTGACCAATGATTAAATCATCCATAATATTTGATGGAATATTTAATAAAGTAACTAATCAAATAAAGATGAGTATAAAATGAAATAAACTACTAAAATAGTTATTCATTTTTTTCCTTTTTCAGCGTGAGTTTGATTTGAGTTTAATTTATTTAAATATTATTGAATTAATTATTAATTTAAGCGTGTTTGATTATTTATAATGTTTAATATATATATATATATATATATATATATATATATATATATATATATATATATATATCATTTAACTTAATATTGAAGTGTTCAAACTTTATTCATTTTTTTAATTTTGTACATTGAACAAATATAAAAGTTCTTGTCCAGCCAATCAATCAAATTTGCTCTCAAATATTTAAAAACAGGAAGTTAATGAATAGAAAGAAACATAAGATTAAAATGATTAGGCATGAAAATATTGTTTATTTAAAAAATTATAGATTTTTATTAATCAACCAAAAAAGGAGAGAGATTTATTCATAGAAATTAGAGAAAAAAATTGTTCTTAGCTGGTCTTTAAGAAAATTCATTACCGTAAATTGCATGTTTTAAAGGATGACATGAAGTAAAACAAGAGTGATTTATTTTCTTTATAATTTTATTTCTCCATTTAAATGAATACTTTGAAATGACCCTAAACCTAAACTCATGAACAATATTTTACACGAAGTACGTTAAAGAATTCCTAATAGAAAGAATAAAAAGTGTACATATAAAGAGGAAAAGAGAAGCTCAGTTGTTCAATTTTCCTTCTAATAATTTTCAGTTTTGTTATCCTGTCAATTAAACAGACAAATGGTTAACATCTTAAAGAAAAACAGGAAATGATCAAAACAGTGAGATACAAATATTGGATCAACATTCTCTCTCAAAATACATTCCTCTGCAATTCTTAAAATTACCTTGGAATTTCATTGTTTCCCCCATCTCATGGGGCAACATAAATTGATTTGCCAATAGCTATTTTAAAAAATTATAAATTTCAATCAAAACAAATTCACAAATGTGATCCAAATTGATAAAAAAATAAATCTCATCTTGTCATCAGCTCTGGTGTTATGATCTGTTAGGTTTGTAACAAATCTTCAGGACGATGGTCTCTGAGAAGCCAGAATTTGCCCAATCATATTTGATGCCTGAAATTTCGATCAAATAAAAAAAATTGTTAATATTTTAAAGCAGAATTTATGACACACAGAAATGTTAATTCTGGAAAAGGCAACAGAAATGTTACGCCTGGAAGTAAGCCATGCTTTTGAACAGATAATGAAAAAACAAAAGTAAAAAATTTCAACAATTGTACATTGTAAATCTTTTTGAATGTTTGATACAGCAGTTTTGATACATTGAGGAAACTTTGGCAATTTTTCTTTACTTCACTCTCTCAAATCTTTCATTTATGAAAATGGAAACTAATTCTTCTTTTAATAATATACACAATCAAAAGGATAAGCAATTCCATTCCCCTTCTAAGAAAATACATTGTTTTTCCATCGAGTAAATAGGATCGAAGAAATGAACTTACTTGAACATATTTTGCAGTACAGCGATCAATGCAACTGTTTTCACCAATATATAGTTCAGTTTCTTTATACCTGGGAAAAAACCATTGATCATATTTAAAACTTTGGAAAATTATAAAGCAAAAAAGGTGCATTGAATTTACTTAGATGTTATTGATAGCAAGCATAATCACTTTATGTAAGCTAATATCTAATGACTATTCCAGCAGAAGCATTTTAACAAATTCAGGCAAACGGAGACATATTTATAACAAAATTAGATTTCAACTATTCAAGTTGCATCAACTGTAATCCCCATCCAACTACAATTCAAAATTACTGCTTGTTGGCTAACTTTACTTGCTGGAACTTTCCTGGGTCTCCTTCCAAAAAGGAAAATCACCAGTAAATGCCTCATATTAACCTTAAAGTTTTGCCTAACTAGGCATTAGTGATTTGATCCATGACTTATCATTGCTAGCCTTGCCTTTTCTCGTTGTCATGAGAATAAATCAATGTCAAAAGCTCTCAATGCTGTGATCACAGAAACCTCAATGCTGACTGAGCCCACAATGCCGAGGTAAGAAGCCAGAGGAACCTCAGTGCTGGAAAGTGATGATCTTGGGCGGGTTTTAAATGTAGGAGGGAGCTTCATGTAGAAAAAAAATGGCACTAGATAGTTGCTACAGTTTGAGTGAAGGGGAAGGCGAAGGAAAGTTACTAAATAGCAACAATCCAGACGATGGAGATGATGAGATACTAAACAGTGATGGAGCATCTTCCATGGGAGGTGCACAAGGGAGAAATGGGAGAGATCTTTGTTCACCAGTAAGATGGGTTCTGTGCAACAAGAAGCAGTAAAGTAAAGCATGGTCGGAAGAAGAAGAAAAGGTCTCATCTGTTATCAGCACGTTGTATACCATCAACAGAAAGTCAATATAACCTCTTGACTCATATTCAGTATTAAAGTCCTATTATATTTTTTATACACAACCCTAAAATAATGTTTCTTAGATGAGAGCAGAGAGCAGCTAGAATATGCATTCACAAATGCTGATGATAATAAATTAGTCATATGGGTGAAGACTTTAGAGGATGCATTGGTGATAAATTTCTAAACTTTGGATATGTTTCTTTTTCTAGAAATACTGGTTGTAGTTTCTGATAATTTAATGTATCTATCTTAATGAAAGTGCAGCTGGCAATTCTGATAGGCACAATTCATGTTTGCTTGATATATGTATTGCAGCTGCATTAGTTGGTGTCGACAAGGGCAACATCACTCTCATTAGCACATGGTGTCGACACATTCCTTCCAACTATTTCAATGACTTTATGATCCTTGACCGAGTTCTATAAGTCAGCTCTCCTCTACCACCAAGGATTTGAACACGGGTCTGTCCTAGACCTTTTTGCATAATTTGCTACAACTAATGATGTTAGCCAAATAGCGATGATTTTTTATTGTAATTGGACCAGAGGCGAATTGCTTAGATATTAACCCTTCTATCTATGAAAAAAATTTGTTGTCTTTGTATCGAGTATAAAAAAATATAGCCATGGACAAGACACCAAAGCAGAAAATGTTATACTAAAAAGAATGGTAGTAATTGAAGGAGAACATAGTATACCTTCTATCGATGCACTTATTGAAACATGTCTTAACAAGTCTGCATAATCAGAAAATAAAGAAGGCTGTGAAATGATTTTGTCAATAAACAGCAAGATATGTGATTTGTTTAAGGAAAATATAACTCAACATTAAACATCAATAGAATAACAAAGAAAAAGAAAAAATTGGACTGACACCAAGCAACAAACCAAAATAAGAAACAAAATGTGAAAGAAAGGATCCAGCATCCAGAAGAATAAGTTGTAATTTTAATGTTGAATCATGATATTTTAATCCACAACTCTACAAGTGAATGACTTTAGAAAACATTGAAAGTCATTACCCGCTGAAAAGATCTATCCTGAACTCTAGCTCTCGCTCCAGTTTCCCGAGGTTCTGCAATGTTCAAGGAAAAATGAGTTAAAATAGTGAGAAAATAGCAAATTAACCATTCTCATCTAATGGCATTGACAGCACTGTGAAATGGAGGAAATAAAATACAGTTTAAAACAAAACAGATGACACAGAAAAATGAAGCCCAGCTGAAAGATTACTTGAAGGATTTGGTCAAGAAAGCTTGTGACTCAAATTTTCCAACCAGTATGCAATATATAACTTCCAAATATCTTCAGCGATATTATTGATCCTTTTTATTTACGGCAGCCCATTCCTTAATTTAACATACCATAAATGATAGGCACAGCGTCAGTTTAGTAAAATTCAGAGAAGTAACGCCAAAAAGAACTCTAAACACAAAGTTAGAGTTTTCTGTCCTGAAAAAAATAATTTTTAGCAACCAAAAAACTCATTTTTTGTTAAGAGTTGTACCAAACAAGCTATTAGGACCTGTGTTACCAATTTCCAGATATAGAAACATTAAAACAATACAAAGATTCAATCTACCCTGATCAAGATGTGATATTTAATCCAGCTGGGGACTGAAGGACTGGCACAGAGTGCCAAAGCATGAAATGGAATGAACTTAACATAGTATGATACAAATAGTGGTGGAACGAGAGCACTCTGTCTATTAAACGGGGAATAAGATTGGTTGCCTTGACAGAGACCACCGCATGAAGTTGTTTAGACGAATTGAAGAAGAGAATAAGGGGTACCTGTTCCTTCCGAAGATTAGCCGAGGAACTTGCGTCGTCCATCCTACGAGCACCACCAGAGCGATCCGGTGGAGCAAAGATTTCGAGAGATGGAATCTTCCAGGTTCCAGGTTTTAGGGTTTATGCGGCCGAAGAATAGTCTGTGTGTTTTTTGAAACACGAAATAGGTCGAAGTTAAATTACCATTTCGACCCCAACAGGCAACAGCCTAATATTTATTCACAATACACCTTGAAGTTACAATTAATAAAATAACCCTGACTCATGTTACCTCCGAATCATTCACACTATTAATTTATCTAATAAAAAAATATAATAATAAGAATTATTCCCATTATTTTAACATCTAAAGATATTTTAATAATTTTAAAACTAAGATTTTTTAAAATATAATAAATAAACTAAAAGGTGATGAAATTGTCTTTTGAATGTATTTATTTTATCAAATTTGATAAATAAATTGCATTAATTTTATTTGAACATGATTTGTTTAATAAATGAATTGATCCTTCCCACATTTATTAAAGGTTTTGACAATTCTATGGTAAATTAATATAATAAATATTAAAATAAATGTATACTAATTTATAAAATTAATCTATGGTAAATCAAAATTAATGTATTCGAAGTTATTTATACTCTTAGATTTAAATTCAATATCATAAATTGAAAGTAATAAATTAAATTAAGAGCACATCTATAAATTTTTACCCTATTCATTCAAAAATTAACTATTCTCAATTTATCCATTCAAAAATTAACTACTCTCAATTTATACTGTCACATTCAAATATAAGAAACATACATTTAAAAGTTTATATTTTTCAAACCAAAAAGTTTTAAGAATCCATTGATGATATTGATTAGTGAGTATCATCATCTTAAATTTTATAATAAACTTGTAATTTATCAATTTTATCTAATCTTTATAAATTTAAAATTTTATTATTCTTAATTTACACTATCAAATCTGATAGCATATATATATATATATATATATATATATATATATATATATATATATATATATATATATATTTTGATTTAAAATGAGAAACTGATTGATAGATTTATATTATTTAAATTTTAAAATTTTGATATTTTTCAAATCAATATTGTCCTAGAAATTTATTGATGGTGTGTATGGCTATATCTTATAATGAATTTACGATAAATTTTATCAAACCATTATAAATTAAAAAAAAATATTATTCTTAATTTACGCTTTCGAACTCAAATCACAAAGTGATTTACAATTGTTTATATCCATTAGTCAATTTGTTCGAAACTGATGGATGACTTAAAGAGGAGAGACATTTTGAGAATACACTACATGAGTTATGTATTATGAAAGTGTCCAAAATTAATTGATAAACCTACGAAGAAAAAGCAAGGGTATTTTGGAAATATACTATATGAGTTAAAGTATTATGAAAATTAGGTACGTGATATTAAAAATTATGAAATCTGAAAAAAAAATTAAAGATCAAATGTTTATAAATTTTTTTGGTGTTTATTTTGACTACGGATAAGTCATTGCCACTGAGCCTTTCAGAATGTCGGATAATTTTAAATTTTATTTTATTTTATTTTTTTCTAGATGGAAAGTAGATGAACAATGAACATCTAACAGCAATCAGTATATATATATAATATTATTTCATTTCCCTGAAACAATATCTAATTTCATTAATTCTCCTGTAAATGTAATTTTGATCAGTCTTCCACAGGGAGCATGACTTCATTGGTCCGGAGCGGGGGCAGCGTCCACGGCGGGTTGTACCTCGCCAGCACGTACTCCCCCACCACCCTCCGCCCGTCCCGCTCCAAGCTCCGCCGCAGCCGCTCCACTCTCTCCGCCACCGCCGCCTCCGTCGCCACCCCACTGAACCTCGCCACTGCGTACTTCACCGCCGGCTCGTCCCGCACCGCCACCCGCTCGTCCAGCGGCGCCGGCGCCTCCTCCGCCCGCGCATACTCGGACGACGGCAGCACGAACCGCATCGTCACCTCCCCTCCGCCTTCTCCGCGGGCGGTGAGAACAGGGGCGGTCATGGCGATCTTCTCGCCGGCCGTGATGACGGGGGCGGTCATGGGGATCTTCTCGATCCGGCGGTTCCGGGGCGGGCCTAGCGCGCCGATGTAGTCGGCGAGGATCATGAAGCCGGAGTCGCGATCGTCACCGGCGGGGTAAGTGACCTCGGCTACGACGCAGGGGGAGTAGCTCCGGATCTCGTAGTCGGGGCAGGTGTGGAGGACTTCGTATTTGGGCGTCTCCACCGTGATCTTCCCCAGCAGCAAGCCCATCTCGTCGTCTAAGCTTCGATCGAATGCTACTGAGCGTGGCGTCGATTAATAAGGTTAGGGTTTCTTGCGGAGAAAGTTTGATCCTTTTTGATCGATTTCACGATTCGTGGTTCTGGACGATGTGTGTGTGGTGGGAAGTGAAGGACTAGACGTGGAGTAGGCTACGCCACGGCCCACCCTTTGGCACGTGATTGTTATCATTATCAAAAAATAATAGTTTATTTTAAAAATTATTTTATTTATAATTTTCTATCTAAAATAGATTTAACCTGCTTTAATAACTAGCTTCCTGCTGAAGGGATGTTTACTTACCTGTGTTTAGCTTTCGTATAAACATGCATGCCTGTTTTCGAGTCTTGACGTATCGCCTACTTGTGTTCATCAGAACGATAGCAAAACATCAAGGGCAAGATATAATATCATGTAGCATTAACCTTTGCCACACGTACTTCTCTCCAAATCCAAGGAAAACTCCATCGTTTCTTTTGGGGAACCACATGAAATTACCGATCTTTTCCCTGAACAGGTCGACCAAACCTTGACTCGAGTCCCTCGTTCTTAATTCTTGTGATATAATTCTTCCCTTTCTTCTTCGCGTCTCTAACTCTGCATGCTCAAATCTCTACGAACAGGTTTCGTCCACGGAGTCATTTTGTGCTCGGTGACGGTCAAACAAATTCTGGTGAAATGGCGACTCCACAAGTCACTCGCTTCCTTCGACGCCAATATATATTGCCCTCGATCGAGCTCTGAGACCATCACGTGAATTCCATATCAATCGGTTGCAGAGCATTGAAATGGTGGCTGAAGTTGTTATGGAGGCGCTGCGGGAGCAGCAACCGGCGGCGGTGGGTGCGCTCACGGCGGCGATTTTGGTGATTGTGTTTTCGTACATGACGTGGTTCTGGTCGCTGCGCCGGAAGCTGAGCGGGCCCACTGTGTGGCCGCTCTTCGGCAGCCTTCCGGGCCTCGTCCTCAACCGCGCCCGCATGCACGACTGGATCGCTGGCAACCTCCGCGCCACCGGCGGCGTCGCCACCTACCAGACTTGCATCCTCCCGATTCCCCTGCTCGCCCGCCGCCAGGGGCTTGTTACTGTGACGGCGCACCCCCGCAACCTCGAGCACGTCCTCCGCACGCGCTTCGACAACTACCCGAAGGGCCCGCAGATGCAGGCGGCCTTCCATGATCTCCTCGGCGGCGGCATCTTCAACTCCGACGGTGAGGCGTGGCTCCTCCAGCGCAAGACGGCGGCGCTGGAGTTTACCACCCGCACGCTCCGACAGGCCATGGCCCGCTGGACCAACCGCGCCATCCTTCGCCTCTGCAGCATCCTCTCCGCCGCGGCCGCCGGAGAGGGCCGCCGAGCCGTTGACCTCCAGGATCTCCTCCTCCGCCTCACCTTCGACAACATCTGTGGCCTCACCTTCGGCAAGGACCCCGAGACGCTCTCTCCTACCATCCCCCACAACCCCTTCACTGCCGCTTTCGACGCCGCTACTGAGGCCACCATGCAGCGCCTCCTTTTCCCCGGCTTTCTCTGGCGCCTCAAAAAGGCCCTCCGCCTCGGTGGCGAGCTCCGCCTGCGCCGGAGCCTCGAGGTCGTCGACCGGCACATGGAGGCCGCCGTCACCGAGCGCAAGGAGACCCCCTCAGACGACCTCATCTCCCGTTTCATGAAGAAGCGCGCCTCCGACGGCGGCGCCTTCGCCTCCGACGAAATCCTCCAGCGCATCGCGCTCAACTTCCTCCTCGCCGGCCGCGACACCTCCTCCGTGGCGCTGAGCTGGTTCTTCTGGACCGTCATGCGGCGGCCCGACGTGGAGCGGAAGATCGTCGGAGAAATAACTACGGTTCTGCGGGCGACCCGCGGACCTGACAGGGCTGCATGGCTCGCCGGCCCGCTCGAGTTTGACGAGCTGGACCGACTCGTTTATCTGAAGGCGGCGCTGGCGGAGACCCTGCGATTGTACCCGTCGGTTCCACAGGACACAAAGTACGTGATAGCCGATGACGTTCTGCCAGATGGGACGGTAGTCCCAGCAGGTTCCAGCGTGACGTACTCGATCTACTCGATGGGGAGGCTGGAGACGATTTGGGGGAAAGACTGCGAGGAATTCCGGCCGGAGAGGTGGCTGTCGGCGGAGGGCGACCGGTTCGAGCCGACCAAGGACCCGTACCAATTCGTGGCCTTCAACGCGGGGCCGAGGACGTGCCTGGGGAAGGACCTGGCGTACCTGCAGATGAGGTCGATCGCGGCGGCGGTGCTGCTGCGCCACCGCCTGGAGCCGGTGCCAGGCCACCGGGTGCAGCAGAAGATGTCGCTCACGCTATTCATGAAGCACGGGCTGCTGGTCAACGTGCGGCCGAGGAACCTCGACGACGTCGACGGACACCTCGTGGACTCGCCGGCGAAGAAAGTGACGACCGCCATCGCCATCGCCACCGCTGCGGCGGCGTGAGCGACGACGGGAAACAAACCATTTTACGCGCTGGTGTTTACTTGGTGAACCATCTGTTGTTTAGTTTGATGTGCATGTTCTTGTATTTGGTCTTATTCTTGTGCTCTCTGTACTGCAAATGATTATATACTTTCTTGAGTATTTTAATTTATATTTATTATAAAATTAAGACACGAAATTAATTTTTCAGACACAAAATTTGATATACAGAATATATTTTTCACTCATCAGTAAAAATTAAATTTTTTAAAGAATCCAGATGTATTTGTTAAAATCATACTTTAATACTAAACTAAAAAATATATATAGTTCTAGATTTTATATTCATTTGATTTTTTTTATATGTTGGTAATTTTGAATTTGACTTTCTAAATTGATTTTAGTTTTAAATATAATAAAAATTTACCTGAATATATTTAAAACATACTGGATAGTAAACCCAGTACCACCTCTGTTCCATGGCGGGAAGATTCACTTCCCGCGTAAAACCATGGAAGGATTAGGAATGCGATCAAATCCCCGATCAAGCAGTCACATTGCGAAGGCTCCACTCTTCTTCTACGTCGTCGATTCAAGAAAGAGAAGAGGTCGACGACGTTGCCTCTTTCTTCTCGGTCTCGTGGTTACCCTCATCCTCCGACACTGGGGCTCACCAAAACGAGCAAGTCCGCCATGACGGCAGCTATGCTTCCGAAAGAGACGAGGGCGAGCGAGGAGTCCAACCCTAGCAGAAAGTGAGAGAGGTCCAGCGGGTGCCCTTGTAAGGCTCCGTCCCCTGGCAAATGGCGATCGCCGCGCAGATGCAACGGAAATAGAGATGAAGTTGGCAGTGGCCATGTAAGTGGATCTTTGATGTAATTTTGGAATCATATATGCCAACAATTTGATTTTTCATTGCACGATATCGAATGTGGTGGCACGGTGTTCCTGCAGGAGAACGCCAATCTTTGCAATACGCCTGTAAGTTCACTTAAATCTCCCATAAAAGAACTGTTTGGCAATTCAAATCAGCTACTCAATTGGAACCCTAGAGGCAAGTTATTAAATTGTCGTGCAAAACTGTTTCTTTTATTGATTTCTTCTGTTTTAATTCGTGGGATCATCTATCTACTAAAATGTGTTTGATCATTTATAGAAAGAAACCAAGATTTAATTAACCCGCAAATTTAAGAAAGTGGCTACATTTGTGGTTTTGCATGATCCTCCAACCAGTATTACGACTTGCTCCTCTTTGCTAGTTTAAACTTTGAAGTGCCATCTCCCTCTCCGCTCTCTTTTAAATGAAATATTTCTATGCAAAGTCAAGTTACCAATCATTTTCAGATCCTATGCAGATGCAAGCCGTGAAGCAGGCTTTGCATGTGGCAAACACCCCCAACAGTAGTTGTTTGCCGTGAAGAAGAGCAGAAGATTATTCTCAAGTTTTGCAAATCTTGTCTTCAACAAAGTAAAGCTGGCAGCCTTTACGTATGCAGATGCCCATGGACAGGAAAGACACTTTCGATTGCCGAAGTGAAAGAGCATTTCCTCGAGTTGTCAGAAGAGGTACTGCTAAGTTTTTCCCCCCCTAAATGGCCAAGTCCATTACCTTTAGACGCTACTGAATAGGGTGATCACACTTGAAATTGCAACTTTTAATTCTTTGGTCTCTGTTGTTGCACATTGGAGCATGTTATTGGCTTATGGCTTGCATAGAAAAGTTCCATGTGCTAGCCAATTTAGGCTATAATACTGAACTAGGCAAATGATCCACACTAATAGTGTGGTACATCTACAACAACAATTTCATCGCAGACCCTTTCTCAACAAAGGTTAATGAATACGAGGGATGCCTAACCCTATTGAGAGTTGATGCAGATTTATAAACACCAAGAGTAGAGATGCAACAACATCCTAACTTGAAGTCTGACAATTGCCTGTCTATTTTGCCAGATTCTAGATTAATACCTTTGCCATTCAGTCAAGCAACTTCACTTGAGATCCCACAGGCACTTTTTATAACAGCGCCTACATGTAGATACATGTGAGTAGAAACCAATGGGGATTGTCCTACTTGAAAAGGGAATGCCAATAGGAAAGTAGACGAATAGCTGCTGAAAAAGTGTATCAGCTAGGTTGTTATGTTCTTCATTGTGTCATAAAATAGAAAGTCTATCCTGCTTTTTCTGATAGGTAATTATCAATCATGGCATTGGGCAAGACTAGTATCTTGTGAATGCTTATGGGCTATGCAAAAGAAGTTCAACAGTTAAATGAGCTGTTATTCCAAAATGTACCAAATAAACTATATGACATATATTAATCAATCTTGTATAACATCTAAATGTTTGGTCTTTTACATATCCTTCCTTCACAGCATGAAAATATAATATACAACCTTGTTGATGCATTTCATTGTTCACCTTAAAACACACTAACACAATGATATCAGTTGCAAACTATGTTGCGGAATTGTAAGCTTATTGGTTAGGTGCTCATCAATCAAATATTTTTTGACTTTTCCAAGAATTGTCTTTTGACTTATCTAAGATTTGTCAAAGTTGGAGCATACACATCAGTGATGCACAACTTGCCTAGTAGAAAGTGAAAACAATCTCCTCCAAGTGCCATGATGAAGATATCAGTCAACTGCTACTTGGTTGAGACACGACCTGTTAAACTGTCCACAAACTGAACATGCTCTCTCACGGATTGATTATCAATTTTAATATGTTGTCTGTTCACGAAACACTGGATTAGCTGCAATGTGGAGAGTGGCTTGACTATCACAACAAAGGTACATCATTTGAGGTGCTTGACCCCAAGTGATACCAGTAAACCTTTTATCCATAACAACTCACTTGGCTATTGCCATTGACCTATTCTTCTTCTGCTAAGGATCTTGAGATGGTTGTTTATCTCTTGGTCTCACAGAAAGATAGGGCATCCTCCAAGCGTGATAAAGGAACTCGTAGGGAACACCAAGTCAATGGACAACTTCAAAATCTGAGTGACAAGGTTAGGGGAAGTCAACCTTTGGAGCAAGATTTCTAATCTTGGAATTTTCTTTAGATTTCACTGTAAAACTCTTGTCCCAACATCCCAATGCTCTCGTCTTGGAGCTTACATAATTGTGAGATAATATTAACTTAGCAACACAATTCTTGCAGAGTGGTGGTTAAGTAGAAGAGTCATCCCACCAGATGATGCTATCTTATAGGATTCTCTAGTAGAGTTTCATCAGTGTTGTTGCTCCATTGCAAAGTTGACTTCCAGCCCAATATTCTTAAAGAATGTCTAATACATACTTCTGTTGGCACAAGAAAAAGTAGACCTTCATCTTGCTACCTCAATTTTGAGATGTGCTTTGGTGGCCTAAGATATTTAATCTCAAACTAAGTAGCGTTTAAAATTTGAGCATAAATTTGGGCTATTTTTTACAAGAATAAGTTCATCAAGATAAAGTAAGACAATCAAGTTTATATCACCCTGTGAATAATTAAATAAGTAATAGTTCGACTCTTACTGCTTGAAGCCAGAATACTTGACGATGCAAGTGAACTTCTCAATAGAGGTTCTCTAATCATGAATCCTAATAAAAGTTCTAACAAACCATACGAACTCAAGAACAAATTCATGCACAAGATCTGGTAACATCGAAATTTACAACATAACAAAAAATTAAACAATAAGGACGATGGACGTAAATGTAGCCGATTTGCTATTGTCTCAACGTCGTCCATAAAGTCTGGTGATCCTGAGAAGAAGAACAACAAATAGATCTTCCGTAAGAACTAGAGTGATGATGCCGTACTCTCCTCAGCAATGGGAAGCGGGAGATCTCAAATTGCACAATCCTATAGGGACTATGTCCTATTTATCAACCCATCATTGATAACATAATACGGGTTAATGAGTTCTACACATATAAATCCATATCCAATAACCGCAATTAATATCAATTAGATCACACTTAATGGGTTTGTTCGTAACGACATGAAACTCGTGTGTTACAAAATAACTTATAAGTCCATTGAATAGACAGATTAAAACCAACACCCAAATCATTTTCAAGAAGCTTCTTTAAGTATTGTTAACATCTATTTGGTATAGAGTCCAATCTTTCAGTAATGTTACATTGAGAAGACATCAAAGGCTGCCATCTTAGCCACTAAGGCAAAAATTTCATGGAAATCCACTCCCTCCTTTTGTGTGTATCCTTTAACAATTAGCCAAGCATTCGCGCTTATTGACCTTTCATTTAATTTAATCTGCCTATAAACACCTTATAGGCTCTTTCTCAATTAATAGGTCTTCAATTGTCCATATCTCATTGTGAGTTCGTCTCTTCGAAGACATTGCTTTAAGTTGTGTTGACTCTTCTTCTCTTCCAACTTTCTTGCATTTCAGTGCCTCTTTCTACTTCTCTATCTTCACTCTGGCATGTCACTGCATCTTCTGGCTCTTCTCTCTGTATCATTGGAATTGGGATTTTCGAATCTTGAGAATCATTACTCTAAGCAAAAGAAGCCTGGTCCAACTTCCACTCTTCTTATGTGAGTGGCTTCAAACTATTTCCATCTAGAATGATCACTGAAATAGTAGCCTTCAATTTTCTCATGTCAGACAATATGTATATGTATCACTTTCCTATCTTGTGGGTTGATGCCCTTTATCTTTGAGATGATCTTTCCCAATATTAAAATTATTCATGAGGGTCATCAGTTGTTGGAGATGATCTTCTGTGAAGTCGAATTGATTGAGTTTATTCTCTTGTCCATTGGTGCTCATTTGTTATCACTGGGGTGTCGATACAGGTTCCAACATGTCCTTGTTTTGTAGCCTATCTTGCCACAATGATTGCAAATTAGTTTTTTCCCCTTCTTAGCACTCCAAAATGCTATATCAAGGTCATTCAAGTCACCCATGGTGGGCATCATAATCTCTTCCACAACATCAACAGGTGAGCATTTGGGAAACCCTGCCTCACAGAATTATTAAGGCATGTAATTGTAGATCCATAGTGAGACCATGATTATTAATTACCACTTCAAACTTCTATACTAAAATAGCAAGATTGTGCGAACAAATTGTGGTGTGCCAAAATATAATGCAGGCAACTTCATCACGTCTAAGATTTAAAATCACTTGATTCAATTTTCCCTTGAGAATCTGCAATGAATTATATAATTCATTCTTTCTAGGTATGCATGCAAATGATCAGCAGTTGGTATTGCTCATCTGTTTATTGCACTCGCAGGTGATATTATGCTCCTCGGTCAGACTCTCTCAACAGCGTAAGAAGAATGCTGCAACTCTTGCAGAGCCAAGACTTTCTGATCATCTTGGCTTAAAACCTTAAAAATTCATGTAACACAAGAGATAATGCCACAAAAAACCTCGTTAATTGTATATTTCACATCTGTTTCATGTCTTTATATCATTTTTCTTTTGGTGATACTGACATATCTTCATACATAGTGTACAAGGCCATTTCTATGTTTTCGGTCATTTAAACTCTTGTTGATGTTTGTGTTATCAGCTTAACAGATTCTACTCTGGAATTTTTTTTTCCAGAGTTGCTTTACGTGATAATTGATCCTTGATGAAAGTTCAGTTGAATATCAAGGTTAGTTAGTTGCTCTTTGAGTGTTCTTGTTATAGTTAAGACTTGCCATGTCTTCCTTGTGATGTAAAGTCTCAGGTTTTCCCTGTGAATGATTAGTTAAACAAAGTAGTCTTTTTTATTTCTACAGATGTGTTGTGACTTCAAATTATCGACAAACAACTCGACATTTGAAGCAGTCTGGAAGGCAAGCAGATCATCAATTGTCATATATATTTACCTACGACCACTACTTGCACCATTAGGATTAAGTTGTAGTAGTCCTGCAGAATGATTATTGTTGTTATTGGGTGAGACACATTTAAGATGTATAAGCATCTACTTAAATAATCAATAAATATTTCAATTATATTATATACAATTATGATAAATATGTACATTAAAAGAGGTTGATAAAAAATAATAAAAATAAAATAAAATAAATTACGTAATAATCTTTGATTATGAGAAATGGACTGAAGGTGAGTGGTGGTCGATTGGGTCCACTAACACGTGGTTGAGTGGTGGTCGACCAGTGGTCGATCATCATATGGTGGTTGACCACGTGGTCGATCATCATACACACTATGCTGCCTCTACGAACGCATTAATATTAAAAAAAAATAAAAATAAAAAGCACGGGCCCACCTATTAACACGTTCAGAACTCTGAACGCGTTCAATACCTCACTCCTCCCTCACTCTTCCACGTCCTTCCTTCGCTCCTCCACGTTTGCTATTAACGCCCGATTAACAGCGCGTTGCGGATGCTCTTAGAGCCAAACGATTTGCCATATCATAATTTTAAGTACTGAATTGTTGTTTTTTATTTTTGGGTGAGTTTGATATATACAATGAATTTTGGAAGCCTTTGTAAGGTAAAATAAGATTTTGGAAATTTCAAGGAGTAAATTGCAAATAAACATACGAGCCGGTGAAATTAATTCCCTTTCCTAAATTTCGTCTTCTCCAGTGAGCCCTAACACCGATCGATATCGTCACGCCTGCTGGACCTCCATCAGTCGCGCCTCCCCCCTCTGAGACCGGGCGCTGCTTCTTCTGCCTTCTTGGATTCCCCTTGCCGGATCGCCCCTTAGACTCGCCGCATGGCAGGTAAAAGAGAAAGCTACTTCGTCGCCGCACGAAAAATTCTATAGAACGAATTGCTTGATTTAAGATTTTTAGTCTCTTTCGCGACATAATAATCCGGTTCAACTCGTTAACTTTTTGATATAATGCATTTGATCGTCGTTCACTAAAGCATCCCCGTCATTCTTGCCAAGCATTTCACCAGGAGAAGAGGTCAAAATATGTAATAATTTCATGGGTATAGACATGTTTGGTTTCAAATCGACAAGTAAAACTGAGATTTGCTAAAATATTGTAATCTTCTTGCCGTAACTTATTTTGATTATGTTCGTTTCCTTTTCAATTATGCTTCAGGAAAGTGAGTGGATATTTACTATTTTCCTCTAGGTATGGATCAGTGGAGACTGCAAATTGAAGAATGGGTTCGTCAGCAACCTGTAGAGCAATTTTATGTTGCTGTTGCAGTTCTAGTATTTACCCTTGCTTTCTTCGCTTTGTGTAAGTTCTCTTATATATATATATATATATATATATATATATATATATATATATATATATATATATAATCTCCTTTAACATCTTTCCACGTTATCTTCTGTTGATTGTTTAACTACTAAATTCTGCTCAAATATACTATTACTTTACAGTTCGTATACTGAGACATACAAAGTCCAATACCATAGTGCTCGCAGGCTTAAGTGGTAGTGGGAAAACTGTTCTGTTTTATCAGGTATTACATGTATTTTTGTTTCATGTAAATATTGTTTGTTGGTAATTTACTATTACATTCTGGAAGATAAGTTTAAATTGTTTTTCTGTAGTGGTTGGAGCTAGAAGTGAAAATTGTAACGTATCTGAATCCTATAAGAACATGTTTTGATTAATTAATTAGTAAATGGTAGTTGTTGATGTTAGTTGCTTGGCTTTCAGTATTAGGAGTTTTCTCTTTCATTGCTCTGATAATGGATGCAGCATCAAAAGAGGTTGGTGGGTTTTAGCTTGCTTCTTTTGTATTGAAAAAAATTAACAATTTTAGTTTAGGCATTCTTAATCAGCAGTCTAATGCAGTTTTTGATATCACGTTTTTTCAATCAAAATATTCAAGAAAGAGTCATTTTTGTTAAATAACTAAAAACTAAGATAACTTATTAAAATCATGTTTCAAAATTGATAAATACTTGAAAGAGTATTCTCTCTCTCTCTCTCTCTCTCTCTCTCTTCATTACAAGATGATGAAGGTTTTCCCTTCACTTTTCCTTCTGAAGAACTGGATTTAGTTTTCCCTCTGAAGTTATGTGAAATAGAGCAAGCTGCAGGAGCATATTGAGTTGTAAAAATTTGGAGGAACAAATTTAGACTGGTACTACAGTGGCCAAATTCAAATAAACTTATTGAGTAAAGCAGATGAAGAGACACAGATTATATTTATTATTTGGATGCATGATCTATATATTCTTCCTGATTATTTGTGTTTCAGCTTCGTGATGGCTCACCCCATCTAGGAACTGTCACATCAATGGAACCAAATGATGGTACTTTTGTGCTGCATTCTGAGCTGGAAAAGGTATCCGACTAGCTGCATAAAGCTACTAGCCTGAAGCAAGTTGGTTATTGAAACAATAGCAGGATCCTCATCACAAATTCGTTTTCCTTTCTTTTGCACAGAAGGGAAAACTAAATCCAGTTCGTTTGGTTGATGTTCCTGGGCATTCAAGGCTAAGACCAAAGCTTGATGAGTTCTTGCTTCATGCAGCTGGTGTCATTTTTGCTGTGGATAGCTTGGACTTCTTACCAAACTGCAGAGCTGCTGCTGAGTAATTTGCTAACTCACTTTTCTGATGCACAATAAACTTATTCTGTGCTATTTTATCTGCAGTATCATTCTTTAGGAATAGGATATAGTTTCATAATTTAGAAATTATAGCCTAGTTGTTGACCTTTGAATGTCATGCTGTAGTAACCATTTTAAATGGGACTTTCCTTTCTGACCCTACACTTGTATATAAAGTGCAGTGAGAATAAGTGTTTTTTTATTGTCTTTCCGCTAGGTACTTGTATGACATACTGACAAAGTCAACTGTGGTGAAGCGGAGAATTCCTATTTTGATACTGTGCAACAAAGCAGATAAAGTGACGGCACATTCTAAGGAATTCATTAAGAAACAGTTGGAGAAGGAAATGTGAGACTTTGATATCCTATCATTTATCTGAAATTTTCAATATCAAGCACCAGTTTAGTTTCATAACCAATATCTAATTTAGGAGGCATAAACCTGATGAAAGACTTATTTTACCTTAGAATAAATGAAACAATCAAGGAGAAAGCTTTTTTGTTATTCATTTGTTCTTTTGTGGCTTGTTCTGTATTTCATATTATTGTTTTATTTCACTGCTTCCTTTTTCTGTTTTATTTTTATTTATTTTCCTCTTCTCGATCTAATTTAATTGCCACACCTTCTCATACTTAAACTTCCCCACCAGACTTTCAAAAATGTCTATTTATCCCCAAAGTCTATTATGTTATCACTTTGGCATCCTGTAATGATAATTCTGGATTATTATTTGGACTCTTAGCCTTCACTGGGATGTCATGGAGAGATATTACAAGATCCTAGTCTAGTCCCACATAATAAATTGTAAATTGTGGGCTAATGGAGAGGATTTATAAACATAGATGCGCGAGGTTATAATGACCTGAGCTTAAGCATTTTTGGGTGATGATTGGGTTTGATAATTTAATGGCTTCTCACAATTGGGTGGCTCATAACATTCTTGATATGCTATACTTCAACAACCTTTTATTAATATCTAAACAATGCACGAGAAAAATGATTTATCAAGAGCAAGTGTCACACTCAGCAAGCGTTGAAAGTGTTGGTTATGCCTGCTGGTGATTAATGAACTAGTAGATTTTGCTCTTCTAAATTATCTTTTCATTATGCTGTGCTACTGTGGTCTTTGTTCATGAATATTGATGTAACAACTGATTAATGAGGGTGCCTATTTTATGTGGCTTCCGTGTATTTCTATTAATCTGCTAACAAGTTTTTTCTTTCTCTGTTCATAAAAATATATATGATAAACTCTTTCACTATTTTAGTTAGATAAAAGGTTAATTACTCATTGGTTTATTTATAAAAAATGTTTACATCAATTGTTATGTTTTAATTCCTTTCCACTTCAGTTCTTTCCTTGTTTATTTCTTTCCTTGTTATGTTTGTAATGACCATCGTACCCACCAGTTGAAAGCAGTGTACCAAATGTTACCTTGTTTTCATATCTGTGAGTTCTCTAAAACCAGTCAGGTCTTTTTTCACACCGGATGACACCAGTACAACACTATGTTTTCTCTCATTGCTCAAATGTCTACGGTTCGTATACGATTAATTGGAGACATCCTTGCATGAATTCGATACCACCATTCTACTTAGATGATGATGCGATACTTGTTTTTTTTTTCTTTATTTTTTTTGCAGCGACAAGCTTCGTGCATCGAGAAGTGCAATTTCAGCTGCTGATTTAACCAGTGAGTACACGCTCGGGGTGCCTGGCGAGGCATTCAATTTTTCTCATTGCCGAAACAAGGTGACAGTGGCAGAGGCATCAGGGTTGACGGGAGAGATATCACAAGTCGAGCAATTCATAAGAGAGCTAGTGAAGCCTTAATCCTTTGTTTCCTTCAAATTGCAATGGAAACTCCAGCTCTATAGTTGTCGTCTCAATCACCATATTTTGGCTACTTCAAATGGATCGATGGATGCGAAATTTTGATGGAGACAGTTTTGCTTGCACCAGTTGCTTGAACTTTCTTTGCAATCATAGTTTGGTGTGCGAACCTTTTAAGTTCATTCGAGTGAAAGACATTGCAATTTGCTTGATTCAATGACAGTAACATTCTCAGCTATTTCTTGCCTTGTGCTAAGAGTAAGAGAAAAAAAGATATAATTATCTATGATAATAATTATTATAAACAATTCAATGCAAAGACAATATTTATGTAGTCAATCTCAATTAGTGGGATGAACTTATGTCATATTTGATTGGATGGAATGGAATAAAAATGATTTCCTAATCTTTTTAAATATACGATAGACGATGGATGATCCAAACACACCAGGAGACGACAAACTGAGCATATCGAATTAACTGATTAGCTAAACACAAAATGAATCATCCCACTCATTCTACCATTCAGTTAAAGCAACCCAATAAAAAATAGCATGTAGAATTCCATTCAATTCTCTTACTCCATTTGATTGCATTCCAATTCCATACCATTCCCTCCTATCAATGAAACAGAGCATGAATACCCAGTTTCACACAATCCACAACAAACTATGCAAAGTCGCAATATAGAGGAAATCGAGAACATTGTAGTATGATAGATCCAGAGGCTGCCACAATCAACATATTAATGAGATGATACATACAAATAACCAAGCCACAGAGATCAACTTTCAAATACATATGTATTTCATGTTGTACACAGAGTGACCTACTTGAGGCTCCTCTTCTGATGACAACCACAATGGAAACTAATGTATCCACCTCCTACATTACAAAATCTTATCTTAATTAACGTGTATGTGTTTCATTTAGTAATCTTGTTCACTCGCATCGAAACGGATCGCATTGTTACTGACACTTTGTTCCGAACTGACTGGGCTGCCTGTGGCGACAGGAGAATCACTAATGCTGATTCCCCTGCTTCTTGAGGATCCTGACCTCACACTGTAAACCGATGATGCTGGAATATTTGCCATCAATGGTCTCAGACTGTTGGGAACACTTCGTCGTATATCCTGCAGTTGTAAGCACCTCCAATCAGGAGTTGTTATATCTAAACTTGGCTTATTAAATAGCACATGGCTAACAATCTTGGAAAAACTAAATGCAGGTTGATGAATAATATTACCATATGCCTCAATGCCATATCCAATGATTTCTTTGATAAAGTCCTTCCGAAGCCAGCACTATCTGGAGTAAGAGAAGATTTAACGGAAAGATTATTATGGCTCGATCCCTGGTCATCTTTTTTTGGTGGTGCAAGTCTTCTCATGTTGACTATCCGTTCAACCATCTTATTTCCCATTATAACGGGGTTCACATTGTCCGTACAACCTGCTTGTTGTCTGCTTGGTGGTGGAACGGAACTACCTTTCGCGACAGCACCATTTGCAGCCCGCCCTCTCAATGGAGAACAAGACTGTCGTCTTGGTCTGGCAGTGGGTGCAGGCTCAACAGAAGATGACCGATTGCTGGGTGCTCCTGGTCTACCACGAGAGATGGAGGAGGATCTCCCTGGCAAAGATGTCTTCAAGTTGGCAGGTGCATCGTGAGAAAAACCAGGGATATCCGAGGGTTTCAATGGTTTGGGTTTTATGGTTTGAGTGGTTCCTCGCGATGGTGCTGGACTTTTAGATATTGTTGGCGAGGTTTTGGAAATTGTTGGCAGAGAACTTTTAGACACTGTTGGACTGGATCTTGCGACAAAAGATGGTTGTCTTGTTGGTATAGTGGAAGCAGGAACACTTGATGAGGAAGAGGATCCTCTCGCAGGGGTGGCTGACCTCGATGCAGGCTTGCTTGCTGCAGGGACAGATGGCCTAGATGTTGGTGTAGAAGATCTTACAGGCGTTGAAGATCGCGGAGGAGCCAGTGGCTTTGAAGGCAAAGTAGCTCGTGAAGTAGGAGTGGAAGATCTAGTAGGTTTTGAATAGACAGGTCGACCATCTGGAGTTACAGAACTTGAGGCCCTATGAGACGGACCACCAGAGGAAGACGGTCTACGAGTTCCTAGATCGGACAAGTTGGTTCCAGATGATGATGTTGGCTGCCTCAACAATGTGCTCTTGGGAGGATCTGGAGCATTTGATAACTAAAACATTCCATCGATATGCAGAAGCTTAGCATCAAAATAGGAAATGTAGCAAAATTTATCGTTGAATTATAATTGTAAATGTAGACAGATTTAAAGATAAATATGAAATCTTTGTCAACTTTATCAACATAAAAAATATTGAATGTACACTATGCAGCTACCAAAATTCTACGGATATCATGAAACAAACCTATTCCATTGACTCTCTGTATAACATCACAAGTGAAAAATAATTAAACAGCCTAATTTGCAATTGTAATTCAGCTTCTAATACAAATGGATAAGGATATAGCCAATAAATGTCCACTGTGGCATGGTATACACTGTGGATATACTGTTGAAATTGATTGAAAATTCTTATACGATAGGGAAGGGAAACAAAGCTCTAACAGGTAATTATCAAAGAGCTCCAAAACTTTCAAACTGACAACCATGTGAGTTGACATACACTACTTAATATGAATTGCAAAACAGAAGAATTTGGAGAGTTCTATTTTAGTCATGCAAAACATATCGGTTAGAGACAAAAAGTATTATTGCAAAATAAAATAGTCAAATGCCTCCAGGCTAGGTTTGAAAATGAACTGGCCTAGGAGACAGGATGAATAGATTAATTATCTCAGTTGTACCACGTACATTAACAAGTGAGAAGGATGATGAAAAATGGATTATGTAGTGGTTCTATAGTTATTTAATGTCTTTTGTGATAAGATGTAGAGAAAAATATTAGCCCAGTCATACAGACAACCAGTATGAAGCTATGTCAAAATAAATCATAATTGGACAATTGTATTGGTTTAATATAGTTACCAACTAGTCTAGTATTGCTAACACAATGTCCATCTTTTCAGACTATATAGGTTGCTTACAATCTACCAACTCTTCTGCGTTGGGAGTTCCACAATGGCACAAGTGTCAGTGGAACATAACTAGGCCCTAAGTCGAACAAGCCTAGAAATTTGGACATCTTTTGTCAGCTATATATGTTGCTTCCAATCTAAACTCTCACAATGACATAACTGCCACTGGAACATATACTAGGCTCTAGGTCTAGCAAACCTAGAAGTACAATGATTTTCACAGGTATATCAGTAACATCCAACCAACACTTGGGCACTGAGAGCTCTACAATGACATGGCTTCAATAACAACAAGAAGCTGCTTGTCCCAACTATTAGGAGTTGGGTATATGGATTTATCCTGCTGCTACTGAGCTCTATATAAGGCATACTTTAGTAATATCCCCAACTGTTCAATTGACATGGGAAAGACTTCCTACATTATGCTAAGCTTTAACCAGCATGCTAAGAAATTTTCAGATGTGTCCTTGCACACCTTTTATAGTTGTAAAATATTCTCTTAACTAATGTGTTGTTGCATGCCTATGAAAATAGTAAAGGCAACCTCTTACCCTCTAACCTAGCCTCACTCTAACTTAAATGAAATGAAAAGCCTAAAATTCTTTCTTCCAGTCAGTTTATTGGCAAAACAGGCACATTTAATCCTCTACCCCTTCCGAACTTAGATTAGTCATTGCCACCTCAGAGACAGAAATTGTAAACAGATGAGTTGCTGAAGATATGAGAAATTTGGGCAATTAAAATCACATGAGCAAATCACAATTCAACACAATATTTGGACAATATGAGAGTTTAGGAGAGTCAAATAGCAAACAAAACCCACTAACTATAAATGAACAAGGCACATCACTTATTTGATAAAGGTGCTAATACAACTTTTGTCATTCTTTTCCATATAGATGGGTTCCTCGATGAAAAAACAAAGATAAACTCCAACTAATACAGAAAATAAGTCAAAGCCTATTCTATCTTGTGGCAGTAATCATGCCTCAAATGAATGCATGATTACTTGACAGATTAGGATGCATAAATAACATAAGCTAACAATCTGCTATGTGCAAAGATTTAAGTATATATATCAACTAGATAGCTCACCCTTGATTTCAGCATTTTTGGTCTATCTTTTGGTGTATCAATGCTACCAATGGGAGATCTTTTGGATTCAGTATCCAGAGATGGAAACAATGGAGTACCTGGCGGCGTGAGAAGCCTGGAAAAAGGAATTTTTTTTGCATGATATAAGCTAAACAGGCACAGACTGATAGCATATGATCACCAAGCCACTAAAATTTGGAATAGCTAACATAGTCGCCAACAGTTAAGAATAATTCATGCAGCTTATCTCATGCCTTTTTTCCATTTATCTGAATTGGCTGCTACCAGAAGTGAACTTAATTATAAAAGAAGTATGGACACACACTTCTCTGAGCAAGTCATATATAGGTCATCAAATCATACCCCTAATCTACACCTAACATCTCTATGATCCCTTCATATTCAGTAATTTTTATTATGTTAGAATATAAATGAAAAACTACCATCTAAAAAATATTTAAAAATTTAGATGAACCAATAATCATAGAAAGGGCAAAGTATTAACTCCCTTACTCATACTATAAGATTCACCTCACCATTTAATTTCAATATCGTTTCTCAACATGGCTATCAAAATAAATGTCAACAAAGAAGCCTATTATTCTATTTGCAAGACAATCAAATTGAATATGATGAGTTATATTCTATTAGTCCCAACTATCTGGAGTTAGCTGAATAAATTGATGGAGTATGAATACAACATCCCAAGGAAAAATGAATATGGTGATCTTAACATTTTTCTTTGACATTCTTTTGCCCCAATAATTACACATGTGAGTGCATACACATTTTTGATGTATTAACTCGTTACACGGAATGTTTGAGATATAAACTAGGTGCTTTCCTAATGAATTAGCATTTGGAACAGCTGGCCAAGCAGTAATCCATTGAGAAAAATAATAAGCAAATAAATGGAATAATTAGAAGGAAAGTGTAGAATGTGATAGAATAATTAGAAAGTAGCAACGCATCAAAGAAAACATAATAGATATAAAATAAAAGAATAAATAGAAGGAATTGATGCATCAAGGAGCATCCCTAAGATAAAAACTCAAATACATCACTAGAAAGATGTATACAATGATCAAGTTACCAGTCATAGTCATTCTTTTCTCCATCAGAATTCAGAAAGTCGTCAATCCCAGGCTTTCGTATAGGTGGGGAAGAGGCGATCTTGAATATAGGAGCAGTCCCGGGTTTTGATCCTGAGACACAGAATGAACCAAAGCAAGTGATATAAATGCTTCGCAACAACTAATCGTGGGGACGGTATCTGAAGGCTTCGAGTGATGTGAATTGAGGAAGAGCAGCATAGTCATGAGCAATCGAACAAGAGGAGGAGAGAGAGCATTACCCAATGGGGGATCGAGTTCGTCAGAGTTATGCAGGAGAAGATTGTTCCGTTCCTTATCCAGCTTCCGCATCTCGAGAAAGAGGGCGAGCTCCTCGTCCACCCCTTTCGTCACAGCCCGCCCCGACAATGGCGACGGTGCTGCCGCAGAGCTTCGGTTCATCTTCTCGCTGCACGAATCTCACCGCCGAAGAAAACAAGCTCCTGATAACCTATTCCTCACTCAAAGATCCCAATTTTCCGCAGCGGCTCAAGTCAAGCTCCAACTTTTGGAAACGAAAAGAAACAGAGAGACGCAGATCAGAAACCAGGTGCCAGAAATCGACAGAATGCCGAGAGAAAAATTGGAGGAGGCGTATCAACGGAAGAATGCGGAGACAAATGGAGAAAACCTAACTCGTCCTGAGCGCCAAGGGTACAGTGAAGACGCCGCCCGATGCGGGGGTTCCACGGCACTCAGATCTACGAAAATGGCGTCTCCGGTGGTGAACATGCGAGTGCAGAGCAAGGCGGAGGGCGGCGGAGAGCGACCGCGCAGAGAAGGGAGCGCAGCAGTTGTTCGTTTCGCCCTCTCTCACTCTGCAACCGAATCGAGAAGCGGCGAGTGTGCGAGCTAGATATCAACGGCTGCCTCCCTATCATCGCGTCTCATGTCGTGACGCGGCGGCATATTTTTATTTATTGTTTTGTTTGTTTGTTTTTCATTTTGTTAAATTTATACTCCTTATTGGATATAATTTATTTACATGCTAATCATTTCCAACACTATTAACAGAAAAATACAAAACTATTTTTAAAATAATATCTAATAAATTATTATACATTATTAACAATAATCCAATCAATATATTCATTGTTTTAGTACACTTTTTGTCCGACACTAATGACAAATAGATTATACAACATAACAATAAAGAATTCCTTGAAAAATATACAATTTCATTAAAATAGTAAGAGAAAAAATTGTATATATTTGTGACAAGGAAATTATACTAATGATTGCCAGTGTATATATGGCAAGGAGAAGATATCATTTGAAGTTTTACCCTTTGCATCGGAGAGGTCAAGCATCCAGTAAAGTATTTTCAGACTCTTTGAGATTTGACCCTAAGATCTATTAGGGCAAACACTCATGTAGTACCAACTATGACAATCCGTGGGGACTCTTATTTCTTGTTGTTGCATATAAAGAATGTAACGATTCTTTCAAGTATAGCACTAGCGCTTGCTTGGGAAGGTTTAGAGACTCAATGTTCCAAATTGGATAATGTTAGTTTCATCATGCCTACAAAATTTCACTTTAGAAAAAAGAAAGAAAATGATTATGAAGTTTTCACTCAATGCAAATGATATTCAACCTAAAAAGCTAATACGCGCTTAAAAGAATAATAAAAAAAATTAGAGTTTGAGTTTTAAATGGGATAAATATCCTTAAGATCTATTTTTGAATGTGCATAAATTATACTTCTGATTTATCTAATAGGTGAACCAAAGAGAAAGTCATCTATCTCGAAAATTAATCAGACAATCCTCATATACCTAGATTATTAAAAAAAAACTATAATAGACAAAAAGATGATTATTTAACTAATCTAAATGATGGAGGGAGTTAGGACAAAATATGTGAATTGTCATGGACTGTTGTTGACAGGGATTACTAAATTTAATACTATTTATTATTATGATTATTTCAGTTCATTTCATCCATGATAATGATTTTGAATTAAAGCAACAGAAATAGATTTATTTATTTATTCGTGTTCACTATTTATTTATAACAAAACTTATATCACTTTACTCTCTTTTTTAAAAAAAGATATTTTAAAAATATACTTTAAATAATAACTTTGATCAACATGCTAATATTAGTCAGGTTAACCGTGTACGCTAAACAGATTAAAGCGGTTGATGTAATTTTTCTTTAACAATATAATAAAATTAAATAGATACATTTCTTTAACGATGTAATATTGTTCAACATGATACACTACTACATGAAAACACAATATGAAAATGTAACATGACACTACATTGCATGAATGTGAGATCCACTGTATAGCCTCCGAGGCATAGCTGAGTTGGTTACGACGCAGCAGACTTGCAGAAGAGGGCAAGAGTTCGAATCTAGGCGAAGCTAGGCAATACCCTCCTGCGTCGTGACCAACTGTAGTTTCTCAATTTACCTCCTCACAAATGGTCGTGGTGCCGATCGTGTGGGGCCGCTAAGATTTCCACCTTTTTACAGAAGAGATCCACTGCATAAATATATCGGACAGGCAGCTGCAGAAGAGGGCAAGAGTTCGAATCTAGGCGAAGCTAGGCAATACCCTCCTGCGTCGTGACCAACTGTAGTTTCTCAATTTACCTCCTCACAAATGGTCGTGGTGTCGATCGTGTGGGGCCGCTATTACGGATTCCACCTTTCACAATAAATATATCGGACAGGCAGCAGGGCATACTTTTAATAATAAAAAAAGATACCTAAGATAATTTAGTAAAAATAGTTCGGTTTTGATCTTTTACCTCAAAAAAATAAAAATAATAATTATTATTATTAAAAAAGAGAAATGAGTTGGATTCCAATGGGATCCAAAGGGATACCATCTCATGGCTGAATACGAAAAGCTGACAGATTCCCTGTAAAGATTCCAACTGGTGCCGTAGCTCTCGCATTCAATGCCAATTTAATCAGTTGAGCTCGCTAACGCTAAGGACAGTAAAGAGGGCTGTCAAAAAGCTCCAGTTTATGGTGTCCCTCACGTCAAAACATAAAATTCGTTCATCTTTTTAGCTTGTTCTTAAATGGGCTTTAATAATTCAATAATTAACACAAATTTACCTTGTGGAAGTGTGTTGGCAAACAGCTTGATGTATTGCAAAAGCTACGTTGGTAAGCAGTTAAAAGAAAAGTAGAGTTAGAGACCCTCTCCTGCATGTCACACGTGGTGTCCTATTCTTGTGCATGCATGCCATCGCGTACGGTACATGACTAATGTGCAAGGGACAGGACGTCCTTTAGAAACTCGCATCCATGTGAGATTGGTCCCAAAAGGCGATGTAAAATGTAGCAACCTATTCAAACGCTTGGATGAAATAAATAATATGGAGAGATTCAGCATGACCATGAATAAATAATATGGAGAGATTCAGCATGGTCATGAGAATAAATAATATGTTTAACGTGTTGCTTCTATAGGACACTAATTCCAGTCGTTAGGATTCATTTATTGAGGTGCGAGTGGAATATGAACAGAGATTTGGGCAGTCTAAGATGTGGAGAGTGTTGCTTTAACTTAGCTTTGGAAGGAAGGAAGCAAGAGTCGTGCTGCCATGGGGATCTGTCCATTACTCCATTTAGAGCAGTCAGCCATCAGAAAAGTCTTCTCGATCCGATGAATAAGGAAGCTTCTGATTCCGAGAACACGGATCTTCGTCTTGGTTGCCGAAAATATGAAAATAACGAAAAGTAGCTGTGATCAGTGAGTCTGAAGATGGATTTAGACGCGCAATTTGCGAAATTTCTTATTCTACACATCGACGAGATGCCAGATCTCGTGGAAACAGGACGCGGTCTCAAAAGACGAGAGTTGTTGTGGTAGTGATCATTTACAATCGCTTCGGCCAAGATTTGATTTTTGGAGGGTTCGCCGGAGATTTGGAAGCCGTAGGATTTAGGGTTAATTACTGGTCGTCGCTGTCTTCGTCAAGAGGGAAGCAAGTATCCTCGCCGCCGGTGTTCCACAAGAAGTGGGCGTAATTGGCGGCGTGGAAGGTGTTGCTGGGATCGGCGGAGATTGCTTCCAAGAAGGTCTCCTCCGCCGCCTCCAGGTCCTTTTTCGCTAGCCAGAGGAAGCTCGCGTACCGACTCAGCGCGTCGGCGTCCGCCGGCTTCGCCGACGCCGCCCTCTTGAAGTAGTGCTCCGCCCTGTCGAGATCGTGGAGGACGAGGTAGAGGAACTGTGCGAAGTTGGCAAGGAGAAGCGGGTTCTCCGGCTCCTTCGACAGGGCCTCTTGGTACATCAACTCCGTTCGCAGGTATTCCGGGTAGTCGACGTCGGACTCAAGCTCGGCCGTCACAGGCGATAGGAGCCGCCGGAGCGTATCCCGATCCATGAGCACCGCCTCCCTCGTGGCCGCTTGCATCCTCGACGCCTCCTCGAGGATCGCATTCCAAGCTGTTGCTTCATCCAACGTTTCTCTCTGTTTGTTTCCCCCCACCTTCTCTGCGTTGCCGGTTGCAGGAGCACTCGAGATCCCGTCAGGGAGGATCGTCCGGTGGACAGAGGATCCATCATCCGGCCGCTCGTCGCCCGTTGAACCGTCCACCGGCCTCGTCTTCCCTCCACCACCCGCGCCGCTGCCTCCCACCGAAGCAGTTCGCCCAGTGGAGGAGAACAACTTAACGATGGGGGAGCGGTCGCGGTAGCTCTGGCGATGGTCCTCAATCACGACCGACTCGGCCACCGATCGCGCCAGCGAATTGGGCGCCGCCATAGCGGCAGCATCGAGGTGGTCCATGGAGTAGACGGTGAAATTGGCGAGGAGGAGCATGAGGGAGACCATGAGGGTCGGCGTGCCGGAGAAGATGTGCTGGAAGAGCCAGACGAATGAAGAATTCATCTCGCGCTGCACCTGCTCGAGGATCCCCTGGAGGTCTCCGCGGAAGAGCTCGCCCCGCATCTGGAGAGTGTAACTAAGCAGCTCGCGGATCATGAACACCATCGACGAGAAGGCGCGCTTGACGGAGCAGCCAGCCATCTCGCTCGCCTCTCGGAACCACCCTTTCTCCAGCCGCTTCCGCCGCTTGATGATCCGAAGCGACAAGGGCAGATCCACGCTGTTGGCGTTCATCTCCACGCTCGCCGGCACGATCTGGCTGGACCAGTCCGGCGGATCCGGCCGGAGGGGCAGCCAATTCGGCGTAGGCGACACAGAAGCACCCTCTGAATCGGGGCTAAAAAACGAAGCAGAGGGGGCAACCGAGGAAGCGCCACCGCCTTCGCTCCTCCATCCCCCGTCTCCCATCCGCCGCTGGAGCTCGAAGGCCAATTCCTCGATCTTCCGCTCCATCTCCCCAGCGTCATCTTCGAAGTGCTCAGCGCTCGCGCTGCAGGCGCCGCAGCGCAGCGCTTTCTCCTCCCTCCGCCGTCTTCTTCGAAGCTCAACGGAGCCAACTCGCGAAACCTTGGAGGCCCCGGCGCGGAGGAAGGGCGAGGAGAGAACCATCCGCACGGCGGAGGGAGACGGGGCGGCGGACAGCTGCGACCACTGCAGTAAGCCACCTGCGATCTGAACTGCCATGGATTCCCCCAAACCCACTCGATCGAGAGAGAGGAGAGGAGACAGAGGAAGAAGATGAATCGGGACGGTGGAGCAGTGAAGAGTGAGGCACAGAGGAAGAAGATGAATCGGGACGGTCCCTACGGGAATATCCCGCACCGCCATTGCCCTCCTCGACCCGTCAATTTATATTTTTTTTTGTTGACTGCTAATGAAGGAGGAGTATTTGATCGGGCAGGCCCATGTTGGGGTCACGTGATATGCACACCACAGTATGGGACCTGCTGGGGTCCACCTTTCCATTTATTTATTTCAGTAAAAAATAAATAAAAGGATTAGTGAAAAGATTTTACATAAAAGAAGAAAAGGATTGAAAATATCTGACGGCCCAGCGGGGCTGAGGAGGAACCGCCAAATTGAGAGGGGGAAGGAAAAAAAAGGACAAGGCGAGCACAGTGAGGCCTGACCATGCCATCTAGATGACGTCTACTCGGCCCGTGTTTCTTTGGGAGGATGCGACCAAGGGATCCAATTAACGGCTGCAATTAGGCTTCTCGATACGCCGGATTCGGAGTTGGAGCTCAGATTGCTGCTGATGAAAACGAAGGCTACGAAAACAAAATCATCATGGGTCTGCATCACGACGCACTAAACAATAAAATCGATCGATAGATCTCGGTGTTTTATTGACATGCGAACGTTTGTTAAAATGAAGTGGTGTCTAACTCTTAAATATATCAAGATAATGACCTATTAACTCAATGACGCCTAGCTTTCAGAATTAGGGCCGTCTAATTCACTCCAAAATATGACTAGTAGTCTAACGAATGACATCTTCATATATCTATCATTGATGTGGAGGAAGTAAATAGGGCCGCGTGCTAAGGAATCTCGGCCGACGATAGGCTCGGAGGTGCACTAGGTTAGATTGGTCTAGTAGAAGGTAGGCTATCGTGGCTAGCCTAGTGGGAAGCCAATATCATCCCTCTTTAGATCTCCGAATTTGGACTAAACCGAGATGAACGTATCGAGCACACAAGTACTTTGGGCCCGAGTGCTCAAGAGGTCAAGAAGCTAAGTGTTCAAGCCACTGACCAGGAGGTGAAGGATTTGGGAAGTGAAGTTATGACGAAGCCATGGTTATAGGGCCTCTATTATATAAGAGGTAAGGTGATATAAGAGGTAAAGAATCCTTAGGGTTTTGTCGAGGTCCACCTTGACACCCTTCTAACATTTTTCCCTGTTGAGTGGAAGTGCAGTACCTCGTCGGCCACAACAGTACCCTGGAGTTGGACCGTTCACTAGCCCAAGGAAGTTGACCTGCACGAACCACAACACGAAGAAGCTGACCTGCACAATATCAACCTCGTGGGCTGTCAACTAACATGCTGCCAACCTATGTTTGCCGACTTGTTAGAAGGTCGACCCGTTGCTGAGCCGACCTATCGCTTGAGGTACCGACGAAGATTTGCCCAACAAAAAATGACCACAAATCCAATCCAACTTGAGCTTGACACACGATTCCGACCTATCCAAGCTCTCAACTGGAATAATCCTAGCTACTTGTGCATATGGAACTAATCAATATGAATGTTATATCTTTAATATGCCCCTTCATGCTCATGGGACTAAGGCAAATCTACCTTCAACATGACTTTTCACCTCTATCGTGACTAAGACAATATATATTGAATGGAGATTGAAACAAATAATCCAATTTTTAAAACGCTAGTGTTGGTTAAGTTATCAAAAAAACAACTGAGATCTAGATCCAAGCCAGCTTCTTTTGAGATTGGACCAAAAGAGCTTGAGAACTCTCCGTCGTTCACAACTTATCCATCCTCACTTCACAACTTAAACGATCAGATTCATATCTTGAGGTAGGGATTGAGCTGCAAGAAAGATTTGTAATTTCATTCCAACAAGATAGAGTCATCGCTCTAAATCTATATCCCCACAGAATCTAGCCAAGGATTTCCATTGTTTTATCATCAGAGTCGCATTCATGCGAACAGTACCCTGTTGGTGTTGTGGAAATCAGATCGGATTGAGCATGTACAACTGATAGTGTATATTATGAGTGTCAGAGTAAAGCTTTCAATACTCGAATAGTCTTGTACATGCTACAAATTTTTTGAGCTTAGGAGAAATCTTGAAAAGTGTATAGAGATTATAGGAAACCAAAAGATAATAAAAGAGCGGAGTTTCTCAAGGATAGATTTTGTGTTGCTGCTGTCCTAATTGTAAGTTCTGACTAGTAGAGCTCATCGTCTTGCGTTTAGCCGGCCTTAAGACATGCATGTTAACACCGGTCAGAGAGCGCCGGTGATGACTGACAGAACCTCCGATGCTTAAGTCAATTCTACCTCAACAGAGAGAACTAAGAGTAGAGAAATAAAACACGTGCATACACATACGTAAGTACAACATACGTATAACATCAACTCCATACACCTTCTATCTTTATCAGGTCGCTCGTGTCAAGTACTACTAGCAGTCATTTTGACAAGGTTAGCGGCCGTTGCCGCTTTGTTGGCTAAATTTATCAAGACGTGTTGAAACAGAGGACGGATGACTATCCATCTAAGAGGGTTCTATAGAGAAAGATAATTCCGATCAGAGATGTTCTGATAGTAAATGCTGACTAAGCAGAGATATTTCCGATCAAAGATGTTTCTACCGTGCATGCTGTCTAAGTGGGGAAGCAATATGATCCCCAATATATCAATATTAATTAATTTAAACTTTTTTATATTGTTATAAGCTTATATCAAGCTACATTAACTATTAGCTATTTTTGTTTTTCTCTGTGTTTGAATTATTCTACTTAAGTTGATCAAGATTTAAATTTATGGTAGATGTTCCTATATGAGATTATGGTCTGATAAATCAATGGGAAGTAGCTAAGGAGGGATATTAGAGGTTTTCGAAGGTGAAGAAAGCATTTGAGATATTTATAGAACTCTTCTGCAGAAGATATTTATAGAACTCAATCAAAGATTAGAATAGGCGCCAAGGTTAGATTCGATGTGATCACTCCAACGTTCAAATTAGCACAAGGATTAGAAACAACGTAAAGCAATGGAATAGCAGAAGGGTTTTAAGAAAAGATAACAGCCTCTCATGCCTACAGAAGTAGACGACCTTTTAAAGGGTTGTAGTAATGCCCTTACGTTACCCATGCGTTTACCCACATCTTCTAGATGAAACGACTACGTTATCCACATTCTTCGAAAAAAAGATATGATAAGCCATGTAGGATGTAGGTCCCCACCATGTGATCGAGCTGAAGGAGTCTAGTGGACCGAGTCAGTAGAGTCGGATGATCGAGCTGGAGGAGTCTAGTAGACCAAGTCGGATGGCCGCTTTGATCTCCACCTCCGCTTGACTCTTGACCTGTTGACTTGACCTATGACTTGGCCTTGCCATGTGTAAGTCTCCATATCCGCCAGATCACAAGTCTCCCCCCGAGTCTAGTCAAAGGAGGCACAAGTCCGACTGATTGGAGTGGATAACTGCAGTCTGACCACCAACCCATACTCAGGGTTGATGTGGCATCCAAACTTCATCGCCTTATTCTCCGAATGCCTCGGCAATCGCGAGTCATGCATCATTAATGCGAGCGATACGCATGATGGTGTATTAAGGCTATGATAGGTGTGTCATATCTGGTTATTAATGTCACCCTAATCCGAGATTGACACATGTCAAGGTCATGCCAAGAGATCAGCTTAAGGTGGTTATTGAGATCTAGTGGATTCAAGTGCGTGATCTAATGGCTCAGCATAGCAATCCGCCTTTTTATTTCCCTGATCTGATGGTTGACATTTTGAATACTGACTATATTAGGGCTGGCAATGGTGGATTGTCGTCTCATTCGTCCTTCCATTCATCTTCGAGCTCCGTCCGTGGCAATCTCTACAACCTCGCGAACTCTGTTCACTTCATTTCCATTGTCGCATTGTTTTCTATTCTTCTTTCTCCTTGCTTTCGATTCCATGGCTCCGAAAGCACTTCTACTTTTTGGTACAAGTCCATAAAGTCAGACTTTAATGAGGAAGTTAGACCACGTACACATGCAATTTGAGTTTCATAGCATATTGTCGACACTCATGAATGAAATGCCCACAAGAGCGATGAAAAGCACAATATCGCTTCAACTTCTCAATGTCCGACCTACTGGATTCAAGGTCGTAAATCAAGAATGCGTCCACGATTCACACCATTCTCATGCCTGTCCGAGCCAAGACATAATGGTGGTGGGTGGATGAATTCTTGTACTGAATAGGTGCTGGTAGAGTCTTGCGCTCAGATTAAGCTGATATTGATGTTGGTGTCACAACATCCTTCCTCACGACTTGGACTTTCTCCAAATTGATATACTTCTGTGCCTAACCCAAAAGTTGGTCGAAATTCATCGGGAGCTTCTTCACTAAAGATTGAAAGAGGTATGGTGCAGGAATGCGATCTTGAAATCAGTAAGGTTCAAATTGATGAGGTTAGTAGTCGATTAAACTATCGTTGAGTAACGCCGGAGAGAGTCGTTAAAAAACTCTACACTTGACGTCATCTTTATATTGATATAACATGGCAACATTCTCAAACTGACTCAAGTGGTCCTTGGGATCGGCTAACTCGTTATACTCTTCAAGTTGAGGCTTCCGGAAGTTACGAGGTAGTTCATCACGCAAGACTTGGATCAAGAAAGACATGTCTTGATGAACCACCTCCCCAAAGAAGGGTCCTTTGCCTTCACTTCAGAGGCATTTCTCCTACCATCAATCCATCTTAGTGTTCTTCAGGAAGGATTACGATTTTACTTTGTTGCTTAGCAAAGGCGGCAAAGGCAAGGCCTGTTAGATCCATCGACAATTGACTGGAAATAGGTGACACCTCCGTCGAGACATTAATGAGTACTTCTTCAGGAGTCAAATTCGCCAAAGGGAGTCTTTGCTGAATCCAATTTGATAGTCTCACCACAAACTACGTCTCCTGCGGAATTAAGACCCTCGACAGTTCTCCCAAGTGTTAGTACAGATGGAATCAAAATATCTCCACAATGGCATGATATTGTCCATTTTGGGCCTAAACCCTCATGGCTTTGTTCTTAGGCTCTCCCCAAAAGGTCTCATACCAATGGAGATACTTTCCATCCTTTTAACCCCATGATCTTTTCCATGTACTTTAGATGTGGGACTATGTTTGCACCCTTGCAACCCAACAATCCTCCCTCAAATAAAGGACCACATGCCCCCCTCAACGTCGTTTTTGATGTCTGAATCCTCGATCCACCAGGACTTTTTGCCCCTCGGTCCACCCGACCTACTAGGACTTCCCACCTAGCCGCAGCTAGGACTTTTTGCCCCTCGGTCCATCCGACCTACTAGGACTTCCCACCTAGCCGCAGCTAGGACTATTTGCCCCTCGGTCCATCCGACCTACTAGGACTTCCCACCTAGTCGCAACTAGGATTTTTTGCCTCTCGGTCCACCCGACCTACTAGGACTTCTCACCTGGTGTCTGATCCTCTTGATTCAGACACGGGAGCACTCACTTCCTTTATTTTAAGGTTCAAACCACATGGTTAGATCTGGATCATGGCTCATCCGGTGGTTAGTCCGGTGAAGAGCGGTCTCGCTCTGATACCACTTATTAGTACGGATGGAATCAAAACATCTTCACAATGGCATGATATTGTCCATTTGGGGCCTAAACCCTCATGACTTTGTTCTTGGACTCTCCCCAAAAGGCCTCATACCAATGGAGATACTTTCCATCCTTTTAACCCCATGATCTTTTTCATGTACTTTAGATGTGGGACTATGTTTGCACCCTTGCAACCCAACACCAAGTTCCACCATCTCAAAGTCTCATCTCAAGCAAATTTCCACATATGACGCCAATCATGTCTGAGATCGTAATCTGACAAGTCAATGGGAAACAACTACTGAAGGGGGATATTGGAGGCTTTGAAGGTGAAGAAAGTGTCTGGGATATCTACAAAACTCAACTATAGATTAGAATGGGTGTTGAGGTTGCACTCGACGTGATCACTCTGACACTCAAGTTAGCACAAGGACTAGAGACAACATAAAGCAACAGAATAGTAGAAGGATTTAAAGAAAAGATATCAATCTCTTGCACCTACGGAAGTAGACAACCTTTAAAGGATTGCAATAATGCCCTTACATTATTCATGTGTTTGCTTACGTCTTCTGGGAGAAACAACTATGTTGTCCACGTCTTTCAAGAGAAACAACTATTTTACTCACATTCTCTAAGAAAAATGGTATGATAAACCATGTAGGATATAGGTCCTCACCATATGTGACTAAACTAAAAAAGTCGAGTGGACTGAGCAAAAAAAGTTTGATAGACCGAGTAAAGGGAGTCAAATGATTGAGCTGAAAGAGTCTAGTGGATCAAGTAAGATAATCGAGCTAAAAGAGTCTAATGGACCAAGTTGGATGATCGTTTTGACATCCAACTCTGCTTGACTCTTGACCTATTAACTTGACCTATGATTTGGCCCTATCACATGCAGGTCTCTATATCCGCCACACTAGTAGAAATAAATTCTCCATATATTGTAAAGGTACAAGAGAGTGATATAAAATTATTCCCCATTTGAAGCAAGAGTGATAAACCTTAACCTCGCCCAAGAGAGTCATTAAACCTTTGGTCGGAAGTCCTCTGGATTTAATTTATCGTTACAAGACCAAACAATTATTGGCGGAGATAAATCTAGTATCAATAGAGTTTTTACGGTGGTCAAAGTAATCTTGGTTGTTGATCAGGTTAAATCGATTTCACTCGGAGTCAATGATGGCAAAGGGGCTTCACAAAAAGTCCTGTGAACGCTCTTCATATTAGTTTTTTTTCCCATGGTAAATGGGGATGATATATGCACTAGGAAAGCATTTCATCGGAGGTTGACTTAACAAGTAAAGAGACAGTCAGAATCATATCTACCGAGCAAGCAAGATCGTACAGTTGTTTGCCTGGCGTCGTGACACTGCGGCTTGTGCGTGCGGACCATGCCGTGCCCACCAGCTAAACCGATCCCCAGAGGCGTCGCAGTCAAAGAATGGTGGCCGTTCTTCCTATCTCCCTCCCCTGTCTGCATGCACCCAATGTTTTCCATGATAAAAAAAACAGATCACCTTCTGTCCATCAAAGATCATCACATATCCAAAAAAACAAAAAAACAAAAACAGAGATAGCCACTAGGATCTATGGTTTGATTCCTTGCTGATAAAGATGGCAAGAACCACGTGCAATTTAAACCAATAATTTAGAAAGGAAAAGAAAAAAAGAGGCAGGCATGGCTAGCAAGTTAGAAAAGAGCTAATGATAGTTTTTTAAAGCTACAGGAGCAACATAATAATAAATGTTAATAAGACAATGCAGCATAGGAAACAATAGATGGTTGACACGAGTAAGGATAAACAGTAGTGATCCTGAATGATACAAATATGAATTCAGACAAAGCAGCAGGTGGTTTTCATTGCCCAAACCAAGTACATAACCATTCCAGTCAGTGAATACTACTAGTTCATGATTTACAACCATTGCTGTCTCTATTGTTACAAACCAATCAAAATGAAAACAAAAAATATTATAAGAAACATTATCACGATCCGGCTGATTTAATCTCAATCTTTGACTTGTGGAGGACAAAGATTAAATCAAAGTCAAATCGTGCATGTGAAAGCTATACATTATTTAAATAAAATGGACTCAATTACTTACCTCCTAGATGGTTTTTCTCGTGCTCCAATTGATCACCACTTAAAGTAGTAGAACTTTCTCTTGGATAACACCAACTCGTTTTTCATTCAGATATGTACACATCACGAACACTTAGACTTTTCAATGCATTCCACTGCCTATTAATCTTGTCAATTAAAAAGAGTTGATAGAGTAATGGACAACAACTGTCATGGTCAGTTGGGCCCTGTGCAACTACCCGTGGCAATTAAAGATGTTGACTAGCTCAGATAGTAAGAACCTTTAAATATGTTGTCAAGGTCTTCAAAAGCCGCTTTCATCATAAATATGGAGGCTTGAAGGCCTTCCATTGATATAGATTATACAAAATGCTAATGGTAGTTGCTCTGTATTTGAATTGCCCTATGACATTCTATGAAGACCACTGGATACTAGTTTATCCCATTGCAAGCTCACATGGTGATCTCCATAATTGAACAAATAAAGTTAAGATGCAAAGGACAGTTAGATTTGCTGAACTAGATTGCAAAATATGATATTTCTATAAACAAATTTACAGAAATGAGAAAGAAATATGGAGAGAAAATTGAAATTTCCTCTCCACAATTATGCTATTGTTCTCATCTTGCCCTGGTAAATTATTTAAATTGTGGATAATTTAAATTTGCAGTCTAATGGCTACTAATCTGTTTCCAACATGCGCGGTCAAGCTAATTAACTGGAAATTTCAAGGTTACTTAAGTGAACCAGCTTGATTTAATAGTCAATCGTGCATGTGATTTCAGAAACCAGTCTTTATCACACCTGCAAAGGTGCAACGATCACGCAATAACATAGAAACCAGAGGACAACCAAAACAGTCTTTAGGATGACCAGAATTATTTTTAAAAACAAAATAAGAGTTCCAACTAAAAATACCACATACATATAGTCATTCATTGTCGTGCATATTCGATGTATCAAATTTTCTTTCCCTCCATGTAACAGACTCAAATAAAAGACAAAGGATAAAGATATCATCTCAAATGTGGATCGATGTTTCATTGACACAGCTGAACCATATCATTCCGAGAGCTGATTAATATCGATATTATATTGTAAGTGTAAATGTCACTTGTTGCTCATGTGGTTGGAAATTGAGATGTGGCTTATCTTGAATGACAACGTCCGGAACAAACGAGACAAAAAGATTTATTTTTCATGAATCATCCCTCGACTTCCTCTTTTGTTTCACAAGGAAATAAAAGAAAACTACAAAATTAATGGTAGTTGTCGTGATAGAAAATCTTTCCCTCTTGGTTTATCAAAATCTGGGAGCAATCACATCGTGATCGGAATTTTTTTTTCTCTTGACTTTTCTTTTGAATCTGTCTACCAATTAAAAGGAAGAGACAAAACACTAAAAGAGGAAAGAAAAAAAACACCAGCAGCCAGCTGAAGTATTAAGAGTGTGTACGATTCAAATTATCATGCATAACTTTGATTATATGATTACCAAATAATCACATAATCAAGATTATGAGAAATAAAATATAATTTGAGATTGTTTGGTTCAATTTTAGAAAATGCAATAAAAATTTGTTTGTTTGGAAGTTTCATGTATAACCTATTTTAACATTTACTGTATTATCCTTGGTTCAATCCTAGATATTTTTGCAACTAAATCAATTTGATATTTGATTAATTTTTTTAGAATCAAGTAAATTAAATTAATAATATTAATGATAATAATAAGTTGATAATATATATAATAAATAAATATAATTTATTTATAATTTTAAAATTTTAAAATAAATTTATATATTTTAATAGGATAATTCAATTAGGGTTTGAAAAAGCCTATTTAAACTACTCTATTTCAGTTAGGAGTTAATTGATACAATTAACTAAAATTTTAATTAAAAAACTTAAGTTCACTCATCCGATCACTGTGTTGTCTTCACCCTCTCACCTGTGCCTCGTCTCGCTGTCGCCAGTCGCCACGCCTCGCCACCACTCCCTTCGCCTTGTCGCCACTGCTCTCCTCGTCGTTGCTCATTGGCCACTGCTCGTCGCCACCACCACTTTGCTCACAAGTCATCGGCGTAAAAAAAAAAAGGGATAATTTTGAGAAAAAAATTTCATTAACCTCCGAAATCGCTAAAAACCTTAAGCTGGCGAGGTAATCGAATTTTGGAGTTATAAGTCATTTGTTATGTGGCTGTAAAGCTATATTACTCAGGAAATTCATCATAACCTAAATCAAACAAGGTTAACCTTGAACAAATAACTAAGATTATCTACAATCACTGTAAACCAAACACGCTCTAAAGGTAGTAAAGAAAATCTGCACCAACTCAAAGAACTTTATAGACATATAAAGAAAATAAATTTAATATAAGTTTCTTGCAGCATTATTTAATATTTATCTTAAAAATTTATAAAATTAAACTTAGATACTACAAAAATTAATACTTCAATCCGATATCCATATCTGACGCAACTCATTTTATTATGAGAACATATCTTAATAATTTGTTGTTTCAAAATTTTAATTATTTGACTTTCTAATTATGTTAAATTTATATTTAGAGTAAACAAGCAATGTATATAAATATTATAAAAACTCATGTGTGCCACTTAGCTTTTAGAAGTGTAAAGTATGTTAAATGTAGGCAAGATACACAATCAAAATTATATCGTTCTGCTAGAGATTAAAAAAACAACACGAGATAATCCTTTAATCATTGGTTAAAGTAACAGAGAAGTCTTCTTTCAAACAAGAAAAAAAATAAAAAATCAAAGTAAAAACCCGACAGCCAGCTTTGCCATATGTCAACGTCCAGTTTGAATTGGCAGATTGCAATAATCTCCTATTAAATGATAAATCTTAGTTAACCTCATTGACTATCCCTGAGGGTGACCAGCTTGGCCCGATAAAAATTTCCCATCGGCCACCATAAATCGAAAAGTGCACACAACAGCCAACCCAGATGTCCAACATCCTTTGATTGCGCTCCCCATTTGGAGGAAAATTTCTGCAAATACGTCGTAGCTGGGGATCGAACCGTATTGAGTGACAACCTGGATGTTCTACCGCGGCACTATGCCCCGGGGACACAATAATCTCCTATTGAGACTACTTGAAGATGACTATGAACCAGTTATTCATTTGTCTGGCTAGAACAACGGACCTAGTTGAGTTTTTTAAAAAGAAAAAAAAAACACATTGTTATGGCTGGAAGATAACACCATTAACTGTAGAACTAGGACAACACATTTCCGATCGCAATAGATAAGAACACTAGTGCCCAACCTGCAGAAAAAGACAACTAGAACACCTATGACACAGTATCCCCGTACAACAAGCCACTTGAGGCCAAGTGATCGAGTTAAGAAAGCTAGATGCAATGCCAAGGTATGAATGGAAGTATCACACTACAATCCACTGTCCTGCAGCTACTTGATTAAACCAATAAGAAACAGCCAGAGCATGATTGGTACAAAGTCGAAACTATAGATGAGATGAGGTTCAGGAACAAGCAGACAGACCAGGCAAGCTATATTGAGAAAAAGAGGGAAACAAGGTTCTGAGAACATCAACTCAAAGCAGTAATTTTTCTCTCCAAAAGTTAACATGAGTCAAATCAAGCCAGGGAAAAGAACAAATGAAGGGAAAAAAAATCCTACTGCTGCTGACATATGTGGTGTGGGCTGTTCCTAGAACCAGCTCAAATCAGTATTCTAAGAGAAAAGTTACACCAACAATGACAAGGAATAGAACAAGTGCAAATATCTGTACTACTTTGCTTCTTCCATGGAAGTATGGCAAAAAAGAATAGCTTAGTTGGAGGTGCAGTGCTGGGGAAACCAGTGTGTGGCCTGGGACAGTTACTAGAGTCCACAATGACTTGTCAGAATGGAGTAATAGGCCCGCTAAACGGGGAACAAACATTACAGAATCTGACTCGCTGGGGGAAAAAATTACATCTAAACAACAGAGGTTGTTTAAGTGTTGATCGGAGCAAAGTTGTCAAGATAGTGATCTGGAGTTCAAAATCTTACTATCCACAATGGGCATCTAAATCTCAAATAGAATGGGAATTGATTTAATATTTCAAGAACTTAATAGGATCATATGTTCCCTTAGGTTGGATTTTAAACCCAACAAACATGAGTTAGTGTCTATACATAAGAGTGCACAACATTTTAAAGTTTGACATTTAGTACAATTAGACCATTTCTTTTATGGTATCATCTAACAAAATGTTCAAGATATAATGGTTTTTTATTAACATTTGCCCTTATCATCCATTTTATAAAAGTCATGACTTGCTGCATAAGGCAAAAATAACATATTAGTTAAATAGAATCAATAATATATCTATTCGTATATGAAAAATAAATTATATTAGATAAATTGTAGGATCCAAATCCTATGAACACTTCACCATTCCTAGACAGACCTCAGCTCAAGTTGTCAATGTCAGCCGATTCAATAAAGATAGCCGAGTTTGATGGGGAATGGAAGAGTGCATCCAAACTTGGCTGATATCATTTTAGATAATGTTCTATAATCTTATTTATCATTTAGATAATGTTCTAATAATGTATATGATTAGATAAAAAGTGATCCATATTGTATATTTGGAAGGAATGTGCCTATAAATCTTTCCCTCCCCTTAATTTGTGATTCTTCCTCAAGAATAATAAGTTCTCTTTACTTATTAATCTTTCAAGCCCTCTCAATCTCTCTCTTAGCTTCTCTAGTGTGCATCTCTAGTGAGTTAGACTTACTTTAGCAACTGTAGGAATAAGTTGTCTAAGTGCCCGCAGAGGTGAGTGGTACTAGAAGCAATCTTGTGACAGTAGATACCAAAGCAAAGTTTCCAGCATTCAGCATACAAGTATTGTGCTTAGCAAAGTAATGGCATCAGACACCGTCCTAGGAAATCAATCTCAAGCACTAAAGGAGCAGTGAACACAAGGTAGATGTGACAAGACAATAAAGGCGGATGCTATTAAAGCATGGGTTGCTACCTTGGAGCAAGCTATTTCCAAGGTGCAAGCCACCATAGAGGTCGATGTGGCAAAAATCTACCACCACACTAGAGATCGATGGCGAAGCTTCTCGTGACATGGTTGGATCTATATGGATCAACACGCATCAAAGGGCACCGGGAGTCATCTCGACGAAATCCCTCCGATACTTAAGTCATCACGGGTGTCATGGAAGAAAATAGAATAGTAAAAACATAGAAAAAGAAAACTAAGGTTAGTGTTTCATACCAGAGAGCCTTCTCATATCATTGACTTTACTATTTATAGAGGATCGTGATCCTAAACCCTAACAGGTTATTGGATCTCTGAGGTTGCGGATTGCAAGTAGTGTGTACCCTAATATAGCCCGTGAGTAACTAAGCTGGATATGCGCCATATAAGTTGTACCTGCTACATCATATAGGTTGCTCTTATAGCTCAGCTGCCCAAGCACCCCCATGCTCCCTAAGTCGGACTTCATTCGATTTTGCTTAGTCTAACTCAGAGAGGGGCTTGTGATACTGGAGAATAGGATCTCCCTCCATCTCAGCAAGTCCAACCTCTATGGTGCATATCCAACTCAATTACTCGCGATCTACATTGGGGGATGACCCATACACAACTTGCAACCTCAGAGATCCAATAACTAATTAGGGTTTGGGACTATGATCTTCTATAAATAGTAAAGTCAATGATATGAGAAAATTCTCTAATATGAAACACCAACCCTAGTTTACTTCTTCTACATTTTTATTATTCTATTTTCTTCCATGGCACCCATGATGACTTAAGTATCGAAGGCTTCGCTGGGATGATTCCCAATGCCTTCTGATGCATGTTGATCCATGCAGGTCCGACCACGTCGCGAGAGGAAGCTTTGTCATCAATCTCTAGTGTGGCGGTATATTTCTGCCGCATCAAAGGTGATTATTGCCAATAGCTTGAAGGAAGATATGTCTGAGGTAAAGTCCATTATTGGAGATCTCACCAAATGTCCAGATGGGGTAGAGACAGAATGTGGTGGGCTAGATGATGCCACCAAGAAGGTCATTCTCAATTGCAAAAATGCTTACCATGTGGATATGCAATCCATCACTTAGGAGCTCACCAAACTTAAGGCATTTGTGCAACATGAGTTGTGGGATTTACGATAAAAAATGGAAGCATACATACATGAGGAGAGTCATTGGCACGCATGTGGGACTAGCTCATAGTGTTCAAGTGCCAATATCCTTAACTTTATCCCAATGCAACAATAGTCGTTTACAAGGGTACTTGCAATGCCAAGGAGGTTGTTTCTTGTAAAACTTTGAGAAGTGTTTTTGACTTCAAGAGCATAAAGAATGATGCTTCGAGGATCAATGGTACATCCATCTACTTATAAGATAATGCGTAGTTATCTATATAAGGCATTTATTAAATCACCTAGACGATGTTAAATATGAAAGGGTTTCCATATTAATTAAAATTTATATTAATAACTTTTAGTTTTAAATTTAAGAATTAAAAATATAGGTATTTTAGATAGGGTTTGTCTATGTATGTGATAGTTTAAAAGTGGATAGGCTGGAACAAAATAGAATACAACTTAAACAACTAAGTTTCATATTCAGAGTTATTAATTTTAATTTTTAAAATAAAAATATGAGATGGGGGTGTTATGTAATTTAAAATTAGCAATAAAATTAATTAAAATCTTTTAATTATTTTTTCTAACTATTTTAAAACAATTGATTCTAAAATTTGATATGACCAATACTAAGTTTTTAATATGGCCGATACAAATACCAATACCAATAATCATGCTGAAGCTTGGTAACCTTGGATAGGAGAAAATTACCTATAGCAGAAAGAAGACAAAGCAACATATTGAAAATCCTGTACTGGAATTGGCATACGCCAAGATTGAAAATCCTAGGTGCATGCTTGGATTGAGAGGTTTTGTTTGTAGAACTGTCTCGGACTTTCAGATCAAGATTAACAAAAAAATAATCATTGCAAAAGGTGAAATTATCAACAATACACAAATAGAAAGACAGAAATATACCACCTTATTTCATGGCAACTAGACATGTATTCCCTAAACTTCTTTCTCAGACAGCTCACAACTAACTCCTTTTGCCTTTTATGAAACTCAAAAAACGATGAGGTTAGGACTGTTAGAAGTACATTCCCGTTTTTCAAGTTGCTCCTCAGCATTGGCCAATATCAGCTATCATGAATACTGATTTTGTGGGTAGTTGGCCTCCACGTGGCTGGGTCGAAGTCAAGAGTCAAGGCTGCCTAAAAGTCAAAGGGCACGTGAAATCATAACTGAACAAGACCCATGGCAGCCAGCACCCGACTCCGACTCCTAGGCCTCACGACGCCCAACTCTAACTCCTAGGTCTCATGGCGCTCAACTCTGACTCATAGGCTTCTCAGCGTCCAATTCCAGCTCCTATGTTCTCTCAACACCCACTTTGACTCTGAGGTTACCCAACCTCGACAGGTATGATATTCGACCTTGGCAAAGATAGCAAAACTAGTAGAGAATGTGGGGACTGTGGGGCAGCGTTAGTAATGCATACTGGGGAAATGTGGGACGGCGTGTGTCATAAAGTAAGGGGGCCTTTGAGGACATAGCCCTCCTTCAACGAACACATGAGGAACAATGGATAGTGGGTTTTGCCCTTTTATCGGAGGGAAGAGTATAAAAAGCCCGCCCCCTTCCCCCTGGGGTACACCTCTTTGGCCACTTCTTTCTACTTTTCTAGTTCTTTTATTCCAATTGTCAGGTTGGGGAATGCAGAGACGATAATGGCGAGGAACCCCGAAGGTGGACCTTAACGCAACCCTATCTTCCTTAGTGAAAGCGGAAGGAGTGATCTCAAATGAGGGTAGAGAGGGAGAAGCCTCATCGGTGGCCATGGCTAAAACCTAGGAAAGTTAATGGATAAAAGAAAAACTTACAGGAGTAGAGAGGTTGTTGGACGTGTGAAACGGCGGAAGGGAAAGAAGAAGCGTCAAATGAACTGACACCTCACAAGCGATGGCCTTAATAAAGGTCAATCACGCCTACACGAGCCATCCGATGGGGGGCCCTAAAAGGCAGACATCTAGGCTCCACCATCAAATTAAACGACGTGGCACCTATCACCTCGGTCATCCCCTCCGCATGGTCTGACAACGGATCGTGTGATTTGGCACCCTTACCTAAGCAATCCCAGCTTAATGGCAGGTTGATTGCCATGATGATCACCATCGCCACAACTACGACGAGCATTAATTGACGGTGTGGGATCTCACCAATTCCCAATGCATGGTCTAGTCACTCTAACTCAACGATTGTCAGCAACCCAGGTGAACATGACCAAGCCCAAGGTCCCCTAAACCCATCAAACAGTAACAACACACCTAAGTCCAATCAGTCAGACTACTGCCTCCTTCGACTAAATTTGAAGGGAAGACTTGTGATGTGGTGGGTGGTCGGCCTCCACATGGTTGGGTCAAAGTCAAGAATCAAAGCTGCCTAAAGGTCAAAGGGCACGTAAAATCATAATTTGAACAAGACCCACGACAACCGATGCCTGACTTTGACTCCTAGGCCTCACAACGCCCTACTCTGACTCCTAGGCCTCACGACACCTGACTTATAGGCCTCACGGTGCTTGACTCCGACTCCTAGACCTCACGGTGCTCGACACCGACTCCAACTCCTAGGCCTCATGCGCTCAACTCTAACTCCTAGGCTTCTCGACGACTGACTCCAACTCCTATGTCTCTCAACGATCAAATTCAACTCTAAGATTACCCGACCTCGATAGGTATGATATTCGGCCTCGGCAAAAATAGCAAAATAGGTAGAGAATGTGGGGAGCGTGGAGCAGCGCTACTAGTGCATACTAGGGAAACATGGGACAACGTGCATTGTAAAGTAAGGGTCTTTAAAGACGTGGTGCTCGCTCAACGGACACGTGAGTAACAAGGGATAGTGGGTTCCGCCCTTTTCTCAAAGAGAAAAGTATAAAAAGAAGCTTGCCCCAATGGATGCAGGTACGCGCACATGGCGCTCCCTCAACGAACACATGAGGAACAAGGGATAGTGAGTTCTGCCCTTTTCTCGGAGGGAAGAGTATAAAAAGATGCTCGCCCCGCAAGCGCAGGTACATGCACACCTCTTTGCCCACTTCTATCTACTTTTCTAGCTCTTCTTACTCTAGTTGCCGAAGCTAATTTGAGCGTTGAAGTGATTGAACCAAGGTCCGCCTTGGCCCCATTCTAACTCTCCTCCAGTCTTGCAGATAGCATGCAATTCTGGGTGTTTAGTCTTCACGGCCGTTGACCTATCACCGACCTTCTCATTGGTGGTTCCTTCCTCTTTGATCTCGGACCAGATCAAATAGCTTTAAAACTATTCCGCATCTATGCTTTCATCATATAGTCAAATTGTCTTAGCACTCTAAGGAGACACCATTCATAGCATGGCTATTAAGAGAGAATTATGATAAAAGGATTCCCATCTTCATCCTCAACAGTAATCCAGAATTCACTAAAATTCCTTTTGTTTAACTAAAAAATCTGATAAAAGTGCAGGTTATCTGAGTTCATTTTTTTTTTGAAGCATTCCTTTTCAGAACGACATGTTCTCCAATCAACATGATCTCAAACACGTTTAATTCTACAGTGCAATTTTTTACATAAATCTGTAGATGCTTTGTCTTAATCTATAACAAGATCACGTGATACTTCTCACTACTATGTAACCCCAGAATCAAATTCCACAAGCTAAAGACATGGTGCAGCGAAGAATATTTACTTTGAATAAATAGAATAAAAGGGGTAGAAACTCAGCTTCCAATAAAATCTGTTAAGATCCAAATAGTTAATAGTTCCTGTATATCAGTGGAGAGATCTGGATAAATATCTTAAGTTGTATGCAATTTCTTGCACGGAAAAATAAAAATAAACCAAAAAACTATGCAATTGTCATCCAAACTCCAATTCATCAACTTATCTAATTGTAACAAGTTCTAAGCAGTATGGTGACTTTCATAACTCCGTTAAATTTCATAAGCATTCACGCTAAGTTTGCTAGAGCCCTGCAATGCGCTCAAGGAGCCACAAAATCTAAGGCAAACAACATACGAATATAATAGCCGACTCAACAACAAAGTAGTGAACTAGCGGCATCACTGGAGCAAGGGCAACCAAATAACTCTAAAAGGCAACCAATCGTACAAAACCTACAGAGATGTCATAATCCCAAGAACTAACCCTGTATTTTCGTTGACAAATGATAGGAAGCTGAATCAAATGATCCAAACCCTAACTGATCAGGACGATCTCGCCTAGTTGCGTTAGACGTAAGCAAATAAACATCGATGTCAAGAGTTTGAGGACTGACCCGCGAAGTGTATGAGACAGAGAGAAACATGGACGCCGTAGCCTCCGCCGCCTCCACCACCACTTCCGTACGACGCTGCTACTTAGGGCTTTCGCCGTCGCCGCTGTCGCAGGGGAAAGGATTAAAACATCTCGACGGCGGGCAGGAAGGACTAAAATTTCTGGGACGCCCTTTAATACACTTAGAACAGTTTGAACGGTAAATTTTCAAAAGACACATGTTAAATTTCAGAACTCAAAAAATGTAAAAAATACATCTAATTATAATTTTATCCTTGTATGTGTATATAACTCCTCTTCTCTTTCCTATGTACTCAACTTCTCTTTTTTCCCTCTTCTATTTTTTTCTTAAATTAAACTAAACTAATTTAAACATCATTTAAACTTTAATAAATAAGCCTCTAAATTTATTTATTTTTAATTTTAATTTTAAAATGTTAATAAAAAATTAAAAATATAAAAAGAAGGTTAATAAAATATTAAAAATATCTTTTTATTTTTTAATATCTAATTACAAAAAAATTAAAATTAATAACTAGAGTTGATTTTATTAATAAAAATAATAATAAATCACTTTGATGTTGGTTCAAAATTAGTACCACAGCTTAAATACAATATTATTTTGGTGTTGATTTTTAAGTATCAATATCACAGTATTCTAAAAGTTTAAATCATTTTGAGTACTGTTGGGAGGGCTTTGACATAGTAAAAGAAGATTTATTGGTGGTGTTCTTTAGAAATCAGTATTATAGTATTCTGAAAGTTCAAATCATCTTGAGCACTATTAAAAGGGTCTTAAAATAGTAAAAGATGACTTATTTAGACTCAGGTTCACCTAATAAATCCACAAGAGTTGAAAGAAGCTCAATCGGAGTTTTTTAGGTCCATCAATAAATTTTTATTGAAACTCATTGATAGATGTAGATGACTTAAATTTCTAAAATTTTATAATGAGATTAAAGTGTGGAATATGTAGAAAGTAGATATTTTAAGAAATCATAATCCTGAGTCTCCAAGACGAAGTTATTTGTCTGTGCCAATTTACAAAAGATAAACATTCTAAACCTTTTTTTTAATAATATTGGAAATCCTTTACAATGATAACGAAGGGCATATTTAGACTCTTGGGCACTGTAGAAACCTACATGAGTTAGAATGAGCCCAATCAGAGCTCTCTAAGTCCATTAATGGATCTTTATCAAAATTCATTGATGGACCTAGACGACCTGGATTTCTAAAATTTTATAATGAAATGGAAATGTGGAGTGTGTAAAGGTAAATATGGTAATAAATCCTGATTTTGAGTCTCTTACACAAAGTTATAGGCTTGTGCCACTTGACACAAAGTTTGAAACTTTCTAAACCAATCGAACAATATTGGGAATCCTTTACAATGATAACAGAGGGCATCCTTGAACTTCTGGGTGCTATAAAAATTTACAGGAGTTGGCATGGGTCCAATCAGAGTTTTCTAGATCCATCAATGAGTTTTAATCGAAACTCATTGATGAACCTAGGGTATTGAATTTTTCAAATTTTATCATGAGATGAAAGATGTTAGTGTGTAGAATGTCTATATGATGTACAATCCTGATCTGAATACACGTAGGTGAAGTTATGGTCGCATGTCAACTAACACAAACTGTGGTGTTGATTTTTGAAGACCAGCACCACAATGATGCTGGTCTTCATAAACCAGCACCACAATGTTGGTTCTGATCAACACTGTGGTGCTGGTTTCCAAAGATCAACCCCACAATATTCTAAAATTTTAAATCTTTTTGAGCACTATTGAAAGGGTTTTAAAACAGTAAAAGACAGTTTATTTAGACTCAGTGATAAACCTAGGGTATTTGAAGCTCTCTAGATCCATCAATGGGTTTTGGCTAAATCTCATTGATAAACTTAGACGATTTGAATTTTTGAAATTTTGCAATAAGATGGAAGTGTAGAATGTGTAGAAGGTAGATATGGTAACAAATCCTGATTTTTAGTCTCCCACATGAAGTTATAGGTCTATATCAATTGGCATAAAGTTTGAAACTTTCTAAACATTTTGAGCAATGTTGGATATCTTTACAATGATAATGAAGGGCACCCTTGGACTTCCAGGCACTGCAGAAACTTACATGAGTTGAAATGTTTTCGATCATAGCTCTCTAGGTCCATCAATGAATTTTGATCAAAACTCATTGATAAACCTAGGGTATTTGAATTTCTAAAATTTTATCATAAGATGAGAGAGATTAGTGTGTAGATGGTATATATCATGTCAAATCTTGATCCTAATACACGAGGCGAATTTATAATCGCATATCAACTAGCACAGACTGTGGTGTTAGTTTTTAAAGATCAGTATCAAAGTAGTACTGATCTTTAGAAACTAGCACCACAAGATTGGTTCAATCACACACTGTGGTGTTGGTCTTCGGAAACTAACACCACAGACTGTGTTAGTTGACACGCGACCATAACATCACCTACGTGTATTAGAACCAGGATTAGACATTATATATACCTTCTATATACAAATATTTTTCAATTTATGGCAAAATCTCAAAAATCTAAATACTCTAAATTCATCAATGGATTTCGATCAAAATTCATTGATGGACTTAGAAAGCTTTGATTGAACCCATTACAACTCTTATAGATTTTTATAGTGTTCGAAAGTCCAAGGATGTCCTCGGTTATTATTATAAAGGATTCCCAACATTACTCAAATGATTTAGAAAGTTTCAAACTTTGTGTCAATTAACACGAGTCTATAACTTCATGTAGGAGACTCAGAATTAGGATTTCTTACCATATTTACCTTCTACACACTCCACACATCTCATTGTAAAATTTTAGAAATCCAATTGTCTAGGTCCATCAATAGGTTTTGGTCAAACTCCATTGATAGATTTAGAGAGTTCTAATCGAGCTCATTCCAACTCATATAGATTTCTTCAGTGCTCAGAAGTCCAAATGTGCTCTTCGTTATCATTGTAAAGGATTTTCAACATTGCTTAAAAGGTTTAGAAAGTTTCAAACTTTGTACAAATTGACACGAACCTTGGACTCTAGAACACTATAAAAGCTCCTATAATAATAACCTTGAACTTTGTACAAATTGACATGAAATAATAATAAATTATAAATTTATTTATTTTAATAGAAAAGCTCTTGTCATATTATTACTGTTTATTCATGTTCTACCAAACAAGTTTGGATTGGTGTATGATTCTGTTAATATTTACAATAATATATTTATAATAATTTATAAAACTTATAAATTTAAAGTCTTTATACTATATTAAAAATAAAAATAAATACAAACAAAATTTAAAAAATCGATAAAAAATTTAATAAGGAATGATTGGAAAAAGATCCTAATTTGTATGCATTAGAGAGAAGATTACTTGTAAAAGTTTCCTTCTCAGGAATATTTAAAAGAGCAATTTATTTTTAAAACTATTAAAAGAAATATAAATAAAAATGTCGAGTCGAGATGGTTCTATCATATATTTTAAAATGGATGTCAAATCATACAAGCCGTTGTTTCGTCTTTATAGAGCAAAGTAACGATCCCAGTCACGGTCACCCACATTTGCACCCACCAAACTCTGCTTCCATGTATACTTTTCTTCGGCCACGTCGTCTGAAGACCCTTCTCTCATTTGCTTCCTCTGCTTCTCCGCCCTCTCTGTCACCCTCTCCACCGCCACATCGAACGCGTCCTCGAACTCCGCCGCTCCTCTCCGGCGATCGCCGTACACCAACCTCGGCAGCATGCCCACTACCTCCTCTCGCATTGCCACCACTTCCTCCGCCGTGAATTTCCGAAGCGCCAGCTCGATGCTCTCGTTTCCCTGCCTCACCACCTCCTCCGGCAGGAACACCGAGTACCTCCGGTAGTCCCGCGGCAGGTGCCATTCGTACTGCGTGTAGGCGGAGCCGGGGTGGAAGAATACCGGCACGCATCCGGCGACCATGGCGTCGAAGGTGGAGCGCCGCGTGGGGGAGTCCCCCACCGGCTGAAGGCAGAAGACGGAGCTTTCGAACAGAGCCATTATGCGGAGAGGGGAGAAGCACGCGCTAGCCCGTTCGCCGTCGCAGTCGATCAGCTTGCATCTTGAGGAGGCGCGGCACTGCTCGATGGAGAGGTCGCGGAGGGAGGCAGTGGAGTTGGGCGGCCGCCATCGAGGTGCGCCGGCGAAGGAGAAGAGCCACGGTCGGCTCTGTTTCAGGACTCTCTTTTGCCACGCCGTGAGCTCGTCTACCGTGGAAGGGTGGAAGTACGTCGGGTAGGGAATCGCCATGTCGTTGCGGTGCCATGGACTCGATTCAATAATCTGTCGAAATTATTAACGAAACCAAATCGAAATCGAAACTTTTCAGTAGTTTTTAACTAAAAATCGAACAAAAAATTGCAGATAGTTTTCATAGTCTCACCAGCGTCGTCATGTTCTCGAGCTCGGGGAGAAGCAGCAGCTTGCTGCCCCAATCGCCGTCCTCCGTCCACCGCCGGAAGTCCCAAGTAATCCTCCCAGAGACCATGAAGTGGTCCCTCCCGCCCATCGCCGCCCACTCCGGTCTCGACCGGAGCCACCGCACAAGCTCCAGAGGCGCCGCGTCGCGCACGGAGGCATTAGATCCCCAGAGGTGGTGCCCCATCTCGAGCCCGGGGTAGAACGGCACGAACACGGCGGCGGCGCGGGCGGGGTCGTCCGGTGAGGCACTCGTACTGCCGCATTCGACCATGGAATATGAGTTCCAGCGCGAACTGGTCAGTGGCGTACCAGTCGCCGCCGAGGGCGCGGCCAAAGCCGCCGTTGTCGGCCAGGCGGCAGGCGTCGCCGGCCCAGCGGCTGAACACGCAGCAGTTTCGAACGAGATCAACATTAAAACGCGGCGGAAGCTCCTGAACAAAGATATACCTCCCGTCGCAGAGGGAGCTGGTCAACCGAGTCGTCGCCGGCAAGCTTAGTTCGCCCGACAGCAAGATGAGATAACTGAGGAGGAAGGAGACAGCAACGGCGTAGCACAGGCGGCAGCGGGCGGAGCCGCCTCCGCCGTGACCGAGATGATGAACCACGAAGCGAACCGAGGCTTTGTTTCCGATAGACATTGAAGAGGACGAACGGAAGAGACAAGATGCTGAGAGTGTACTCAGCTTTTTGGTGAAGAACCAGAGATTTAACGAGTGTTTTGTACTGTTTTACACATGTAAATAATTAAATTGGCAAGTAAATCGACCGACACTTCAACTTTGAAAGAAGCAACGATAATATTGATTTAGAATATTCAAATTGATCTCGAATATAACTGACTAGGTTAAGATGAAATAAAATTATAAAATTAAATAAAAATTTAAATCTCTTTTGTAAAAGATGAAATTTGTTATCTTAGTGGTCTCATATGATCGGTCGATCCCATGACCATCTGTGAGGAGGTAAATCGAGAAACTGCAGTTGAGGAGGTAAATCGAGAAACTGCAATTGATCACGACACAGGAGGGTATTACCTGGCGAAGCCAGAATTCGAATCATTGTCCTCTTCTACAACTCTGCTACGTCGTAACCAACTCAGTTATGTCCCGAGGAATAAAAATTTAATTCTCGATAGCAAGTGAGAGAGCCAAAAAAGTTTATCATAAGTCAATAATAAATTAATCGAGTAAAGTAGGAATGTATCATTTATACAATGAGTATACTACAATTTAATAACACTTAAAATGTAATTTAATAGTATCTAAATTGTAATTTGTAACAGTTCATTTAATAATATCTATAATAAAATTTAGTAATACTTGCATATAATAATATTTTACATTATGTATGTATATAAATAATAGTAATGATGATGATTGTACATCGGTCCAACTGTAAACGTGTACGAAAGCAATTGGACCACTGTGGGATCCAATGCAATGAGAATGGATCCAATCGATTAAGGTGATTTGTCTTATCTTAAAATTCATGTGATGTCGGGTATATGTGTCATTAGTTAAATATCATTAGGTAACTTTGTTTCATTCATCATTTTTCATAATTTTATTCGAAAAAAATCAGAGTTTTTCGAAAACAAAAACAAAAATTATAATTGAGAGAGTGAAGACGACGAGAGGTTCCTCGATATTAATGACTCAAAATAAGTATGCTTTAGTTAGTTCACTCATGTTGAATGATGCTCAATTCTCACTTTACCCGTCTATTGTTGCATCTAGTTTTCATATTGAGTGTATAAAATTGGTATAGCTCGTGACTTCACATATAAATAGAGAGATAATAATATGTTTGTAATGACTTCGACACCTCTTATCGTATATTAATCTTACATCTTCTTCCTTCTTAGGTAGATGTAATGTCGTTGATAGGAGTGAATCATAAGCATATTTTTTTAAAATAAAATAACTAGTGACGATATTTCAAGTTAATAGAATAAAATTTTAACAAGAAAGAGTATTGATTCGCTACGTCACCAACACTCCATCGGAATGTTTTAATTATTTGAATAACAGTTAAAATATCACTAGTCAAAGACTCCAACAATCGATTGTTGCAATATGCTATTTTGACCTCTCATAATTGCAAAGCCAACTTCATGATGCAAACAGTATAAAACTATTTTTAAAATAAAATAAAATAAAATTATAGAAAATGGTACAATTGGTGGTTGATTAATTGATCAATAACTATGAAAGTTGACCGCATTAATTATTAATTAAGGCTGCCTTAGTAGCATGAGAAGAGTGTTTGGACTTTGCGAGCTAAGGAAGGATAAATAGCACTGATCATTTTTTACCTTATTTGTGGACTCGGCATTTAAATACCAACGGAAATCTTGACTCAAACTTATAACCATATACACAATTCCGAAATTTATTTGGTATTCGTCTCTTAAGCGATTAATCTAAGTCAGACATTCAAAAGTTTACTCTGTCATTTCGCAACACCATCAATCGACTAATACTCCTATTTCAACTTTATTAAAATTGAATTCTCATCTTATTGTTGGTGCAATCAACCTCAGGTCAAGGTTGACCAAGTTGATCAAGCTTGGTTTGACTCGAGTTGGATTTTAATGTTTGATCAATATGTTGGTTATATGTCAAGTAGGTTCAAATTGATCGAATACTTGATGACGGAAAGTCCAAGTGGGTTATGGAGGATCAGACACTTGACACGAGATGGAAAATCCAAGTGGATCATGAAGGACCAAACGCTTGACACGAGATAGAAAATTTAAATGGGTCCAGGTTGATCAGACACTTGATGATCGAAAGTCCAATAGGGACGTTGACAAGAGGAAAGTTCAAGTAGATCAAGGTTGACTAGACACTTAGTGATTTGAAGTCCTAGCAGTCAAGGTTAATCGAATGTTAGACAACAACGAAATCCTGGTAGGTTGAGGTCAACTAGATACTAGGCAACGAGGAAGTCCCGACAAGTCAAGATTGACCGAATGTCAAACAACGATAAAGTCCTAACAGGTCAAAGTTGACCATATGCTAGGCAACGAGACGTCTTGATAGGATGATCGGATGTCATGCAAAGGAAGTCAAAAACAACATAGCAAACTTTCGAAGGTCATAACTTTTGACTCAGATATCAGAACGAGATGATTTTTAGTGCGAAACGAAGCTCATTTAGAGATACATCTTTTACTCAATCGATTTGATTGATTATGTATATAAGTTGACTAATTTAGATCAAAATCGAATAGAAGCAAATCGATTCAATTAATCAGGGTAATCAGTTGACCGATCAGAATAATCAGTTGACTAGTGCTGTTTTAGAAGTATACATAAATGAATTGATTTGACTAATTAAAAATCAATCGATTGATATTTGAAAATTGACAAAATCAGACAGATTTCAAAAGATTCAGAAGTCATTATTTGATCACTAACTAAATTAATCGACTGGTAGATGATATCAGTTGACTGATAGACGAAAATCAACCCTAACATCAACTGTATAAGTAGAATTTTGCTTGAATGAGAAGAAATCCGTTCTTGGGAGTTTGAGGACGAAGTGCTGCTACATTTCTATACCAACAAGAGCTTGTTCCAAGTAACAAGAAATCATCCAAAATAAGATCTCATTGGTAAAAGTATTTTTTTTATTTGTATTCGCATTCCTATTTCTTGTTGTATTGTTGTGTTATTGTAAGAACAAACTTGTGAAAGGCTTCTCCACTTCCGTAAGGTATTCGAAAAAGAGGAGTTCATAGTGGAAGTAGATAGCTCAAAGTGGGCCCTTGGATTAGTCGCCTCAAGGAGACAGATACCAAGTAAAATCTCGGAGTTGCAAATGTGGAGTCACGTTTGAATCAAGATTTCCGCTTTCCATTCAAATGACGAACATAAGATCAAAACAAGAAGCGATTGGAGTTATTCGCCCCCCTCTAACTCGCATGGATCCTAACACTATTGGCTTTCGAAATAGAATCAATCAATTGATATAATGAATCAGTCAAATTGATTCTCTTCTATTTGCTTCTGAAACAGAATCAGTTGACTGAATCGATTCTCTTTTGTTTGCTTCCGAAACATAATCAGTTGACTGATATCACTTATCAATCAAATCGATTCTTTTCTGTTTATTATTAAAATATAATCAATCGACTGATATCATAAATCAGTCGAATCGATTCTCTTCTGTATACATCCGAAATAGAGTCAGTCGACTTATATTCCTTATCAATCAATTCGATTTTCAAATCAATCAGACCAACATGTTAATCAATCGACTGATATATAGAATCGAAGCTAAACAGAAGACTTTCCAGGATATCAGTCGATTGATGATTCACTTCCAATCGACTGTACTAATATCAATCGATTAGATATCATGATCAGATGACTGATGGAAGTTTTTGGTTATTCTAACAACCGAATTCGTTAAGAGTTTTCTATTTAGTGTCCCTATTACCTCTTTGGACTTTTGATGCATCCTTCCCCTCAAAACTAATTCACCCCTATATCTGATCTATGATACATTCGACTTTTCTTCTCTTGCTAAGAATTTGATGATCGACCTTTTGGGACTTCAATTGCCTCACATCTAGCCTTCTGATCTGTAAGGATTTCCTCTCGCCAAGAGTTCGATTCTTGACTTTCTTGGACTTCCCTTTGCCTTACATTTGGTCTTCTTACCTGTAAGGACTTTCCTGCACACTTGATACACAAATGAGATTTCTTATAATTTTGCTCTAAGCTTTATTGATGTCAACCATCAAAACTATAACTCATGGGCACAATTGTATCAACAAGATTGACATATTAAGAGGAAGCTGAGGGCTCGAGAAGTGACCCAAGTCTAAGTGGGATTCTATTGGATGAATGTTGAGCGCTTTGGAAGAGGATTCATGTTGGTTGTGAAACGAAGTTGAGCATTTGGTTAGCCGAGTGCTTGAGAGCAAAGAGCTTGAGTGGCCTTCCCAAGTCCTACTCAACATAGTCGACTAGGCTTCCCAAGTCCGAATGAGACATCGTTGGATGAAGGCTGAGTGATCGGGAGCACAAACCCCGAGTGATATTCTTGAGTCCGAATGGGATATCGCTAGATGAAGGCTAAGTGCTCAGGAGCGCAAACCCCAAGTGACATTCCTGAGTCCGAATGGGACATCGCTAGATGAAGGCTGAGTGGAGTGCAAATCTCGAGTGGCCTTTTTCGAGTCCGAATGGGACGTTGTTGGACAAACGTCGAGTGCTCAGGAGCTCAAATCCCTAGTGGCCTTCCCCAATCTGAATGGGAAGTTATTGGATGAACGTCAAGTGATTGGGGAAGAAGACTAATGAGTCAGGAGTGTTCGAGAAAGGAAACTGACAAGTTGAGAGTGCTTTGAAAAACAAACTAGCGGGTCAGGAAGTGAGGTCAGATGGTCAACAGTAACTCCAGATACCATCAATATTCTTGAAGTTTATTTGGAATAAAATAAACTCTTGTCAATAGAAATACTAATGTTATGGAGTCGATGAGATTATCTATTTGCAAAGGGGGATTTTAAAAAAACACATTACGAAGATTCATTGTTTTCAATAACTTCAGTGGATAGAGTAACAGTCGTACTGTTTGAGCATTGCATGTCTTTAACATTGATAGGGTTAAGAAAAACTCGATAAAATTTGTAAATATTAGTGAAAGATGTTCCACTTTGAATTGACTAACATTAGGGATGAGAGACTCTTTTCTGCTTGTGCACTTGTAAGGATGCTCACGGTAGAGCCGTCAATTTTGATTAAGTCTGTCGGATTAGTTTTCTCCGCTGAATAATTTAAGCGGATTGGGTTGAAATTTTATCAATCCATTTTAAGGTGGATTCAGGTGGGTCGATCCGTCTATGCCTGCGACCCGCGTGGGTTGACCTGCGATCCATGTGGGTTGGCCCGTAGGTTGAGAAAATTTACTTTTTTTTCTTCAAAATTTAAAATTAAAGGAGAAAATTTAATGAATTAATGGGTTAACTCGTTTATACCGCAATACAAACTTAAAGTTTTAAATTTGACCCATTTAAACTATAAATCCAAACTTAAAAATTTTAATATTTTTTATTTTTTTAATTTTTTGATAGACTCGTGGATTGGCCCGCCTAACCCGCGACCTGTCTTAAATTAGATTGGATTGGGTTGAAAATTTTTTAATCCGCCAAGTTGGTAGGTCGGCCCACCCCGTCCTGCCATATAACGGGTTTCTGACTGGTTAGCCCATCCCGTCATGGGTTGGCTCGTTTGGCAGATTTAGCTCAGGGTCTGAATTTCACTAAATCTAGTTGACTCGTATATAAATAAATTAGTGATTGACTTGGAATGACTAACTTTCAACAATTGACTATGTACTTTAAGTATGTAACGAACACATTAATGGCTGACTTTGAATGGTCAATCACCGTTCGGACACATTAGTGACTTAACATAGTTCAACACACTTCCTTGCTCGACAACTCTGCCTCCCCGCTCAACAGCACTGCCTCCCTACTCGGTAGATCCAACCATAGGTCGGAATTGATGGTTCGACACTCAAAACAGTTGATTCAAAATTTTTTAACTTAACCTTAACTTTCTAAGGTCATTACAATTTATGTACAATTTGGAATCGTCAATTACCGTTTAGAATTGTCAATTATGGTTTAGTTCACGATTCACAAAAGATTCTAGATTATTATTTATATTTTATTTTTTAAAAAATATTTAATATTTTATAAATGTGAAAAACTAAAATTAAAAAAAGAATGTGAATTTATTTAAGTTTCTATCTATCCACTTAAGGTATAAAAGAATTAAAGTCACTTAATTCATTAGTTCTTTCATATCAAAATCTTTTACTTTTACCTCTAAAATTTATATTTCTTTTATTTTTTATAATTTTTGTTCAATCATCAAATAATATTTGAGCTTCTAAAAAGTCAAGAGGCAAAGTAGTTCTTGAAAAATATTATAGTAAATCCTAAACCATCTCTTTTTTTTTAAATACCAATGATTGTTATCTAACAGTAATTTTATTATAATTTAGTGTGATACATATATATATATATATAACCAGTTATACGTTTGGATTAATTTTTATATTTGATGATAATTTTTACTATATATATAATTTTATTATTAAACAAATTATATCTCTTAGTAAATTTATTATTGGATATGTATATATAGTCAAATAGTCTCAAATTGAATTTTGAAGGGATAAAAAGATAAAATAAGATCAATACGTAGCTTATATTAAAAGAGTTAAATGAAATTAATAAATTTAATGAGTTAAAATTAGAATAGTCCCACATTAAAAATTTTAAAGCACATGATTTAATTTATATTCAATGGTACCATTAATATCATTAAATATTATTAAATGAAAGATTTTCATTGAAAATTTCTAAAATAATTTAAAATATAAAGATTTTTACGAATAACACACACAAAACAAACAAGAGACACCTCAATTTCATGTGGTTCAGAACCTCCAACTCTTACTTTAAGGCCTAGAATCCTAACAGTATCATCATTATCTTTCTACTTACCAAAGATCTTCTAGAGATGAAGAAACATCTTCACTATCTTTTTACTTACCAAATATCTTTCAGAGGTGAAGAAATCTCTTACAAGACTTGTTCTAAATAAATAATTTGCACAAGAAAATATTTATTAATTTCTTTAAGGTCTAGAATACAATGACACTTCACCTCAAAACCTCTAAGAATCGACATCCGACATCTTCCAAAATTCCTCGCTTACTGGCTTTAAGTTGTAATTGAAAATCACCCAACAGTTGACTGATAACTCTCACCAATCAATTATTTTCCAAAATTCAAATGTTATCAATTATTTTTCCAAAATTTGAATGTTATACCTATAGAATGGCTTTTCGAGCTCAACAGTAACCACAACAATTGACTTTTATATCCTATCAGTCGACTGTTGTATTAATAAATGATTTTTCAAATCAATTTAGAAACTTTCTATTCGCTGCAATAGTATCATTAATTAATTGCTCATACCTAACAATTGACTGATATATCACAGACTACCTTAAAACCCCTTCAAATCCCAAATGATGTGGCGAGAATGTCAGAAGTCATGTGGCGGATCCAAGACTCAATCAACGTTGAGCTTGATGGGTCCAACTCAAAGTCAGAGCTCGAGTCAAGCCAGTATGATGTGGCCAAAACACCAAGAGCCACGAGGCAGATCCAAGACTCGGTTAATGCAAAGCCCAATCAATCTGATTCTAGTCGGAGCTCAATGCAAGTCCATCTAATTCATGACAAGCTCAAGTCAAACCAATTTGACTCTTCGGAGTTTAACTCAAGTCAACCTAACACACAATCAAGCTCGAATCCAATCAACAAATCGCTCTCGAGCTCGAATGCAACACGACAATTATGATGGCGCTTGTTAGAGAAGGGTGCCGCCCTTTGATGAAGAAAAAAGAAATACATCATTTGGAAATCCTAACCACCCTTCACTCCTTATATGCACGGTAATGTACTATTTCACTTCATTATTGCTCTCTCCTTCAGAATTTGACTTGAGCATCAGAGAATTTTGCTAAGGTCCTTCTTTACCTTTTTTCTAATCCTTTTTTTCAATCCTTTCAATATTCCTTACTTATTCACCTTTGCTAGAAACCTCCATCCAAGCCAAATAATTTTTCACCCGATGCTCCAGAGTCCTTGTGTTGCCGACCTAACAATCGTTGACTTGATAGAAGCCGACCTGAGTATAGCCAACCTGATGTACATCCGACCTACTAAAATAACTTAGTTACAATTGTACCGAGGAGTCAACCCATCTCCCGGTCTCGACTGGATCGCTGAATTTATAGTTTAGGGATTTATCAATTGATTGTTAGTCTATAACAATCGACTTATATCTCTATTTCAACCATATCAAAATTAAATTATCACCTTACAAATTCACTACCCACAATGTTCCACGTTGTCTTCGGAACAGAATACTTTAATGTTTTTAGAAAATTGAATTTTAACAGCTGTTGAAAACTCATGATATCAAATAACTTAGTTTCACGACGCATTAAGTAATACAAATAAATCACGAGAAATCATTAATATTTCGATTCACCCATAGTTGGAATAGTTGAAGGTCTTCAAAGATTAAACTTTATCAGATTAATTAAAGGGCTTATAATCAAGATTTATCATCATTAAATGGTAGAGCAGGTTGCTTGTCAAACTGATAAAATTAAAATGTTAAGAAATTTCAAACGATTCTACAATAATTCTAAGTTTACCACTTGAGGCAATAGTTTGAATAATGACATACAAAAGACATAGCTAAGTCTACCTATACTTAGTTAAAATAAAACTAAATTGAATTATAATTAACTCATTTAATTAAATCAAAGAAAACTAAAATAACATAAACCAAGTTAAAATTTTAACACCATCAAACTATATCCCCAGTGTTCAAAATTATACCTCAGGTGCTATCAAATTCAAAGGAAAAAAACACACTACTTTATAAAATATGTGCCAAAAAAAAGTGTTAATGTAAAATTAAAAAATGAAAAAATGGGTACGAATTATTATTAATGTAAAATTAAAAAATAAAATAATTCTTCTTCATCCCCAGTGGGTAAAGTAATGATCCCAGTCGTGGTCGCCCACATTTGCACCCACCAGACTCTGCTTCCACGTATACTTTTCTTCGGCCACGTCGTCTGCAGTACCTTCTCTCATTTGCTTCCTCTGCTTCTCCACCGTCTCTATCACCTTCTCCACCGCCACATCGAACGCGTCGTCGAACTCCGCCGCTCCTTTCCGGCGATCGCCGTACACTAGCCTCGGCAGCATGCTCACCACCTCCTTTCGCATAGTCGACACCTCCTCCTCCGTGATTTTTCTAAGCGCCAGTTCGATGCTCTCGTTCCCCAGCCTCACCACCTCCTCCGGCAGGAACACCGAGTACCTCCGGTAGTCCCGCGGAAGGTGCCACTCGTACTGCGTGTAGGCGGAGCCGGGGTGGAAGAATACCGGCACGCATCCGGCGACCATAGCGTCGAAGGTGGAGCGCCGCGTGGGGGAGTCACCCACCGGCTGAAGGCAGAAGACAGAGCTTTCGAAGAGAGCCATGATGCGGCGAGGGGAGAAGCACGAGCCAGCCCGTTCACCGGCGCAGTCGAGCAGCTTGCATCTTGGGGAGGCGCGGCACTGCTCGATAGAGAGGTCGCGGAGGGAGGCAGTGGAGTTGGGCGGCCGCCACCGGGGCGCGCCAGCGAAGGAGAAGAGCCACGGCCGGCTCTGTTTCAGGACTCTATTTTGCCACGCCGTGAGCTCGGCTACCGTGGAAGGGTGGAAGTACGTCGGGTAAGGAATCGCCATGTCGTTGCGGTGCCATGGACTCGATTCAATAATCTGTCGAAATTATTCACGAAGCCAATTCAAAATCGAAACTTTTTAGTACATTTTAACTAAAAATCGAAACTTTTTAGAGTTTTCATCGTTCTCACCAGCGTCGTCATGCTCTTGAGCTCGGGCAGCAACAGCAGCTTGCTGCCCCAATCGCCATCCTCCGTCCACCGCCGGAAGTCCCACGTAATCCTCCCAGCGACCATGAAGTGGTCCCTCCCGCCCATCGCCGTCCACTCCGGCCTCGACCGGAGCCACCGCGCAAGCTCCAGCGGGGCCGCGTCGCGCACGGAGGTATTGAATCCCCAAAGGTGGTGCCCCATCTCGATCCCGGGGTAGAACGGCACGAACACAGCGGCGGCGCGGGCGGGGTCGTCCGTGAGGCACTCATACTGCCGCATGCGACCATGGAAGATGAGTTCCAGCGCGAACTGGTCAGTCGCGTACCAGTCGCCGCCGAGGCCGCGGCCGAAGCCGCCGTTATCGGCCAGGTGGCAGGCGTCGCCGGCCCAGCGGCTGAACACGCAGCAGTTTCGAAGGAGATCAACGTTAAAACGCGCCGGGAGCTCCTGAACAAAGATATACCGCCCGTCGCAGCGGGACCTGGTCAAAGGAGTCCCCGCCGGCGAGCTTACTTCGCCTGGAAGCAAGAGCAGAAAGCAGAGCCCCAAGGAGACTACAACGACGTAGAACAATCGGCGGACGCTGTCGCCGCCTCCGCCGAGGCTGAGGTGATGAATGAGCATACGAGCCGTGTCTTTCTTTCCGATCGACATCGGAGATTTTCCGCTCTGTTGCCTTGGAACCGCCTCATCCATCATCCTTCATAATAAAAGCAGAGAAAAATCGCCAGCTGCTCCCTGAAAATTCAACAGTAATTCCGCGTAAATTTCACTTTGACCCAGCACTTCCCTTTGTGCCCACAGTAATTTAAAAAATTACATTTTGTCTAAAAACTCCAAACCACACCCGGCCAAATCTCTGTTCAGTTTTTTTATGAAAATATAATTTACGTTGAAACTTGAAAGGGTCTTGTTTCGAGAATCCACCGAAGCTAAATGATATTAAAAAATTCAGAGGGCTAAAATTTAAACTCGGCACATTTCCCAAGATCTGACATGATGGAACCAGTCAGACTATTTTACCAAAACAACCTCAGCAATAAAATTTTTTTATCAAAGAGACCTTAACATTTTAGTTTTACCAGAGATGGCACGATATGGAACGCCGTGCAACGATATTAATTAACACGTACAAGATTCCTGGAGTGACGACGTGCCATAAATAAATAATAATAATAATAAACAATAAATAAATAAATTATGATGTGGTCGCATAGAAGAAGAGACCGACAAAGGCCGTTCAAACTGGGTGGTCTGATTCTTCTGCAAAACGTGTTTCTTTTTTTTTTTTTTTTGGGTAAATGAATTGAGTTATGAATTCTCATGAATATAATATGGAACGCCCGCATATAAAATAATTTCACATGGTTCATGGTGAATAAGAAAACATTTTTATATATATAATTTATTATTTTATTTTTAAAGTATGTACTGTTAAACAGTATGAGTTTAATTGTTCAACCAAATGGTCAAGACGTCTTAAAGAGCATCTTTTATTTTTATTATAATAAAACAAGGTGAAAAGGACGTTTTTTATTTTTTATATTTTTATTCTGAAAATACTTAAAAGGTTGAGCCCTATAATAACATTTATGCTCTGCGTGAATTGCGGAAGAAAAGAAATTTAAAGTGAAAAAAAATAAAAAATAAAATCCTTATGAAATAAATAAAAAAATATCTAAAAAAATAATTTACGGATGAATTAAAAAAATAATCCATTTTTTTCATGAAATAAACAATGAAATTCATAGCAAATAGGATTTAAAAGATCAAAATTCTTGATAATACTCTTAGGCAAAGCCGCTGTACAATTGAAATTTAAATTGGATGAAGTACTATTTTAATGCTTTTTTAATAATAACAAAAATAATTATTTTTTGAGTTTTGAAGAAATAGTTCACTCTGGTCCCCTTAGATTAACTAATTGGATCACTTGGATCGAAAGGACCCCCTTGGGACAAGAAATAGTTTAGCATACAAGTTACAAAAGCACACACACCAAGTGCAAACTAAGCACCTAATAAGTGTCGTCTAAGCCACATTTGCTACACATCCTTGTGCGCACCACGTGGATGTCACATTATGCTCGATGTGTCCGTGCCCTAGCCGAGACATTGCAGTTTGATGAACCTTACACAAGATTGCTCATCCCATTGTGGAAACATGTTATTGTTCATTTTTTTTTCAACTTGCGAGTTAACTCGAACTCCTCACAAGTTGGTTCACCTGGGCTTGCAACTCGTGCAGTCTAGATCTACTTTTAAATGGGTTAATAAAATTTCAACTCAATCCATTTAAATTATTTGACATGACATACTCAATCTAAATCTCTAGTAAAATTTCATATGAAATGTTTGCATATACTAAGTATATCTGATATCTCCTAAACTTTCTCACTATAAATTTAAATCTAATACGATATATATATATATATTACAATATATCCTTGAGATACCTTTTTATTTTTTGCTCTTATGATCTAACTAGTCTTGGAGATGAATGACTTAATCTCACATACCGACTATTAAGTAAATTCGGAAAATGCTAAGTTCGCGACTCAGTAGTCCAACGTCATTAGTAGTTCGAGCATCATGGTTGTATGATATGCCCGGTAAGAGAATTGAATCTTCATTGCATGATTATTCCGCCTTATAGTTTACCATTGGACCAAGACCCCGGTTGAGATATCTCTTTATCATGGTTAAATAACAAATTGAGTTTTGGATTTTATCTTAGTACAAATATGCATGATCAAATAAATTAAATTTATTAAACATATTTTATTCTTTTTAATAAAGAGTACAATTATGGCAAATTTGAATTAATTCAACTTGTAGTAGCAAACCCTTGGTCAAATGTGCTAGATGCTCTCAGAAGTGACTTCAGAACACTTTTTCTGCAAATAATACAATACTTTTATTCTAATTCTCTCTTTGTTTATTGTCTTCATACACGTTTAGATGACAATTATATGAATCCAACAAATTGCCCAGAACGTAAGGACTTTTAAGATAAGGTTAAATGGAAGAAAACGTTCAACTTGTTGATCCAAGCCTCTTCTTTCTGGGCCTCTAGAATGACCACTTTTATGGTCTTCTATATGGTTTGATTCTTAAGTTCTTATCTCCCTAACCATGGTTCAGTTGACAGGCAAATATGATCCTCACACATCCATAAGTGCAAACAATTATCAAAATAGGAAAGAGTTCAAAGACGAATCAACTTCTTCCTGTAGCAAGTTGTGAACTAGTAGCGTATAATGTGGATAATTTTCACATGCCAAATTGAGAAATATTCATGAACTAAATTAGTTTCTCCATATGGTGTTAAGCTTTTATGATAGGCATCTTCAACTGGATTAAATTCCCTTATTTTATGTTTCATAATTGGAACACTTGTTCTGTCTATCTTTGGTAGGTTATTACGGTCAGCCGATTATTTTCTTATAATATCTGAAATTTCAAGGATTTTCAAATAAACTTGTTGTTTGTTACTGGATTTATAGTCTCTTTTATGTTTTGACTCGTTTGAAGTGATAAGCAAGGTTATCTGGTTATAGGGCTTATGTTCTATCTGTCTATTTCTCTTCCTTTTCTCATAGCCTTCAGCTGCCCTAGATCATGTGTTCTGATTCTAAACTCTTCCTAAATTCCCGGAATCCTATTTCCAGCATACACTTCATGTGGGATGTCATATAGATCCTGTGTTCTGATTCTTAACTCTTCCTAAATTCCCATAATCCTATTTCCACCATGCACTTCATGTGGTGTGGGGTGTCATATAGCCCCTCCTTTTCATTTAAAGAAGGCTCTTGCATGCCCATGTCAAATTCTTTGTTACGCTTTTTAACTTTGGCATGCATGAAACTCCATTCTTATGCCCTTGCAGATGCCTCAGAACATTGTTTCTAGAAGAAACATCAATTTCTGGAGTGATGCCCCATGGATCCATGAGCTAGCTGACAATAACAGAGTGTGTTTGAGACTTTGAATTTCTATATGACTGACCTCGACTTACCTTGGTTTCTTTGACGATAACTGAGGTCATATTAACTGGTTTCCTTGTCTACCTGAGTGGCCTTGACCATGTTTGTTGAAATGCCCCTACCAAATATGATCCATGTATGCTCTGTTTTGTGGTCGTTTTTTAGCATTGCCTTCCCTTTTGCCATGTGGTCACTGTTGATTCCCATTCATGAGAATTTCCCATGCTTGCAGTGCGTTGAAAACTGGGCCGATCGAATCACCACTGACGTATCTAGGTAGAATCTCATACATGATACCCTCAGGACGATCAGTGCATTTGGTGAAAGATATTGCAAGAGATTGGAATCAGAATAACTTACCTGATGGCAACTTATGAGTGTGATGGCTGATGCTTGTGGTGCTCATGATCTCCGATGGCACATCGAACTAGAATAAAGTTGGTAGGTAGTGGAACAAGTTTGGAGGAGCCTCAATGGCACAACTCGGATCTTCTTACTTGAAAAAAAATCTGAGTAATGCATCATTCTATGGAACACCATAAGTGATTGTCATGTAAAAACGAGATGGTTAATCACTTTCCGCGTCAACTAAAAGAGTTCAGTTTTGCAACAGTAAGGTCTACTCTTCTCGCTTTCCTGGCCAAGCACTTTGGAAAAGATTCTAAGGTACTTTGAATTCTTTCCTCCACCAACTTTGCTTCACCACCATCGAATGTGGTGCACATCACAGTAGTTGGGGATGCACACTGCTCACTGCCATTGTTTGTTGATTCGGAAATGGAAAAGGAAGTATCGTCATCAACAGCTAATTGAAGGGGAAAAAATGAAAGAGGAAGAAAATTCTGAAGAAAGCAGAATCTACTAGTTCTTAATCATTTCCTTGTTGAGGAAGCATCACATAAAGGTTTCAGGAAAGCTAAAATGACAGTTGTCCAACTCTCATGTGGGTGACTAGTGTCATGAGTAGAATTAAAATGCATTGTTTTGGCCATTGACTCACATTAATATCATCTTTTAGTAGGTATAAGTATGTGTTATTGCGTCACTCTTATATAAATATTGTTGGATAAAAGTCAAAGAGCATTCTTTTTTATTAGAATAGTAAAAGAGCATGATTTTTATTTATTATTGTTATCATAGTTGTTATATAATTATCATAATTATGATTCTGTATCTATTACATAATTATAATAGTTATGATATTGTAGCTGCTATAATATAATATTGATCAAAAATAAATTGTCTGTGTGGTAATAGTTATGATTCATAGTTGTTAGAGTATAATATTAATTAATATTGATAAAGATGAAATGCTCATATTATAATAATTATGAATTGTAGTTGTTAGAATTGAAATCTCTATATTATAATAGCTACCATTATCATAATATAATATTAATTAGTATTGATGAGAGATGCAATATTTATAATACATAAATATTATAGTAGTTATGATTCCATAATTGTTAGGCTTTTTGAAAATGACTGCGAGACAAGAAAATTCTTTTGCATGCTAACAGAATTAACTCTAATCAACATAATTTTGCCTTCTAAATACTCCAAATCTACATGGCATCTAGAGAGATACATGTTTCACTAGATATATTCTAGGGTTTTACATCGATGTTAAACAGCATAATGTACAAGGACAAATAGGTGGGGGGATTCTGTGAACATGATTTTTATATCTCTACTCTTCTCAAAACCCTTTCTTTCTTCTGCTTTTTAACTCACAATGAACATCTCATCCATGGAGGCGAACAGTCGAATCCATAAGACTACAACGCGCGGAGATGACGATCTTGCGGAAATGATCTTGCACAAACCGACTCGCATTCACCGAAGGATTCACGACGACATCTTTAGGGATCGCGCTTGGCAATGCAGTTGAATTCGACTGCACCATGATGTTCGATAGCTGCGGGGACGAGAGGCTTTGGTCGTCCGATAAATTAGCAGTGGTGATGTCGTGAATGCTCGATCTCCTCTTGTCTTTGCCACCGGAGTTCAGCCTGATGAAGTACTTCTGGGCATGGCTGGCCACCTGGGTGGGAGTTCTTGTGGTTACAAAATTCCTCGATATGTTTCTCCAATCGCCCTTGCCATACTTCTCCAGACCGCGCAAGAACAGCCTGATCAATTTCATGCAATTCCAAGAATGATACGACCGTCAATGTCGATCTCAATTCCATCATAATAATGATTAGGCACGAACAATAATGATTGATGGTACAATTGGGAATTATTAATCTACGACGAGGAATTGTGGGGAAAAAGACATTTTTACAGTGGAGACAAGATTAGGCACGAACCTGTGCTCCTCCTCGGTCCAAGGAACTCCCTTCTTCCTCTCGTGGTCCGCCGGCCGGCTGCCGAACCGTTTTCCGGCGAGGTAGCAGTGCGGCGGGCTCGTGGGCCTGAGGGCGTAGCCGCCGTCCCAGTCCAATGCGAAGGCGGCGGAGCTGTAGCCGGGGCAGGGGATCCGCCCGGCTTCGATCTCCTGCACGTCGTCGAGGAGGTGGACGTAGTGGCTCACCACGTCGGCCACGGTCTTCCCGGGGATGCAGGCCGCCACCTTCTCCCACCGGTCGGGGGCGTCGCCGTCGAACTTGGCCAGCGCGTCCTCGAAGCTCTTGTTCTGGTCCCGCGTCCACGTCGCGGCGCCTACGCCGCCGCACGCCTTCCGGCCGAGGAACAAGCTCGAGTTGGGGTAGCATGGCGCCTCCGCCATGGCAGACGGGAGGACCTCCATCCACGGCGCCGCCATTAATCGGTCAACCCCAGCTTAAAAACCCAACTTTTGGGACCAGATTGCAGCCCAAATCCACCGATCAAAGCACCAACAAGTCAACGATCTGCTACAGGAATCGACTACTTGAAAAAAGAAAACAAAACCATGAATTGGCCGAACAAAGCAATGGACTCAAAACACAGTCCTCGCCATTGGATACTCGAGTCGGCCCAAAATCTCCAAATAGCGAAAAGATCGAAACTTTAGATACCTCCAATGATTTCTTCTTCCATTAGTTACAGAAATCAAGAAGAACGGTAGGAAGACGATGATATTTCGCAGAGAAGAAGAGGATTCAGATGGAAAGATGAGACCTTTCCTCCTCTTCCTCTCTCAAAAGATGATATTTCGCAGAGAAGAAGAGGATTCGGAAGCGAAGATGAGACCTTCTCCTCTTCCTCTCTCTCTCAGGCACAGAGAAGGAAGGAGAAGAGAGGAATGGAGATCTTCCCAGGACGGTGCCTCAATATTCTATTCCTCCCTCTTTCCCTTGAGGGAAGGAAAAGGTGGGAGGTGGGCCGCCATTGGCCCTTGGTGGAGCTTGAGGCCGCCACTAAACCAAACCAGGTTTATCGAAAAGTTTGTCTTGTCGCCATGAAATCTTTCGGAGGCAGATGGAATTAAAGGTGGAATTAAGCAAGATTAAATTGATGTTCGACAAGGAATAAACGAGTAAATTATGGCGTTGGGATCTTTTGTCACTGTGAAGAGCACTTTACCATCCAATCCAATGGCTGTTGGGAGGTGTGGAGATTAAAGAGACCGCACTCAACTGCTCCAAGCTCGGAACAAATAGCAAAGCAACAAAATAAATAAATGAAATAGGAAGAAAGTATTTTATTTATTTACTTTGATGGAATTAAAAGATTAAGAAATTCTATGACTTGCTCATTTGTAGTTTTAAGATGAGTAAATCTTAGTTTTTTTATAATATTTCATTTGTTTACTCTGTTGGAATATTTCTCATTGTACTTTGAAGATGATTAAATTATATGTTTAAGGTAAGCTAATTAGAGAATCAGTTAAATCAATATACTCCTCAATTTATAAGAATATTAGAAACAAGAAGAAATTTTCTTCTATATCTATGTATGTTTATAAAAATTGTACGTTTTATTTTGGCTTATTTCCATCTACTTTAGGTGAAAATAGAACAAAGAAAATGAATATATCGAATTAAGTTCATTCATCAAACAAGAAAACCAATTGTTTTATTTTACTTTTTATTTGTTTTCTTTTCCCTGAATTAATATCCTCGTAATTAAAATAAAAAAGAAAAGTAAATTCTATTGTATTTTTTATTTTATTTATTTACAGGGAATTGAAGAGAAGGAAATAATTTGTATCTATAAGCTGTGTAAATTTTTTTTTCATAATCTTTTGTCTAATATATGCGAAAACAAAATATAAAATATAAAGTAAATTAAATTATTTTTTATTTTTTTCTATTTCCTTCTAAGTTAAGAAGCGAAAACAATCATTTTTATTATTTCAATGGGATCAAATGGTTTTCCAATTTAATTGATATTGGCCATTTGATTCCATTTTTAAAATGCTTAAGCGCTCAGTTAATTAAGGGTCTATTAGACTTTCTTTAATTTTTTTTTTGTGATTAGAAAGGAAAATGATTTAGATGTCTTTTAGGTTATTTTTTTTTATAGGTAAATATTTTTATATCAATAAAAAATGTATAATATTCATCTTGAATATCGTTGGTTAGGTATTAGATATTTAAATTCTATATACATATATTTATTTTCTTAAAGATAGAACATAGTTAAAGCATGTAATAGATCGATTTATTTATTCTCATCAATTTCCATGAATACAGTGAAATTCCAACATGAAAAAAAATCAAATCAGTCGTCCTATAAATATAATCACACTTGCAATTCCAAAAAAAAAAAAAAAAACCACAAAAAAGAAAGAAACTACCGCGTGTTAACTTGCTTGCCAAATGATTCACGGCCGTCATCGTCGCCGCCAGCCGCCGCCTCATTAGCACGCAGGCAGATCTTTCGGCGGCGGCAGAATGGACTGCTCCGGCCCTTCGCCGTCGTCCACAATGAACGCCATCTTTAGCCCCCACGTCGTGTGCACCTCGAAGTGGCAATGCATGAACCAAACACCTGAAAATTAATTAATCCATCAGATTCTTTCCATTCATGATCCATGGAGGGTCTCTAAATTACCAGGATTATCCGCTCTGAATCTGATGGCCGTCCACCCGCCGGAGGGAACAGAGATTGTGTTGCGCTCCACTGGGTCGACGAGGTTGAACCCTGCTGGGGAGGCTTTGGGGTCGTAGTTGCCGGAGCCCTTTCCGACGACGAAGAAGTTGTAGCCGTGGAGGTGCACTGGGTGGCTCTCCGGCCCGATGATCCCAGTGTCCTGCAGCACCAGCTCCACCGTCGCGTTGTACGGCAGCCGGTACAGCCTCGTCCCCTGCTCCGTCGCCACGTTCCCCGGCCCGCTCCCGGTGTAATTGAACGCCACCGAAGGCCGGCCGGGGAAGTCGTCGGTGAAGACCCCGCTGAGGTTGTAGTAGTGCGCCTGCAGCAGCGCCGTCGAAGGCATCACGAACGTTACGTTGTTGACGGCCGCCACCACTCTACTCCCGTTGACGCAGCTGGCGCAGGGGTTCGCCCCCAGCCCCACCGTGAACAGCAGCGACCGGTCAACGGTGGTCGGCACGCGGGCGGGGTACGCCTGAGAATTGAGACTGCGGAGCGCGTCGGAAAAGGCGGCCGCTACAGGGGTGGCGTTAATCGGCGGTGGGTTGGTGGTGGTGAGCGCACTGGCGGCGATGGGGGCGGTGGCGGCGGAGGAGGAGACGGTATCGGCATAGTAGAGGGTAGCGGTGGCGGTGCGGTTATCGACGGCAACAAGGGGCGAGTCGGCGAAGGGGGAAGCCGCGACGAGGTACCGCCCGCCGGCGGTCTTGTTAGCGGTGAGGAGGACATTGGTGGTCTGGCCGGGGGCGAGAAGGATAGTGCCAGTGGAAAACGGCTTGATGTAGGCGGCGTCGACCTCGACGACGGTCATCCGGTGGCCGGCGACCTTGAAGAAGAGGTCCTCGTTGAGCGCGGCGTTGATGACGCGGAGCAAGTACGTCTTCCCTTTCTCCACGGCCATCGTGAACCCGTCTATATGCATTCATTAATTATTATCACTAATTAATCCATTAATTAATTACATAATATTATTATTTAGGTACTAATTACCGAGAGAGGAGGAGGCGCACGTGGAGAGAGCTCCAGCGTGGCCATTGATGACGTGGGCATCTGACACATTGGGAGCCCGACCGGTCTTCATAGCCTCTCTTAGTACAGCTTCAGGGTCGGATTTCCACCATTCCGCTGAATTTTTTTTTAAAAAAAACAGAAAATAATGTAAAGAAACAATTAAATAAATACATTTTATATGTAAAAGGAAGAATTAATTACCTAAAACGACGACGTGTTCTCGGTCGGGTTGAGGGAACGGATACGAAACGCCGAGCTTGGGGAGGATGACGAGGGCGCCGTGGACCGTGGCCCGCATCCACGTGATGTGAGCGTGCCACAGCAGCGTGCCGCGCTGGCCGGTGAGCGTGAAGTTGTACACGTAGCTTCGGCCGGGCTGGATCGGGCACTGGGTCACGTAGGCCGGACCGTCAGCCCACCCGGTCCGCAGCTGCCGCACGCCGTGCCAGTGGATGGTCACGTCGTGGCCGATGTGGTTCACGACCTTGACGAGGACGGTGTCGTCCTCGCGAGCGTAGAGGGTCGGACCGGGGAATTGGCCATTCACCGTCACGATCGGCTTGGTCGAGCAGAGTCGGGTCACGTTTCGCATCACCACCTGCCAGAAAAGCAAAGCCCACGAGGAAGTTAGTTGGGCTGTCTATGGCCCACATAACTCAGAATCGAAATACTCACGTTGAACTTGTAATGCCGAGTTAGTCCTTCCGAGTAAACAGCCAGAGAGCTAAAGACAAACAGGAAAGTCCAGAAAGAGGAACTCATTCTTCTCTCTCTCTCGTTCTCTCTTTCTCTTTCCTTTGCTTCTCTTGTTTGCATGGAATGGGTGGCCGACGGAAGCTAATAAATGGATGAGAATTGCAGCAGCTGGGGAGTCACTGTAAGCATTAGGTAGAGCGAAACCTTGAGCATGAAGGTTTTGATAGAACTGCACCATTACAGCTGCATTACTTGGATGCCACACAAACTGCATATCTCTGTTCACTTGCACACATTGCTTTCTCCTCCTACCTGCAACATTCTGAGTGCCGAACTATTTTAATCTCATCCTTCTTTCTGAAACAATCATAGATTTACTCCACAAAAGGAAAACCCTGTTATGTTTATATGATCAATGCAGGTTAACAAACATTTATTATCAGGAAGGTTAAGGCTGTCTTTCGATCGGTTGTCATTATCAAGGGCGTGTTTTCATAAAATTTCAATTATGGGTAGGTCAAACATCTGATCCATCAAAGGATGCTACTAACTGCTCATAAACTTTTGCTTGTCATGTTATAGGAAGTGTTGGTGAAATTAACACGCTTTAGTAGTAGTTATGAGGAGTATGAAATCATCTTATATCTGTACATGCATAACAGTTTGGTTGGTGAAATGCATATCGAAATGGCAAAGAACAAAAAGGAAACTGATAATAAACCATAGCATAGTGAATAAAATACCTGATTTAAAAGCCAAGCTAGTTCGGTGGTTAGTAATTTGTCAACATACAAACCAAACACCAGATGACTGAAAGTGTTTCTTTGTAGTAAGGAAACAAATAGGCAGTATCCAAGTTACCTTTACATTCTGTCGCTGTCGCTAATTCAGATCAAGTAGTAGGAAAGTTCTTAAGGGAATTTTCTTGCATCTGAACCATCATCTTGTTAAATGGGCAAGCTTGTTCCTGTATCAATTTCTTGATTTACCAAATTCAGAAACACTTTTACTTGGTGCGGCAATTTTTCTCTGAATCTGTGGTTGCAGATTTCAGGAAAAATTATAAATGCATAAGATTAGGAAATATGAAATTTGTCTCCTAACAGATGCAAGAAAATATCCTCAAGGAGTTTCCTACTACTTGATCTGAATTAGCGGCCGCAACAGAATGTAAAGGTAACTTGGACACTGACCTATTTGTTTCCTTACTACAGAGAAACACTGTGATTAAAGAAAAGGCCTTTCCGAATTTGGTAAACAAAGAAATTAGCCACATCATTATCATTACTGATACAGGAAAAAACTTTCCCTTTTAACCAGATGATGATTCACGCGTCAAAGAAACTATTTAAGATTGTAAATATATAGAAAGATTTCAAAGGTGACATAGACCAGCCAACTAATGCAGCTATGCAGGTAACAAAAAGGTGTATCCTTGGCTCATCAAAAGGTTCCAATGCATGCTACACAAGATAACTCTGAAAGTTACACTGGATTTCTCCAGAGAACCTTGTGTTAGTCTTGTCATGAAGCAGCAGCCAAGTCCGCCGTTTAAACTTGCATATTGAAAAGGAGGACAAATAAGACAATACGATATGAAGGATCCTCCTCCACTCCATACAAGAGAATGTTGTAAGCTGAGCTGACAGAGAAAACCCAATTAATACTCACCTCAAAATCACCTGGCCCCTCCTAGATGCTTCTTACCACCTGGGAGAGCGCTAAGATTCCTACAAAAAAACTCTTGAAAATGAGAGGCCAAGTGAAGGTGAGGAAAAAAAGTCTATTTGTAAATCGTCGCATAATGTAAAAAGCAGGGGAGAATTGCCATTTTAGTAATAGAGTCCCACACCATCTACTATGTCATAAGGACACATCTGTTCTACAAAATTTTAGGCAAATGGCGACCAAACAAAAATCATGGATGTACTAGACACTTCCCAAGGTATGACAATCCAGAACCATCAGGTCCCAGGTTTGGGCAGAAAAATATGCTCTCGATATAAGATTTCACCAGGAAGAATGTAAGGGAATGAGGAAAAGCCATCACCATTGACACAGCAAGGCCAAATTGTACTGTTGCAAGTTAAAAATACCAAGGCCCCATCGAAGACAGCTGACATACAACACTAGGCACTGAGATTCCAAAACCGAGAAAGCTGACTCATGCCAACAATGCCATAAGAAATTCCTCTTCGTGCTGTATAGCTTCACCAGGTTGGAAGCTGATAAACTGAGTGTGAACATGGATACAAATCAAGGAGGTCAGAAAGCTATGGCTTGGACCTTGTTATGGATTGAATATTTAGCAACCCTTGTACCTTGATATTATGGCTTTGCTTGCTGCCATGATCTGTATGCTGATTTTGATAGTTCCATCTTTCAATGACAGAACGCTACAGCATTTTGCTTAACCTTTTTGGGTTTGCCTGACACCAGTAATGAAGTTGATAAGAGAAAAGGTTGGAGATTTATAAGGTAAAAAATTAGTTTCTCCAAAGTAAAGTCCAATCAGCTTTAGGAGCAAACTTTCTTTGCTCAGATTTGGTGTAATGCTGGATGCAAAATAAAAAAGAAATAAACTAATTTTATTTCTTCCCAGATGATTACTCTAGAAATAACTATAAATTGCCAAAGAAGTATGAATGGGTAATGCCCTCTGTGAGTATGTGTAATTTTGTTCTTATCCACTCTCATGGGTAGGAAAAAGTAAATCTAATTACCAGATGTGGATGCTACAGTGACTAACTTGGTGCGTAATATTGTGCTGTCGACAAGTTGTATATGAATGTGAATTTATAAAGGGTAATGCAGCTTAACAAAGGCTAGATAACTAATCAAAGGTTGGTGGCACTGGCATTGTCAAAACAAAGTTTAGAAGATTGTGTTAATAATCATCTTAAAGACAAAAATAAGTAAAAGAACATGCCCAATCATCACTAGAATATAATATCATGGAGTGTTTGCATATAACAATTGAACAAAAATGAAAGTGATAGAGTTAACTTAAATATGATCTTTACCTTGACAGAATCTCATACAAATCAATTCTGAAATAGTTCCTCTTTGATCACTGCACTGACAAGTATATTCCATGTAATGTCAGTTGGTACTATGCCATGGCTCAAGGCGTCACCCAACAACTGGATGGCTTCAGATGTCTTGTTATATGAACAAAGACCTTTGAAAGCTGTGTTGTAACTGATGATATCAGGTTTCAGTCCAACTTTTAGCATCTCAACCCAAATTGCTGATGCTTTTTCATATTTGCCCCATTTGTAAAGTCCATCCATGAGTGTATTGTATGTGACCATGGTAGGGATGCAGTCTCTTTGTTTCATCTCAGCATGAACACATAAGGCTTCTTCCATTTTCCCAGCAGAGCACAGACCGTGGATGATAACATTGTGCACAATTTCATCAGCATTGCATCCGGCGTGCAAGACCTTATTCCATATATCAAGAGCAGCATCAAGTTTTTTATCATGGCAAAGTCCATCTATCAATGAGCTGTATGTTACTTGATCCAACTTGAATCCTTTTCCCGTCATTTCCTTTGTAAGTAAGTAAGCTTCATGGTACATTTCTGTTTTACAAAGGCCACTGATAAGGGTGTTGTAGGTCACAACTGTCGGAGCGCAACCCATACTGTTCATCCGTTTGAAAAATTGGAAAGCCTCTGGGATATTTGATACTCTGCAGAAGCCATTTATGAGGGCATTGTAGGTATGTGAGTTTGGTCTGCAACCAGATTTACTCATCTGATCATAAATGGAAAGGGCTTCATCTATTCTCTTATGTTTACAGAGAGCATCTATCATAGAAGTATATGCAAATATATCGATGTTATTCTCTTGACTTTCTTGGGCGCTCTTCAACACCTCCAATGCCTTCCCAAGGTATCCCTTCTCACACAACCCGTGTATTAAAACACCATATGTCACCGAATCAGGTGCTAAATTATTATCCTGCCGCTGCAGTTGCTCCCAAAAGAGGAGAGCTTCCTCTGCCTTGCCGTTTCCAAACAGACCTCTGATCAGTATGTTATAGCTAACAACATTATGTTTGCCTTCTCTTTCCATTGATTCCCATATTTTAAAAGAATCCTCCAACCTCCCTGCTTTGCAGAAGCCATCAAGCAATGCATTGCATATGACAGTGTCAAGAATTAGTCCATTTTTTATCATCTCCGTATATAATAGTGATGCTCCATCAACATTTCCAGACTCGCATAACCCATGAATCAAAATTCCGTAGGTGAAGGTATCAGGAGAGTGGCCATTTTTTAACATTCTATTCCACATCTCCATGGCCTCTTTGTACTTGCCAAGCTTGCACAAACCGTTGAGCATCGCATTGTAGGTAGCAACGTTAGGACTGATTCTCGTATCCGTCACCAGCCTCTCCCAAATCGCCATTGCCTTGTCAAATTCAGCCTTTTTCAAGAACCCGTCAATGAGCATATTGTAGCAAATGATATCTGGACTCACCTTCCTCTCCGACATTTCATCGAACAACTCAACTGCTTTGGTAAAATCTCCGCATTTGACATATGCATGCATAATCGTGCTGTACGTGACGAGGTTTGGCTCGATGCCCCTGAATCGGATAGTTTGGAAGAGTTCCCACGCCCGGTCGAGTTGCTCGCGAGCACAGAGGCCCCGGATGAGGATGTTGTAACTTTGAACATTGGGGGGAATCCGCGCGCCAGTGGAGAAGAAGGCGAAGAAGGACTCGGTCTGCTCCCAACGCTCGGCACGGACGAAGGCATCGAGGAGGGCGTTATGGGAGCGGACGCCAGGTTTGCAGCGGAAAATGATGTGGAGGGCCCGGAAGGTGCGCAGGGCCTCGTCGGGCATTAGGGCGCGGGAGAAGCCCTTGAGGGCCGTGACGGCGACGGTCTCAGAGAAGCTAGGGCGACGAGGGTGGTGACTGAGGAAACGGAGAAGGCGGGGGAGGTGGGAGGGAGCGGAAGTGGAGAGGGCGCGGAGGAGGCCGAAGAGGAGGGAATTGGAAGGGGAGGAAAACGGGTAGTGGGCGGCGAGGGAGTCAAGGTGGGAGAGAGAGCAGCAACGGGGTCCTTTTGAGCTTTGATCTCGATGAGCTCGAGGAGGTGGCGGAGGCGCGGAACGTCGGGAGGAGGCGGCGCCGCCGCCGCCATAGATATACCGCCACCTGCTCTACCTCACAGGGAGACTATGCGGCCGGCTTAAATAGTTCGGCGGAAAAGTCACACTTTTCAAAATACTCTCCTACTTCTTCAAAACAAATCCTCATAGTTTCAAAATTCTCATCATTTTATCCTTAGTAAATTATTTTAGCGAAATAATATCATAATAACCCTGCCATGTCAGTCATTAGAGATAATAACTCTGTCCCTGGGGCATTGTACTGTGGTAGGACATTCAGATTGTCACCTAGATATTTACGATTCGATCTCTAGCTATGATGTATTTACAAAAATATTCTTTCAAATAGGAAGCGCAATCAAAAGATACTGGACATCTGGGCTGATCGCTATTCGGACCTATCACCCTCACCTAGGCAAGGCCCAAGGAACCGACGGGCTCGACTGTAAGGAGAGGTTTAGAGATGACCGGACCTAGACCACTGACAACAGGTAGTGCCAAACAAGAGTCAGTCGGGCTTCTTCGCACTTGAGTCATTTACTCTTCGGGCCGACGATGGGCTATCCCAGGAGCTGCAGTCGCAATCGTAAATGGACTCTTTTTTCGGGGCAGATCTTTTGTAATTTTGAATAAAGTGTATTTGCGTAACTAAGTGTGTCAGGATGAGCTACCCTTCTCTTTCAGTTCCTACGGTCATCAGGAAAGGGACGAACGAAGTGACGTGAAGGGGTTGCTTGTCTTGCTAGGAGATCCAGGTGCGGAACCGCTCCTATTCAGTCGCCCCGCATGTTCGCGGCATGATCCCATTCATTTGCTAGAGGGGAAGAGTGAAGTACTACTTTGCTCGAAGCCTCCGGTCGTAAATGGACAATAGCCATTTACTCTCTGCTGGGAAGTGTGGAGCTAAATAAATTCACTTCTTTTCTTCGCCTTCTCAAAGAACAAATAAAGAAAAGAACAAGAACAGGAGAATTGCCCTGGCATTCCCTTCCCTAACCGCGAATTCACTCTTCTTTCGCCATTCCGAATGAACTCTGAACTTCTTTCACTTGACTTAGAACTGCTGATAACGCTGGGTATTCTTCTTCTGAAATGAACTTATGCACTTCTTTTACTTGAGCTTATCCCTGTATCTAGCTGGGCATAAGGAGACTCTTTTTCTTGTTCTTTGGATTCTGGGATTCCCGTCCCTGTCTCAAGCATGTTCGAGGTTGTCCGATACTACTAGAAAATGCCTTGAAAATGCCGTCACTATCATTCTAAACCAGCAGGGAGTCAGAGAGTGAATTGAATGGATTAGATGGCGTTCGGACAGTCGGACTTGCGCCAGTCAATACAGTCTAACATGGCATACCGTAGTCGCTCAAGCAAGAGTCTTGAATGGAATGGTTGCTTTGCTTTTTCAGTGCTTTTCCAGAGGTCTACGGTATGCAATTCAGATATTCGACTGTGACATTCCATGTGGCTTCTCCTTGTCTTTTTTTTTCCTAGCCTACCCTTCTACGTCGCTTTCACAGGTTGTGAATGGCGTTGAATTAGTTATAAATTGCATAGCAATTGTAGATTATTCTGTGACTATCCGCCATATTATAATATAAGTTCAAATATATAAGTAAGGACCGACGCTTTTCAAAACTACCACTTCTGAAATGCACTTAACTTATATGAAATTCAAGGTGCGGAGAAGGAACAAGAATGAACTCGTTTCTCTTACCTCAATAGCGTACTCTCCTCTTACCACTTGAAATGAACTTCTTTTCACTTCTTTATTTGCACTTCTTTAACTTGGTTTCACTTCTTTCTTCTCCCGCAAGTTCAGCTACAAAAGCTACTTTTATATCAATTCCCGTTGGTGGAGCTACAATTAAAGGATCAATTAATGCCGCTGAACAATGATATGAGTCTCGACCCCTTACGGTCCCCTGCTTCATTTCCCGTCCCTGTGACTTCTGTTTGGGATTCTTTCAAAGTGCCAGGCGTCATTATATTCGCTCCTTTGTTTGAGTCTGATTCGCGCGAGCTACTCACTTTCTGTTTGGGATTCTTTCAAAGTGTCAGGCGTCATTATATTCGCTCCTTTGTTTGAGTCTGATTCACGCGAGCTACTCACTTTTAATCTCAAGAAGACATATTCGCCCCTCGTCCATCTCGAGTCAGTCGAGTCTACCTTGTAATACCCATCCGGTCGGGGGTGCCTGGTTCCGATCCCGCGAACCGATCTGCTTACCGAAAGGCTCCCCTAACCAGCTTCCGGGCACTGATAAAGGTAAAGGAATGCTTCCGGGCACTGATAATATATAATAATCATATATTAACTAATCACACTTTCACTCACCATTGGACAACTCTCACTTAATAAAGTGATTTAAAAATATTTATTATTATTAATTGTATCAACATAAAATATAAAAATTATCATGACCGAACTCAAGTCAAGTCAGTCGACTCATGATTGAACTCAACTCAAATTAGCTTGAGTTACATCGAATTAAGTTCAATTGGCTGGATGAAGATCGGACTCGGATCAAACGAATACCCCCTTCCACGCACTCCGAATACCAGTTGAAATTGCATCGTTAAGACGAAATACTCGAAGCACGCAAAACTAGAAAAATTTGTACATTAATTTATTTAAAGCATCGTCGTAGACCTTTTCACTGGATAGATCGCCCGAAAGGAAGAGCAGCAAAAGCACAAAAGCAAATCAGGAAGCAAGCATATAGGCATCTAATGCAGCAGCGAGGCAGAAACACGTCTGAATCTCAAAGCTAACCGGAAATCTCGATGGACTTCATGCCGGGCTTCTTGACCGCTTCCTTGGGCACGGTAACGGTGAGCACGCCGTTCTCCATGGCTGCCTTGACCTGATCCGCCTTGGCGTTGGCCGGAAGACGGAACCTTCGGAGAAACTTGCCGCTGCTGCGCTCGATGCGGTGCCAGCTGTCGGTCTTCTCCTCGCGCTCGCGGCTGCGCTCGCCGCTGATCTGGAGGACGGAGCCGTCCTCCACCTCCACCCTGACGTCCTCCTTGCGCAGGCCTGGGAGATCGGCCTTGAAGACGTGCGCCTCCTGGGTTTCCTTCCAGTCGACGCGGGCACCAGAGGATGCAGCGAAGGCCGAGTGAGGGAAGCGAGGCGAGGCTTGAAGGGGAAGCCCTCGAAGGGTTCCCCCTCGAAGGGGTCCCAGGGGTCGATGAAGAAGGGATCGACGGCTATCGAAGCCGCTGGGAACGATCGGCATCTTGCAGACGGATTGCGAGAAAACGAACAAGAAGAAAAAAGTGCGAGTTTAGGGTTTTAATAGGAACGGAAACATGAGGATGAGGCTTCTGGAGAGTTCTATAGCTTATTAAGTTGGGCTTCAGGAGAGTTCTGGGCTGGGCTGGACTGGGCTAGCATATTATAAGTAAAAATTAAATGTGATAATTATGACAATCGATAAGATAATTTTGTCGATAAGATAATGATAATTCGCTCGTAAGAGGTAAAGGAACTACAGTTGGTCCCGTAATTATTCTAATAATTACTCAATTACTTATTTTAGTGATAATTGAGCTATATCAAGAAGATCTAAACTTTCTACCGAATTCATGATCCCAACTTTCTCATATTACCACCATGAAGACTACACAGTCCGTGTAATAACTATAATCATCTCAGGATTTATTAGTCTCTAAATTTATTTGTATACTAAGAGCATCCGCAACGCCGTGTTAAAAGGCGTTCAAAAGGCGTTATAACGCCTCGGATGAACGGCGACCGCGTTGCGGCGCATTAAAAGTTTTTAACGCGTTCAGAGTTTTGAACGCGTTTTAACGAATGTGGTGGGCTCCATTGATATATTAAATTAATTTTTAATTTATTAAATTAATTTTTATTTTAATATTAAAATTTTTTACGTAGTTCTACGGAAGGAGGTAGTCGATCAGCTGGTAGCTGGTGGTCGATCAGCTGGTCGACCACCACATGGTGGTCGACCAGTGGTCGACCAATGGTCGACCACCATGATGGTGGTTGACCCTTTAGCCGTTGGATTTGTAGATTGAGCCGTTGGATTTCAGAAAATAGCCGTTAGATTTGTGGATTGAGCCGTTGGATTTCAGAAAATAGCCGTTATAGCCGTTGGATTTTATATAACGGCTATTTTAACGGTTCTATTTTGTCTATAAATATCTAATCTGTTTCATTCCAACTCACTCTGCAATTCTATTCTCTAAATTTTTCTCTTCAGTCCCATTCGAAATGGATGAAAATAATAGAGGTTTTGGAGCTCGAAGTCCATATGAACCGCATCCAACCCAAAATCCCCAAATTCCACCAAATTATCAATACCCATATCCATTTCCAAATATGTCATTTCCTCCACAAAATCTTCAAAATTTCCAAGGTTTTGGAGCTCGAAGTCCATATGAACCGCGTCCAGCCGAATATTGGCAAAATATGAGTCATCCATATTTCACGTCACCGCCGGTTGTTCATGGATATGGTACCCCATACACAACTGGTATGTCTTTCACTTCTCCGATGTCAAATGAACCTACAACTCCAACTTTTGTCCCGGAGACTCAACTTTCCGACCGCGAATCCCCATTTGAAGTGGTCAACTTAGAAAATGTGGTTTCAAATGCTGAGGGTAGAAGAAAGCGTTCAAATTGGACAAAGGTTGAAGATGAATTCTTAGCGAGAAGTTTTGTCACTATCAGCGATGATCCAATAATCGGTAATGATCAAAAGGCAGATGCTTTTTGGGGACGGGTTGCAAGCTACTACAATGAGAATCGTCCCTCAGGTTCAAACACCAGAAGTGCAAATGTTATACGGTCACATTGGCATAATACAATCCAAAAGAAGGTAAATCGATTCAATGCAAATTACAATAGTGTTTATAGTTCATATCGAAGTGGTCACAGTGATGAAGATATATTGAGGTTTGCGTATGAAAAATATCAATCCGAAAATAATGGCGTTGCATTAATCTTGAGCATGTATGGAGAATTGTCAAAGACCGTCCAATGTTTACTCCACAGTCTGCAGATCACTTTGTGGCCACAAAGAAGGCGAGAACCTCAGAGTCAGGAGCAAGCAACACCTCTTCCAATCAAAATGTGAGTATAGACCTGGATGATGAAGATACTCGTCCAATGGGACAGAAGGCAGCAAAAAGAAAGGGAAAAGAAAAAGTAAAATCGACCGTGGAGGATCTGACCGTGGAGGATCTGGCGATAAACTACAATAATATTTTTGCAAAGTTCACTGAGTACACAACCGTGAAGAAGTCCGAAGTCGATCTGAAGAAAAAACAACTCGAAGTAGAGGAGATTAAGGCAAAAGCTGCATTATCCAAATCGGAAGCTAAAAATCGTCACTTGAAGTTGAAGGAGTACAAAATATTGAACAAAGACACCTCGCAGATGACAAAGGAGCAACTTATCATACATGAATGTCTATGCCAGGATATTAGGTCGAGATGGAATATCTAAATTGTTTAGTATTATTGTATTTTCGTCGAGATTGAATATCTAAATGGTTGAGTATTATTGTTTAGTAGTCTACCATTCCAACTATCCGTTGTAATCTACCATTCCAACTAGCCGTTGCCTTAGCCGTTGTAAACTAGTCGTTCTGACTACCATTCCAACTAGCCGTTGCTAGTCTACCATTCCAACTAGCCGTTGCCTTAGCCGTTGTAAACTAGTCCTTCCATTCCAACTAGCCGTTGCATGAGAAAAACAATATATAGACACATTGTGCTACGAGATTTTCATTCGACTATCATCCCATTTCTCGTTTCCTCCAAAAATGTCTCATTCTACAAGTAGCTCTAGCTCAAGTTCTAGCTCGACAAGTGAAGACGAAGTCCATGATGAAATCGATGAGCAAGATCCGGGTGAAGAACTGATGTTATTGGTTCTTCAACAACACCAACAACTTATTGAAGCGTATCAGAGGAGGGACACACACAAAAGAAGAAGATTCATCCAAAGAAATCGTGAAGTCGGGCATGAGAGGCTTGTCAATGATTATTTCTCTATAAACCCGGTGTATCATGATGAAATATTTCGAAGACGATTTCGAATGCGAAGAGAGTTATTCCTCCGTATAGTGAATGCATTAGAGAATCATTCAGTATTTTTTCAACAAAGGGACGATGCTGTGCGAAGAAAAGGATTATCACCACTACAAAAATGCACTGCTGCGATTCGTCAACTAGCTTATGGAGTCCCCGCTGACCATCTTGACGAGTACCTACGTATGGGTGAATCAACTGCTATCAGGTGCCTTTTCAAGTTTTGCAAATATGTGGTTGAAATATTTGGTGATAGGTACTTGAGAAGGCCAAATGCTGATGATATTCAACATCTTCTTCAAATGCATGATGAGAGACATGGCTTCCCTGGCATGTTGGGTAGCCTTGATTGCATGCACTGGAAATGGAAAAATTGTCCAGTTGCTTGGAAAGGTCAATTTACAAGGGGACATGGGTCACCGACAATCATACTTGAAGCAGTCGCGTCTCATGACTTGTGGATATGACATGCATTCTTTGGAGTCGTCGGTTCACGTAACGACATTAATGTGTTATATGAATCTCCCATATTCAACAATGTCTTGCAAGGAAATACTCCAGAGATTAATTTCACGGTGAACGACACTACATATACGAAGGGTTATTATCTAACCGATGGAATATATCCAGAGTGGGCTACTTTCGTTAAGGCTTTTCCTTGCCCGGAGGATCCTAAGAGGAAGTTGTTTAAGGAAAGACAAGAGTCTGCAAGAAAAGATGTCGAACGGGCATTTGGGGTACTCCAATCTCGATGGGCGATTGTCAGAGGTCCAGCTCGTTATTGGTATCGGAAAAAATTAAAACAAATCATGTTAGCATGCATTATTTTACATAACATGATTGTTGAGGATGAGGGAGCTCACTTGACAAATTGGTACAATGATGAAGGTGACGAACCTGCACAACCTATTCATGGCTCAAATCGAGGATTTCAGGATTATCTTCGGACAAATTCTGAGCTACGTGACACTCAAGTTCATCACCAACTTCGCGCCGACTTAGTTGAGCATATTTGGGAGCAATACAATAATAATCTGTGATTTAGTATTTTATATGTGGTTTATTCTAAGTTATTATTGTATTTCAATTTTATAATTACATGTCAATTTGATTCGATTTCATGGATATGTGGATATATTTTATCTTCTTGGATGAGTATATGAGATAGCTTGGATGAGTATATATGGGATATGGATAGGAGACCACACAACCTAGAAGGCTTGCAAGGGAGAAGACATGAACCACACATGGTGGTCGACCAGCTAGTCGACCACCACATGTGGTGGTCGACCAGCTGGTCGACCACCACATGTGGTGGTCGACCGGCTGTGGACAATGGGGCCCGTATTAACGTTAAATGCGTTGTGGGATGAAAAATGTAACATGTTATAATGCAGATGTGACAGTGAACCCCAGCGTTTTGATGAGATGGAGGTGTTATAACGCCTTTAGCGTTGCAGATGTAATAAATTTTTATTAGTATCATTATATAACTAAATAAAATTTTTCATTTATTGATTCTCTACATCAATCCTACACTTATTTCATTAAAATTTTAATAAATGAGGTTAATGATTACCGAGCGATGTGGAGATAGTAGGGACGACGTGGTACGCTCTTAACGCACTTGAATCGAGTCAACTCATGGCGGAACTCAAGTCAAGTCAGTCGACTCATGATTGAACTCAACTCAAATTAGCTTGAGTTACATCGAATTAAGTTCAATTGGCTAGATGAAGATCGGACTCGGATCAAATGAAATTGCACTCCGAATACCCCCTTCCCCCTTTCGAAGCACGCAAACTAGAAAATTTTGTACATTAATTTATTTAAAGCATCGTCGTAGACCACACTGGATAGATCTGGATAGATCGCCGGAAAGGAAGAGCAGCAAAAGCACAAAAGCAAATCAGGAAGCAAGCATATAGGCATCTAATGCAGCAGCGAGGCAGAAACACGTCTGAATCTCAAACCTAACCGGAAATCTCGATGGACGTCATGCCGGGCTTCTTGACCGCTTCCTTGGGCACGGTAACGGTGAGCACGCCGTTCTCCATGGCTGCCTTGACCTGATCCGCCTTGGCGTTGGCCGGAAGACGGAACCTGCGGAGAAACTTGCCGCTGCTGCGCTCGATGCGGTGCCAGCTGTCGGTCTTCTCCTCGCGCTCGCGGCTGCGCTCGCCGCTGATCTGGAGGACGGAGCCGTCCTCCACCTCCACCCTGACGTCCTCCTTGCGCAGGCCTGGGAGATCGGCCTTGAAGACGTGCGCCTCCTGGGTTTCCTTCCAGTCGACGCGGGCACCAGAGGCTGCGGCGAAGGCGGACTGAGGGAAGGCGAGGCGAGACTCGAAGGGGAAGCCCTCGAAGGGTTCCCAAGGGTCGATGAAGAAGGGATCGAAAAGGCTTCCTAGACGGCTACCGAAGCCGAAGGGAACGATCGACATCTTGCAGACGGATTGCGATAAAAAAAACAACAAGAAAAAAGTGCGAGTTTAGGGTTTTAATAGGAACGGAAACATGAGGATGAGGCTTCTGGAGAGTTCTATAGCTTATTAAGTTGGGCTTCAGGAGAGTTCTGGGCTGGGCTGTGCTAGAGAGACAGAATGTGTAACATTTTATTTCTTCCAAATTATAAATAAAAATTAACTGTGATAATTATGACAATATTATCGATAAGATAATGATAATTTGCTCGTACATATAAATGCAATAAATTGAGCTGCTTTATTTATTCATCTTCTTCTCCGGCCGGCCTGACTAATAATCATGGCAACTCGGGTAGTCCGGCGGAGGCGGCGGCAGCGTCGAGTCCGCGTCCGGTCCATTCTCCACCTCGAACGCCATCGACAACCCCAACGGCAAGTGCGAATCCAAATGGCAGTGCATGAACCACATCCCTAGTTCGATCAAAATAGTCCCAAAAATGTTAGATCCAGTTTCAGTATCTCGAAACGGAGATGAGAGCAGTTAGCTTCGAACCTGGGTTGTTGGCGACGAACCGGATGACGGCCCATCCTCCGACCGGAACCCCGATGGTGTTCCTCACCTGCGGGTTCACCAGATTGTACCGGGCGGGGTCGGTCGCCTTGTTGTAGTTGCCGAAACCTTGTGCGAGGATGAAGAAGTTGTAGCCATGGATGTGCATCGGGTGGTTCTCCGTCGCGATGATCGCCGTGTTCTGCAGGACCATCTCGACCGTCGCCCCGAACCGGACCTTCCTCACCCGGGTCTGCTTCACTGTCATCGACAGCCCGGGGTCGGTCACGTTGGTGAAGTCGAACCAGAGGGGCGGCTCGTCGGGGAAGTCGGCGGTGTAGACGCCATCGATCCGCCGATAGCTCGCCTCGAGGAGGGACACCTGGGAGGGGAAATGGAACGACACGTTGTTCATGCTGGCGGCGAAGGACCCGGTGGTCCGGTTGCAGCGGATTTGACTCGGCAGGCAGGGCACCAGCCCGAACCCAAACGTGACGAACATGTGCTCATCCACGTGCAGCGGCACCGTCGGGTGGCCCGGCCGGAGCAGCCCGGTGATGTTCGTGTAAAACCGGTTCGCCGTCTCGAGGGAGTACACGCTCGGGAGCATCGGCATGAGCGGCCTCGCCGGACGAGGGGTGTGGTAGCGAAGTACTGCCGTAGTGGTGGAGGTGTCAAAGCGGAGGCCGGGGAAGAGGAAGCCGGTGCTGATGTACGGGAGGGCGGCCATGTAGTAGTCGCCGGGGGCAGCGTCGGCGACCATGAGGGCGTCGACGGTCTGGCCGGAGGCGAGGACGAGGACGTCGGTTTTGTAAGGGTTGGTGTAACTGGCGTCGGTGGCGACGACGGTGAAGGAGTGGCCAGCGATCATGAAGAAGTGCTGGTTCACGAGTGCAGAGTTGATGAGGCGCAGCAAGTAGGTCTTCCCTGGCACCACCTTGAGCTCGTACATGTCTGCGCATCCAAATCAACAACAAGTCAACGATCATGGTCGTCGAGTTCATGTTCACAATTGATTTAGCTCACGTTTTCTAGAGCAATTGTACTGGTCGCCGGGCTGCCCGTTGATGGTGAAGGCCTGCGAGATGGTGGGGATGCCGCCGACGTCGATGGCGACCCTCTCCAGCTCCACCAGACTGGAGTTCCACCATTCTCCTGCAAATTCAGAAATTCGCAAGAATATTCATTAATATTATATATTAATAATAATGATATTTTATATTTTTATAAAATTAATATACCGATTATGATGGGAACTTCGTAATCAGGCTTAGGAAAGGGGTAGCCCGCAGGGCCACGTCGAGGGCGGATGATGAGAGCTCCATAAACAGTCGCACGGAGAAAGGAAGTGTGGGCGTGCCACCAGAGAGTGCCTTCTTGTTTCGTGACGTTGAATTTGTAGGTGAATTTCCTTCCCGGACGGATCGGGCATTGCGATATCATGTTCGCCCCGTCAGCCCAACTGCTCAAGATTTGAAGCCCAACTGCTCAAGATTTGAAGAACGCCATGCCTACAAGATTAAAAAAATATTTATATTTTGAAATTAACGACTAATATATATAAATAAATATATCAATCATATAATCTCATAATAAATTACCAGTGAATTGTCATGTTATAAGGGGAGTCATTGATGACGTGAACGACCAACGTGTCGCCTTCGTTCACTTCAATGGTCGGCCCGGGCATTTGGCCATTAACTGCAGTAATGACTGTGTTCTGACACAATCGTCGGACTGTCATATCGCCCACCTATAAATTCAATTTAATAAAAAATTAAAGCAAAGCTTTAGCTAGAAAAAAAAAACTTAAACAGAAAAAAAAATCATAAAAATTACATTGAATGTGTGCTCCACAATTGCAGCATCTGCCACAAACCCTAACCAACAAAGGCTTAGAGCCAACACCAAGGCCTTAAGCCAAGCCATCTAATTGAATAGTCTAATTGGAGGAGGAAGAGATCAAAAGTACTTGATCTCTTTGTGTTTACTTAGAAGATTGATGGCAATGGAAGAGCATGTAGGGGCCCTTATATATGTAGTCCTCCAACTTGTGGATGAAGCAGGTAATGATCAAACATCATTTTAATTTTATTTAATTGAGTTCTGAATGTTAGAATATGTGATTTTAGATGGCGGTCAAGTTTTCCTGTTTGTGTTGAAATATTCAAAATAACTTAATTAATGATGATGCTTACGTACATGGATGACTAATTTATGTACTTGTTTAACAGTCTCAAAATGATGCCTGCATGCATGCATTATTTCCACGTGGGTGCAATACTTATTCATTCTTTGCGTTTACTTTTCATGCATCACGTACGGGGGTGAGCATTGTTAAAACCAAGCTTAATTAATCAAATCAAATTTATTGAAACTGAATTACTGGACTAAAATTTAGTATGAAACAGTTTCTAGGCAAATAAATCACGGCGTTTGACTTGACTTGGCTTTCAAGATCAACACTATTATATTCTCAAACAAACCGAGTCAAATCAGAAATTTCGAATTGAAAAATAATGATAAAGTACTGATACTGATAATCTTAATTAACAAAGCAAGCAAGATAATTAGTTTTTAAAGATAATTGATTAGTCTTAAGATTCGGCGTTTCAATTATTTTTTTTAAACACTTCTTAAGAAAGAGTCAATTGACTAAATAGTATTTTTAACACATAAGAAAAGGACAGTTAAACAACAAGAGATACACAACTGTATTTAATATTAATATTTAAAGTGAATTGTTTGAAAAATAATTAACGGATGCGGTGTAGTTTGACTAGAGAAAAAGTCAATTGATTAAAAAATTAGAATTCTTAAGAAACAAGAAAAGGATAGTTAATAAACAAAGAGTTGTGACCATTGACCTTTGAATTTTTTAGCTCGTTCATCGTGAGACTAAATAATTGTGGTCGTATCAATTTAAAGATATAACTAGAGTGTTTTAGGATCCATGAAGGAGCTAGCTGTGCATTTTAAAAGATCGTTGACTTGATTAATTAATAGAAACAAAGACTAAAGTCAAACGGCCGGGTTAGTTACCTAAAGAAATCGGTGGGCTCGTGGTGACTGTCGATGGAGAGGTGATCATTTTATTAACAATCCAAATGGCAGTGTAATTTATAAGATTGTGACTTTGTTTTAATATATTTGGTTTATTACAATGAAGTTTATTGTTAATATTTTTTGTTTGTAACTTCACAAATATGAGTGCAAATGGCATGGCCGGCCGTACAAAGTGTTTAATTCACTTAGCAAGGGCGTTGACAAATTCCGAATTGACAATCCAAGATAATCGTCATGCTGTGGAGGATGACAAGAAATGAAAGATTAGTTGTTCATTGTATATCTCAAGACACAAGCGATTAGGAATTATGATATTGTTGATTAGAAAAGTGGGAATGTTGATTTTTCTTCAAATTTTTTCTTCTCGTAAGTAAATTCAAAGTCTAGGAAGGATATTTTAGGATAGGGTGTTCGTTATCAAATGACAAAGGAAGATTGATAATTTTCAACCTAAGTTTAAATTATTCAATTAGTTTAATATTTTTATACATGTGGGAACTAAACTAGAAGATAAGAATTTAAGTAGTGCCTAAGAACAAAGTACATTTTGATGGCGCCTTAGTAGGTGCATGTATGCCGTGGTAAAAAGAAACGAAGCGAGAATGAAAATGATACATTACGGTTCTTATGACAAAGTTGTCGATCTTTATTCATTGAGCTTGTAACAAAGCCAGTCTTTATTCATCAAGCGCATAGTATGTTTGCGTGAACGAGTGTGAGAGGAAACATACAAGGAATAACCGACTAGACATGAATTGATGATAGCACTTGAGCTATAACATTTTTTTTCTTTTTTTCTTTTCTAATTTTAGCCCTAAATTGTCCATACACTACATTGATATTATCATGTGGGGCGGAGCTCAGATCCATTCTCGTTGAGGGCATGAAGAAGGATGGATCATGGATCGAGTGTATGACGACAATTTCTTTATGGCTGGCTAATAATGGAGGCACATTTGGACACTTCAAAAAGGGCAAAAGGAATAGAGGACTAAGGTAGGGAGATCCATTATCACTTTATCTTTTTGGTGTATATATAGAGATCTTTGAAAAACTGCTATAGGGTATATCACAATACAGGGCCGGTCCTGGGCATGTAGGTGCCCTGGGCGAAATGATAAAATGTGCCCCATCTTATCAATTAATTTATAAGGTAACTAAATTATATAGACTCAAAAAGGAACAACAATAACAATCGATTAAGTTATATTTCAATCATCTAAAAACAAGTACAACTAATAAACACATTAGCCTATTCCTACGAGGTCATTACTAGGATCAGGTATTCATACCTGATCATTAAGTATATATACATAACAAAACAATGTAATAACTTCCATCTTAGATAGTTGCCTGGTGTCCAACCTCACTGGGCACTTTCCTCCTACCAGTAGTCCTCTAGATCTTCAAGATCATCAATATCAATAAGAATAGACTGGTTTAGCTTCTTCCTTGATACTCTCCTATGCTTTTTAAGTTCCAAATGAGGTTCTGCTTGCTTGACACCCATTTCACGCACCTTATACCTGCAAAACTTTAAACTTGTCAGCTTATTTCATTTTACTCGGGTGATAAATGCAACCACGATATTAAAGCTATCCAGATATGGAATTTATCCCTTTTATCGTACTTATGAAGCAACAGACTTTATATTCATGCATGGATATAATGGCACAGGTTTTTAAAACATAATATAACAATCTAACTTGATGCTTTGCCATAGTTCATTTTGTATTAGAATAAACTCAGATGGATGTATAGATCAATCCTTTTTTCTATACAATCCTTACCTCACATCCCTTTCTCTGATTCTCGTAAATGGAATTCCTTTCTGATTCTGATCTCATCAAGTAATTGCAAATAATATGGATATCTTTCCCAATCTGCCTTGATAATGCATCCAGCCATTAGCTTCAGAATATCTTGTGATGCTTTAAGAGGTAGTGGTTGCATAGTGTATGTTTTTCCGCTACCTGAGAAAAGGAAGATACAAAATTCAGCCAGACAGCCACTCAAATCTAGAAGCAAAGTATAGAATATCAGATTGCAATATCAGATTGCAATATCCAGACAGCAGACGGCAGACGCTTCAATGAACGCCGCTGGACACGGAGCCCAGAGGCGGCGTCGGACGCGGAGCCCGGAGGCGGCGCGGGACGCGAAGCCCGGAGGCAGCGCCGGAAGCGGAGGGCGGATCCCGGACCCGGAGGCGGCGCCGGAAGCGGAGGCCGACTCGCAGTCGCCGGACGCGGAGGCCGACTCGCGGACGGCGGACGCGGGATGCGGAGGCTGACTCGCGGGACGGCGGACGCCGGGACGCGAACGCCGGACGGCCGGAGAAGATTGAGGCGGAGCAGCGCGGACGCCGGACGCCGGAGGCGGTGCTGTGTGCGGACAGAAGACTAGAAGAGGGGGCGGCGTGAAGGGGGAGCTGGCGGCGTGAAGGGGAGCGGATCGTTTAGGGTTTGGGCAGAAAATGCCTTAAATATATATACCTATATTAAAAATTTTTTGGGCCCCTGATCGGGCTGGGCCCTGGGCGGCCGCCCTGGTTGCCCTGGGCCAGGGCCGGCAGTGTCACAATAGCAAAATTCAACTATCATCTTTTGCGTAGTCATCTCAAACTATCTCATTTTGCCTATGCAGATGATCTTCTTCTATTTAGCAGAAGTGATGTAGCTTCTATTGGTATCTTGACAAACTGTTTACTAGATTTTGGTGTAGTGGCAGGACTTCAAGTTAATAGGCTGAAGTCAAATATCTTCCTAGTTGAAGTTGCGGACTCGATACGTCACTAGCTACTTACTATCACAGGTTTTCAGGAGGTGGTCATGCCTTTCAAATATTTGAGGATTCCACGAGTGGCACAACGTCTTCGATTATCTAATTATAGCTCACTACTTGACTCCCTAGGTCGACGAATCAATACTTGAACACGAAAGACTTTGTCCTACGTTGGTAAGACACAACTGATCATGTTTGTCCTACAGGAGGTTGAGTGCTTTTGACTTTCAATTCTTTCTATCCGATCCCCATCGACATCATTGATAGTATTTATAATATCTGTAGGTCTTTCATTTGGATGTCAAAACACTCATTGGTGTCATAGGCAGATATGTGCAGACCTAAAAATGAGGGTGGATTGGTTTTTCACAACCTATGAACTTGGAACCTTACCTTTCTGGCTAAAGTGCTCTAGCAGATACAAGCCAAGGAGGATGCCCTATGGATGAAGTGGCTACACCACACATACTTGAGAAAATCAGATGTCTAGACTTGGGAGGTGTTTCACTTGGATTTCACATTGATCAAGCAACTATTACATATTTGAGATCTCATTCTATTAGTTGTTGGGTTGTCGGCGGATACTACTCAAAGGATAACAAATCGGCTTGAGCAAGATGGTGGAGTGGTTAATGCCTATAATTTCTTTAGGTAGATCGATTTTAAGAAATCATGAGTATGGGGAATGTGGAAACCTTACATTCAACCCAATTATGCAATTATAATTTAGATGCTGGCATAGAGACGGGGAAGACTATCTTGAGGATTGACAATGTACTAGACAGGGGTTGGATACGAAAAATCATCTATTTTCTAAATGTCCACCTATTACGGATTTATAGAGAAAGATAAGAGATTGATTCCATATGGAGATATTTATTTATCGATGAATATTTTGATCATCTATGGATGATACTATAGAGATAAAGATGAATGACTATTGACAAAAATCAGGCATCTTATTTTTACTTTATCTTCTTTAATTCACTTTATATGTAGAGTACGTAATAATAATTTCTTTGGCGAAGAGTAATTGGATTGTAAAAAAAAATTATCGAAGTGTATAGATTCAGATTCATTTATAGAAGACGTCATGAGCAGGCTGCGGATCACGGCGGCGGCGTGGCGATGGAAGGAAGATACGGAGGGATCGGCTGCGCGGTGAAGGTCGGTGGTTCGTGCTATGGCAGAAAAAGCCTGACCTGTGGTGCCTAGAGCTGTTGATCGCCGAGAGAGGCGGCAAGGTGGCCCGGGGCAGACGCCATGGATCCCGCCGCGCGCCTCCCCCGGCATTCCTCGCACCCTTCGCCGATCGCTCCGGGTACAACTAATTTGTGAACAATCACATCCTTCAAATCCTCTGCTTTCTCCTCCTGACATAACATCGAACATGTTGTGTTCACGACTTCATCTTGAAAAGGGGGTTGGATCGGAGATCCACGGCGAACTTGTTCACCGACGCGGTGTGCCTCGGAGAGAAGGCCGTCGACGGCGAGGGCTGGTTCGCTCTGCGGATGGACGCGGAAGAGGGGCGCCCGCGCGACCGCAACTACGGCAGCGTCGACTTCACCTGCTCCGCCTCAAATCGCCGGCAGAGGAGGACTTCGTGCACCGGGAAACCACCATGGGGTCGCAGATCAGGCACTACCCCGCACCATCGATGGCGTTAACATCGCGCAGGCCGGGGAATCGAGGTGTAGCTGCGAAATAATCGAAGTTTTGGTTCGATGCTCGTTCGACCTTGTCAGGCACCAGAACAGTCGAAAATCCTGTCGATGTAGGACGAAAATGATCGAATTATTGGAAGAGCGTCCAATTCAAAGAAAACCAATTGAATGACTCGAGAGAATCAACGCCGACGGTGTACCTGTGATTTTCTTTGCTTCGAGCTTGTTGGCGGCGGCTCGGGGAATGAAGATGCCGGTGCCGACGGACTCCTTCGACCACCTGCGTCGTGGAGGAAGACTGCGCACGTGCCGGAGCTTCGGGGTGAAGGAGGAGGAGGAAGGAGCCGTGATGGAAGGGTTCTTTCTCAACGAAGTCACAGCATGAGCCGAAACAGGAATCGGAGTTTTTTTTTTTTTGGGGCAAAAAGATATCTGAATTTTAATATTATCGTTATTTTTCAAATATGTCTTTCATTTGTTATATTAAAAAAATAGGGGTTTCATCTTTAATTTATAGCTCACTTTTAATTTATCATTCGATTAATTCCTTTGAAGAAATAAGCCTTATTTGCGAATTAAAAAAAATAGACACAACACCAAAATATCCATGATTTAAATCTTAATTACATGCACTGTATAATATTTTTCTTTAATAAAATAAAAATTTAGGACGTTAATAGTAATTGAGATGAGGGAATAGAGTTGCTGAAGTGGACAGGGATTCGAATCTAAACAAAACTGAGATAATGCGGTTCTTCATCGTGACCAATTACAGTTTTTTGATTTACCTCTTCATGGATGGTCGTGGGATCGATCATCTATGTCTCATATTAAAAATACATGGATAACTTTTAATAAGAGATTCGTTGGAATCATTAAAGGGACAAATTTAATGAAACTCTGATCAATAAAGGATCTGTTGGGACGGTTAGAGTGGCTCTCAATGGACCGTTGGGAGGACTAATTGGATACAAATCTAAATATCTAAATTAAAAATAAAAAAATAAAAGCAATAATATTGTTAAACTAGTTGGTTGTTAAGCATAAACAACCATTGGGATTTTTAAGCCTGAGTACCGGCATGGGATCCATTGCGGAAGGCCCACGAATCCAAGTGAAGCTCCGGGTTGTGGCCCACTTAAAATGTGGCCTGTGACGGTTGCCTAATGGATGCAATAACGAGGAGGCGGTTATGCCATGACCGACGTCGTACCTAACAGACGATTTCAGACAGCAGAAATTAAAGGGCTCCCACCAAGTGAATAAAAAGTAAATACATGAGATATAATTGTTCATGAGAGGTGTTAATGGGTGGATGTTATAATATCTAAGTGATATTAAGTATTATAATATTCACACACACTAATGAATGTTAATGAACAAAATTTAAAATAAAAATTCATTTGGAAGTGTACACAAAGGCGCGTAAGATTCATAAATAATAAGCGGGCAGTGAAATTCATTATATTAAAATGAACATGAATGTATGTTAATAAAAGAAAGATTGAGTCTTATATATATATATATATATATATATATATATATATATATATTTTTTTTTTTTTTTTTGAATATGTAATATAAATTAACATTCAAATTACCATGTGTTAATCAAACACGAGTTGTTGGAGAAATTATACAGGACGATTATCATTTCACGGAGATTTGGAACAGAAGCATTAATTAATTACGTCGGTGAGGCTGTGGTGCATCAACAGTCATCTCAAGTAGCTACAAAAGAGCACGAATGATTTAAGTGAATCAGGAGAAATTATATATCTACTTTCAAGATTAGTTGAACAAAAATAAAAATAAAATCACACAGAAATGACAATGCATTGAACCTTACTGTCTTGTCAAGATCCTGAAAGGAGGATGAAATTGATAGGATCAAGCTTGAGATTCAATGCAATCAACATGCATCTAGTTGATAAACTCTTCAAACATGGGGATGCAATAATATTATCAGGAGAACCTGCAATAAATTAACATAATGAGGTTGCAGTGTATATTTGAGGTGTTTTAAGATAATTATTTTAGATAGTATATTATTTTTTAAATAAATAAAATTATTATTTAAATATATATTTTTTATGCATTTGATTTGATCTTAAACTCAATTCATAAGGTCCATGATACAATACAGAGCATTAAAGAAATTATGATTGGATCACAATTAGTAGGTATCTCTATATGTGTAATTATATATGTATTGAAATATTTCCTATTTGATGAATTGATGAGATTGAGCATTATCGATTCTGTAAGATTAGCATTTGTTAGACTCCTTAATTTTACCATGCAACTCATCCTAATTAGTTGAAAATATTAGAATGTTGAGAGTTAATATATGGATGCTGATTAAGGATAATTCATCGAAAGTGACCTGTCATGAGATTTCATATGGTTCCATACATATTTATGAGGATCTCATTATAGCTCGAGTATAAATTTTCTTCAACTTAAAGTATTCAAGTCATTTTGGTCATAGATATTTATACTTTGACATCTTAAGTAAATGTCTCTACGGAGGTGTACCTGAGATGATTGCATATAAGTCGAAGTACCCGAAGGTGATTGAGTAGCCAACAGAGGATTCATCACTCCTTTTATTAAGAGACGTATACCCTATGCTCATTTGTCAGGATTGTTACTCGTAAGTCTTTGGCTAAAGTAGAAACACGTCAAGAGAATGATCCTCTTGGACAGATATTTTGAGTAACTTAAATCCATAGGACAAACAACTACTGTTTGGGCTAGATATAACGTAGTCAACCTAGTGGGGATTGACATATAGACTATGTCATGAACTAAATGGGTATAAGATGTGTTAAAGGAACAGACGTACAAACAATTTTAGTTGTTGAAGGGTTCAAAAGTGGTTCTGAAATCAACTATGATTTTTTGATTAATTGGGGGGGAGGAGTCATGATATACTACTAGGTATCACTCATGATCGATATATAATTAATAGTTAATTATGGACGACCAACATAAATTAAAAATCTATAAGGTCACACGCACTATGAGATTCTCTAAGAGACATAAAACGAGTTTGAGAATTGAATTCTCAAATCGAGAGAGATTGAGTCTTGTTAGACCAGACGAAAGACAAATATGAAAGATATTTTATTGAGATGGAAGCTCGGATGAGTCATGTCTTTTGAAGAAAAAGTGGACTCTCTTGGATTTAATTATAAACTAAATTGATTTAATTTTAATTAAAAGGTGGTTTGATTTTAAACCAATATGGTTTTCTCTTAAATCAAATTTAAGACTATCCATTTGGATTTTGAGTTATGGATATGGATTTTTGGTTTACAAACTAAACCCATTAGAGATCTATAAATATGTTTCTAAAGAAGAGAGATTTAACGAATGAAAAACCTAATGGTTAGGTTTTAAATCCCTCGCCTTCTCTTCTAACCATCGGCCATAAAGCTCATTTTCATTGTCGTCGCCCACCACCTTAGTTGAATCGTCGCTGCCATCTAAAGGAGGGATCTCCAAGCTCACCTTCGGCCAAAGTTCCCTCCATGGGTCAGCTACCTCCCTAGGTCGGCCTTCTCCCGAGACAAAGGACCAAGAATCGATGATGGGAGCAAGGAGCAAGAGGAGAAAGAAAGGTTCACTGCTCCATTGGCCATTGTTCCAGCGAACAATTGTTGTTGCCAAAACTCCCACGCCATTAGGTTTGCTGCCCCTTATTTACAATGAACTGTTTGACCTTCGAACGGTGGTGTGATTACCTCCATTCAATTCAATTCATATCGTCGGATTGTTTTGAGCCACTGAATACCGAATTGGACTGTAGGTCCTCTCTTGGATCGTTTGTGTCCTTCTTTCGACTAGTATCGAAACGGAGGTCTTAGCGTGGATACGAGTAGAGGGAACCTTTCTCAAGGTTGCTAGTTGATATCATTTCTGTTTCGCATGATCCAAAAGGTATAACTTGTTTATGCTATTTCTATGATTATGTTGCATGCGTGTGTATCCTCATATGAGTTTTATGCGTAAATAGTAATAAAATAGTTCATTATGCTTCCGTTGTATGTTAGAAAAACATTAAATTTTAAAATGCGCATATCGAAATCCAACATGCAGTGCATCAATAGTCATCTCAATCAACTACAAAAAGCAGGAACGATATAGGTGAATTCGGAGAGAACTGTCTAACTCCAAAAATAATAGTACAAAATCTAAAAACTTAAATTATAAAAAAATAGGAATGACGATGCATTTAACCTTACCGTCCTAGATAGGATGGAGAAAATATCAAAAAATTTGATATATTACATATCTCACTGATATATATCGTTCATATCAAAAACTTCAATATATTGAAAAGCTCAATACGATATTGTTTATGTTTGAGATCACGATCTAATGAGTCAGCAAAACACAACTATTGAGGTGGACGGGTAGGAGGCCTCAGCGAGACAACAACTGCTGAGCTAGAGAGGCAGGAGACTCTAGCGATGTTGTAGGCGTCAAGAATGTCTGCAACACTTAATCGAGGGTTAGAATGAGCATCAAGGTTGGACTTGACGTGGCTACTCTAATGTTTGAATTAGCACAGGGGCTAGAAAGAGACGAAAACTGTAGAATAGTAGAGGAAGGGGAATGTTTTTGTGCACTTACTTGCACCTGCGGAAGCAGGCAGCCTTTTATAGGGCAATAGAAACATTCTTACGTAGCTCATGTGTTCTCCACATCTTTTGGGAGCAACGACTATGTTGCTCACGTCCTTTAGGACAAACAGCTACGTTGCCCAAGCCTTCCTAGAGAAACGACTATGTTGCATATTCTCCGAGGAAGATGGTATCGTAAACCATGTAGGATGTAGATATTAATCCAGGGCCTTTGGGCTAAAGGAAACTAATGAACCAAGTCAGGGGCATAGATGCCCGAACTGCCAGAATCGAGTGAATCAAGCTGTCAAAATTGGGTGACCAAGCCACCGGAGCCTAAGGCCCAATTAGGAGGAGTGATCAGGAGGAGTCAGAGCCCACCAGTCGGAGAGATCGAAGACCCAAGCTGAAGGAGTCGAATGGCTTGAGTCGCCTAGAGTAATAGGAGAGGTTGATGACCCGAGCTGAAGGAGTCGAGTGACTCGAATTACCTGGAGTAGTTGGAGAGGTCGAAGATCCGAGCTGAAGGAGTTGGATGGCTTGAGCCAAAGGCGTCGAGCGCATCGAGTCACCTAGAGTCAGGTGGTTGCTTTAACTTCCACCTTTTCTTGACTCTTGACTTGACTCTACCCCGTGTAGTAGGTCCCCTATCCACCATATCACAAGTCTCCCTCGAATCTAGTGGAAGGAGGTTCAGTCTGATTGACTGAACTGATATCTGTAGTCCGATTGTCGATCCAGTACATAGGGGTAACGTGATATCAAAGCTCTGCCATCTTATCCTCCAACACTTTGGTAATATGCAAACTGTACGCCATTAATGTGGATGATACGCATGATGACGTATCGTTGCTGAGGTCAATATGTCTGGTCTGAGGTTGACACATGTCAAGACTACGTCGAATGCTCGGGTCGAGACAATTGTTGAGATCCTGTCGATTCGAATACGAGATCTAGGGGCTCAAAATGATAGCTCACCTTTTTGGTTCCTAAATCAACGGTTGACATTCTGACCAAGGGGTATATTCGGATTGGCGACGATGAATGACCGTTGCATTCGTCTTCGAGCTCGCAGCCGGTCGAGCTCGTGGCCTGGGATAAATATTAAACTCGCAGTTGGGGCTAGCTAAGCTCACGACCAGCTAAGGTCACGGCTAGCAACGCGACCAACCTAAGGCATCGACTGATCGAGGTCATGCCAGCCTCGTGGCCATGGTTGAGGTAGCGATCGCGCCAGGTCGCCCACCTAACCGCGACTAGATCCAGTCGGAGAGGAGAGGGGAGAGAGAAGAGAGGAGCTTATAGTCGTGTGCTAGTGCCGGAGAGGAGATCGGAGTAGGACAGGGCTAGATATTGTAAGGGATCGGGATTTTAGGGATAGATATCGTAAGGGATCGGGATTTTAGGGATCGGGCGCATTAGATTTTAGGACTTTAATTTACTTGATCAAGATTTTAGTGATCGGTTTTTTGGTGACCAAAATAAATTTTGGTTGCTATTTTATTGATTGAAATTATTATTTCGATCTCTAAATAGCGACAGAAACTTATTTCAACCGCTAAATAGCGACCTAAACTTTTTTCGGTTGCTATTTTAGCTTATTTAGGTTGCTATTTTAGCGATCAAATTTTATTTTGATCACTAATTAATTAAATAGGATAATATAAATTCTGAGTAATAACAACTAAATTAACGGCTGAATATTATTTCGATCATTAATTAACATCAAAATTTATTTTTGTCGCTAATTGAGAGTTTTCTTACAGTGTAGCTTCCTAGCTATAGTGATTACCTTATCTATAGAGACAGAAGAGAAAGGGTGTTTCCCTTGTACCAACGATGTCTCTTTCTTTATGCAGTGTTTTTATTCTAGACAGTTATGTAATTTCGGCATCTATAATTGCTATACCTGATGCCTCCTTTTCTTCATTTGTAACCGACACATTCTAATTTCCTGCATCTGTAACTGTCATCTATGAAGTCGTTAGCCTTTGATGACCGCACACTACATTCATACCCAAGCGGGCAGAATAATGTATGTAGATATAGTGTTTGGACCATCACTCACTTGGGCTCAAGCACTTAGGGACTCGGAAGTGTCACCCACTCGGGCTCAAGAGCTTGGGTATTCGGGAATGCTACAATGCTCGATTCGTGTTGACCAAGCCATAGATATATCATATGGAGCTAGCCTATGTTGACTGAGTGAAGGAGGCATTACACGGAGCCTGCCTATGTTGTGCCAGCTGGTCAAGGTCGATCACGTAGGAAACCTCTCTATCATGCTATATGATCGATCTTTCGATATGACTTGTGTAATTGTTGTTGCTGTTGAGTGTATTAGTCTGTTGCCCTTGCAACTATCAACATATATATGAGATTTCTGTTAATAATCTTTTTGATCTAGATTAATGATCGTAGTTGCTGTTACTGCAATTTTAATCAGTACGTTGTTGTTACTGTAACACACCAAGCCAAAACCCATAGGGCTTGTTTGCTTAGGCACATAGAAAATTCGATAAATTTTGATAGAAACTTGAGAGGAAAGATAAGTCTTTCTTTCACCTTTCCTCATTTTTTTCTTCTGAACAAATAATATTTCAGAAATTTAATAATAGATAATCTGAACCAAATTAAACTTTACGATTTACAAATTACAAGTTCTTGTCTTCCATATCTACACCTCCACAATCACGACCATACTATTAACCTTAATTATCACTTAATCCTCACCATCAATACTTAACCAAAAAAAGACAGCAATTAATTTTCTTGATTTTGGTTGTTAATCGATCGCCTTCGCGATCTTTTAACCTTGCCGGCGGCCGAGCGCCTGGGCCGGAGCTGAGCAGGGTACTCCGGCGGTGTGGGGCGGCGACGAGGAGAAGAGTTGGACGACCTCGACGCCAGCTCGGAATCGGCCCGAGTCCCCGGTGGCCAGCCGCATGTAGGAAGCGGACGGCGAGTCGCCGGCGAACCACGCGGTCACGGGCGGAGCTTGAGCTCCTCCTGCGTTGGCGTAGCTGGCGATGGCCCTGCAGACGAAGGGGATTAAGCCTTCCATTGACTTGAGGTCTGAGAGAGGAGGGAAGATGACTTAAATAGAGGCAGCCATTATTATTATTTTTAAACACAAAAAATTATTAACCAAGTAAACAAGTCAATATTACGGTGTCATCTTATTTTTAAATTTCATGGCTGTTAATTATTGGTGCAGTCGAATATTATGAGTTCTAGAGATGATCAAGATAATGATGACGAAGAGATAAAGACTATCTATTTGTCATGCGAGCAATAATTAGTTGAATTTTCTTAGTCAACATGGGGAAAAAATAGAGGATTTGGTGAAGAAATTAACTTAAAGGTGACGTTGTTTAGTTGAATATTATTAATTTAGAAGATCCCTTTTACATCTGTTTATCATGAGAAGTATGCCACGCTACTGAATATTTTATTTCATATATTTTGAGCATGTATAATTGTGTTATACGTACTAATTTATAAAATATAATTGATATAGAAATTAAATATATTTATTACAGTGTTTACAAGCCTTTTAGTTAGCTATTGTATGTATCGCGATGCACGAGTTGAAATTCTGTCCAAGACTTTTAATGATCGTTCAGGTGACATTTTTATAGTATATGTAATATTTTTAATAACATATTTCACATGCTAGTCCTGAATCCTCATTGTGCTTCATCTCACATAGTAAAGCATTTCTAGTTGTACTTTGATCCGGTCGAGACTGGGGATGGACTGATTCTCTACAGTCGAGCTCTTTTGATAGGTCAAATATGCATCAGGTTGGCTCCTCTTTGGTTGGCTTCTGTTAGATTGATAGTTATCGAGTTAAGCAACACAAAAACTCGGAGGCATTTGGTTAGAAATTGTCTAGCTTGGTGAAGGATTTTGACAACCACGAATTGATAAAGGAAACTAAAAGATTGAAAAATAGTTAGAAGGAAGATCAAGATAGAACTTTGGCTAGATCCTCTGATGCTCAAGTCAGATTAGTGAGTGCAAGAAGGATAAAATAGAAAAGAGAATGAAATAATATATCATACTACATCATTATCTTATATAAGAAGCAAAGAGTATTCAAGATTCTCAAAGAATACACTTTTTTTTTTCTTTTTCACTAAAGGGTGCACGCATCCTTTTGTAACCGGTGCTATCATAACTGTTGTGTTACATCCAAACTTGGGAGCAATATGATTGATCAGACTGAAGTTCGATAGTGTGGTGAGTTGACTTGAGTTGAATTGGATGGTGAATCGGGTTGATTTAGCCCAAGCTATGAAGAGTTAATCTAATTTGACTTGAGCTCATCGTGAATTAGATTATCGTTGATTGGTGGCTTGACCAATATCTACGGTATTTAGCCAGAATAAATTAACGTCGTCTGTAGAAATATTGAGCTAAGACGTCGTGATGGTTAACACTAGAAAAATCTTCAACAACCACGATTCTTTTGGAGAAAAAGACCAACAGAACTGGTCCGAGCACTGAGATATCCCCATTCCATCTTGTGTACGACAAACCATCAGCAGGTCATGCTACCTAGCTGACTGACAACGAAAGGAGCTCAAAAAATCTTGGAACGCTCTCTGTCTGAGGTCTTATTGCATTCAGTCTTAATTTTACTATTTTATGTCTCTCTTCTGTTTGCTTCAATACTCATTTTGTAAATGTTCTTTTATAAGGAAGCAAGATTCACACTCTAAGTCCTCTTAGTCTCTCGCTAGCGGTTCCGCCTTACGATCAATTTGAATTTTTAGTTCCGTATTAACGACTCGGCCTCCTGATAAGCCCGACACTCTTAGGAAGGAACACAAGTTCTCTTCCGCCATTGAAATTTAGATAAAGTTTAATCAATGGTCAAGATCGCGTATTCTGATCACCCCAAATGCTAGTCCCAAGCCCGACGTACAAGCATTGTACTTGAGCCAACACTAATAATAAACTTTTCTTTGACCAAAATTACTCCTCAACGTCAATTGGCACGTGAAATATTTATTCCCGTCGCTATTATCGTGATTTTTAAGGTTCCGAATCCTTTTCTTCTTCCCCTGCACGAACTGAGCTCCCTCTCCTCTCTCTCGGTGAACTGTATTTCCTCCCGGGGATCTGGTCACTCCCGGTGTGCTCTCCCGGCGACCTCTCCTCTGGTGAACTCCTCCGGCTAACTAACCTCCCGCGGCGCGCGTTCTCTCCACCAACCGCGGCGAACTCCTCTTCCGGCTAACTAATGGTTGGGATAACAAATTGTTAACAGATTGCTTGATTGTTTTATGAATCAAAAGTCTGACCTAGATTAATTGCTTTTAATATGGTTTATATCCATTGGAAAGCCTAAAGTTGAACCAAGCTTGGTTATTCACCTAGAACTATTAATGAGGTTTTTATGCATATATATGGTTCATACGACGTTGCTCTTATTCTATATAGGAACCAAGCATGCTGAGAATAATCACTTCTTTCAAGAGAGATCATTTCTTTCTGAAGAATTTTAGCTAAGCATTACAATTTTTCTTACCATATGAAGCACAAGAAATTTGCTTATTATTTAGATTTTTTTTTTACTTATCTTGTGGTAGATGAATATTATCCTTTTCATTTAGCTTGTTTAGATCTTTTTATTAAGTGTTTAGATCTTTTTATGGTGAGTACGCTTTATTGTCTTTTATCTGCATGATTTTGACTAAAGGTCATATACAGGTTGTCATAGGATGATTTTGAACAGTTTAGAAAGGTATGTAATTTTAACAAGGATCAACAAGTAGTTAACAGATTCAAAAAAATTTTAGGTCTCCATCTTGTTTATTATTTTCAAATTAATCCTTATATTTCTTCCTTGTGTGCTAAATTTTGAATTACTTCCTCTTACCACCACCTACCCCATGAAGCAACATGAACATCTGTCTTATTATACCCCATGAAGCAACATGAAGCATATTGTGCTTATGCTTAATAAAGAATTATAGAATTACCAGAAATAATGTGAAGCATGATAGTCATCCAAAACGTTTTATATAGCAACTTCAATTTTAATGTTGCACTGTGTTGTACTTCAGAAGCAACTTCAATTTCCTATATTGTTTCTTTTATATAGTATGGATATGTTTTGCCAGTATTTTGTTTCCTGGTAAATAGCATGTTGCATGTTTAGTAATATTAATTGTTTCCTATATTAACTGTTAAATCCAAAAATCTGCTTGTTATCCCATTATTGTTTCCTATATACCATGGAACTTAATTGGCACTAGGTCTACTACCTTACTATTTGGCACACTATATTTACTGAGGAAATTAAAGATTGGGTCAAATTTACCAGTACATGCCACCATGCAGTATGATTTTGGATGAGATAATCCTGAAATGTTGAAACTATGAGAGACAAATCCTATTTGGTTTGGTCATATTAGATATGCAGGCTGAGCAGGTCAATACTCCAACTAATTGTCTGATTGAACTTCACTTGTCCTGCTTCTCTCTAAGTGCAAGGTCAGTACTCCAATTAAGCTTTGATTGAGCAGATCTACTTTAGTTCTCCTAAGTGCAAGGTCAGTATCGGTTTGGATTCTTAGCAAGGAATGAAATAATAGTGAATAAAATAATCATTGCTTGTTTCAGCAAGTAAGCTGTTATTGGTTGCAAATCTATAACATGCAGTATTGGAGTTCAACACAGTGCAACACATGCAGTTTAGTTTACAGTGTTGTTTTTCTTGTTCTTCTTTCCTTTTACAGAATTCATGACAGCAGATAGCATAGTTACAAATAGTATAGTTACCTGTTTTAAGTTGAAAAAATAGATGAGATAGATACAGATATTTCTTATTTATAATTTTGCATATATAGATATGTTTGATTAGATAGTAGCATCAGGTGGTCGGATTATTTTGAGAGTTGTTGCGGGTGGTAAGTATTAGTGTTATTAGTACTTTTTAATTCATAATTTATTTTATGACATATGTCTAATATTTATATATTTTATAATATAGTTTTACGCCCGATTGTCACAAAATTGTGACATACATTTTTAATAAGTTTCACGAGCGAATATGTCGTTCAGAGCATACTTGGAGGCATGTCGACCAGTACATGCGAAGCTTTTACTATGATGAATTTATGGTAAGTCATTTTAATCACCAATGAAGTTTTTTGTTTCTACTAATTGATTTTTTTTCTTATAGAAAAAGTATACTTTTGAGCCAGAGTACGAGCAGGAATTTAAAGATATCTAGAATGCTGCTTGTGCCAAATTATACAAAAATCTACTCTATAAATGCAGAAGAAAGGATACCAGACCATCTTTTATCCCAGAGGACATTTGAGTTGCATGGCAAGCCATTTGGGCTACAGAAAGATGGCAAGCAAATTCAGCGACAGCTCGATCCAACAAAAACATCGAGCTGGCTGGCCCTATAGCACCGGATTCACAAAACATATAGAATCCTGCTCCATTGTGGAGCATACCTTGGACTTGATAAATTTACAATTAATATATTTGTAATTAAAATAAGTATTTTAATTAGTAATAATTTGATTTTTATTTAATTATATTTTTAAATTTTCAGGAACACGAGTTACAGCACCTCCTACTTGTTGGGAGATTTTTACAAAGACACACAAGTCCATGGATAACATATTTATCAATCCTCGCTCGTAGGCATTAGATGTAAGATAATAATTTTTAAATTTATTTCACATTTCAGTATTGTAATTATTTTTTCTAATCTTAACTTTTATATTAATTTATTTTTAGACAAGCTGAAATGTCCGCTAGAGTTGCACATGTGTCTACGCCTACTGTTGAGGGAGGGGAGAGACAAGATCTCTCAACCGACCAGTTGAATAAGATATACTATGATGTGGTCATTGAGAGGAAGAAGAGCTCCACCATCTAAGGTCTAGGGTCCCAAGCAAGAGTCATATATGATCGTGTGATGGCCCCTAAAGCCAGGGGTCGTCTCACCGGATCATCTTCTGTGATAAAAGCCCTACAACAAGAAAATCAAGAATTAAAGAATCAACTCTCCGCATTAGAGGCGCAGCAACGGACTTACGATCAGCTTGCGCGGCAGATGACGACCTTCATGGATGCCATGGGCCCGATGCCACCTATGCCACATTATGACAATCTACGAGATGTGGACACTCAGGACCCTAATGTTCCTGATCAGTAGCTACCTACGAGGTATGTTAACATTTCTATTACTTCTAATTTTTTTAAAGTTATGACTTGTAAACATGCATTTTTTAAATACCTTGTTATTATTAATTTATTACTAACCTATCTTATTATTTTTTTGTAGGATCTTCTATTTTGGCTCGGTTAGTTTAGATATTTTTTTGATCAGTTATTTATTTAAACATTTGATACAGTATCAGTGTATTCAGATATTCGTATTTGTGTTATTGTATTCAACTTGAATTGGAGTGTATTCAGATGTTTTGACATGTGTTTTGTATTTAGATATTGTATTAGTGTTGTGGTTATGTATTTTGGATTATCTTTTTGTATTTATATTGGATTGGATTGGATTGATTGATATGTAAACAAGAAATTCAGAAAAATCAAAAAAATATTTTAAAAAAATTAAATTATTAGCGACATAATTATAAATTCTATCCTAAGTGATGAAATTTTTTTTTTTAAATTTTAGCGATGAAATTTTATTATTTCGTTGCTAACTAGCGATAGAATAATAAAATTTCGTCGCTATTTGCCTTCCATCATCCACGTGCCCTTACCGGGGTTTAGCGACGGAATTATTTTTTATGTCGCTATTCAGCGACAGAAAAAATTTTCGTTGCTAATATTTGCGATAGAAAAAAAAACCGTAGCTAAATAATAGCCACGGATATATTTGATCGCCGCAAATATTAGCAACAGAATTATTTATTCCGTCACTAATTAGCGACGGAAAATAAATTCCATTGCTAAATTGATGTCATCGACCAAAAAAAACACGACAGAATAGTGTTGTCGCTAATCGAGAGATTAATGATCTATTAGCGACAGAATATTCTAATATGTAATATTTTTGTAGTGGAGTGATCCAGCGTGCGTGACTTCCGGGCAAAGCTCGAAGGAGAAGATGATGAGAACCTGAAATGCACTTCAACAGGTGATGCCGAGGAATCCCGACAGGTCACTCCGACGCTCAAGTTAGAATTGGTTTCAAAAGAATTTTCAAAGTTGAACCTCCGAGAGAGCAACCCCAACTCTTGAAAATCTTTTTTAGAATTTATATAGTCGTCCAAAGAGTCTCTCCACATCAACTAAAGCGGTATCATTATATGCAGAAAAAAGAGGTATCCGAGAGAACCATGTCTGACAACCTCGTGACCGCTTGGTATTCTTGAACCGTCGCATGTTCGTGAGAATATTTGTGTTCCTTCTTAGTAGGTTCATATAAGACAGTAATTTACAAAAAAAAAATATAAAAGTGGATCCCCGAATGGAAGTTGAGGTGGCGTGGACAAAATGAGATAACCGAGATAAGACGGTCGAGACTGAGATGACAAAGACAACGACGACCAAGATAAAGTTTTGGGCTCGAACGAGATTGTTTTGAAGATCCAAGTGAGATTCAGGACTGAGCTCATGCTAAACCTAAATTATACAACCCAAGCATACATATTAACTCATATTGTCAGGTCAATCTAAATCTTGACATCACTTGACTCTTCATCTTTAACGTAGGAGGAGCCACGTCATCTATGACATTGGGCATGATTGGCTACCTCGCTCCTGAGCTCACCCACAGCGTGAAGGCCATCACCAACTCCGACGTGTTCGCCTTCGGCAAGCTAGTGCTGGAGGTGGTGTACGGGCGGCTGCCCATCCACCCCAAGGCGGCGCCGGTGGAGCTGGTGCTGGTGGCCTGGGTGTGGGCGCGCTGGAGCGCGGGGCTGTGGTTCGATGCCAGCGCCTGGGAGGCGAGTACGACCGGAAGGAAGCGGAGGTGGCCATAAAGCTGGGACTTTGGCGCTCCCATCCGTCGGCGGCGGCGGCGAGACCGGGGATGAGGGAGGTGGTGCGGTACCTCAACGGTAGCGACTTGGCCGAGGTGCCGCCGTTGCCCGACCCAACCCAGTACTACGACGCCCGCAAAGGCGCCGTCGAGTTAGAGGATTTCCTTCACTCGTACGCCTCGTCATCGTTCGACAAAGTTGTCGACAGTATCGGCGGCGTTCGGCGAAGAAGCGCGGCGACCGGTTTCTTTCCATCGTCTCCATTCTCTCATGGCGGCGTGTGAATGAATTAAAGCCGATACGGTTCGGGTTTGGGAGATGGGCAACCTTCAGCCGGTTCAATTTGGCGGCTCGATTATGGGACAATGACGTCATTTTGGTGATATTAATTGAAATTAACGAGATTGAGACCTCATGTCCTAAATTAAAAGCAGGATTGTTCTTATCATTATTTATTAGGCAAGTGCCACATCATCTCGGCAATTAAAAACCTATTTAACCCAATTAAAATTAGGATAAGTACACAAATTTAGTACAAACTTCTCCAATTTTTTTTCTTTCATATTTAATATATTATTTTACTTTTAAAAGTACTAGTTTGTTTTTAAAAAATATTTTTAAAACTTGAAACATTATTTTGTTTTAAAAAATCTATAACAATTTATTAACTTAGCAAAAAAAACGTATAGATTTCTGATGTTTATAGGATCAATTAAAACCAATCAAGTTTGAGGAATTAGAGCATCAATGTTATCAGTGATTCTCCATCATTAAGAGGGTCTTTTAATTTTTGATTTTTGTTTTTTACAATGGCCGACGAAATTTGAAGATCTCTATATTTAACATATTTTATAAATAGTGTTGAATGTATCTGAATTTGAGAAAATTGCAAAGGAAGAGATTTGTATACTAATCCTAAAAATTACTAATTGAAATACTCTTATTTTATTACATTTTTTTTATCAAATAGTTTGACAAACATAGTTGGATAAACATGTTCCCTTAATTAGTTGGCGGGCATTAACATTTGAATAAGATATTCTCCAATGGAAGAGTCTAACCTCAAAATTCTTCCTTAGCAAAACTCCATGACGTGTTCTTTACGACTTTTTTAGGGAAAATCCTGTTCCTTAATCTACAAAGATTTTGGTGGCGATCGAGTACCTATTGAATTAATTAAATAATAGAGGTTTCCCTCTCTTTCATTCTTTCTTTGCTCAAAAGAGGTCAACTACCCCGCCACCATTAGAGATTTCAGATGTTCCTTGACAACCCATAGAAATCCACGCACGCATGCCACGTGTGCACCACCTACCTGCAAACTACTTCCCAGGTATTCATCCACAATAATTAAATATGATTATACCCTAATTAATCTCATATTGTTCCAGGTAATTCTTTCCGCTTGGTAGTTCGAGACCGTTCAACGTCCTTTGCAATGCATGCATGCCTCTCTCTCTATATATATTCCATGTATTGTTCTTTGACGTCTCGACGTATTATCTGAGTGATTAATTAGTATTATTATCTCGTGATAATCGTGGGTTTAATGGGAGCTATGGGTGACCGTACGATGGTTTTGGAGTTTGAAGGTACGCTTCTTAAAGCAGCTGATCCCTTCCCTTACTTTATGCTCCTCGCCTTCGAGTCCGACTCGTTCGGCTTGGTCCGGTTCGCTTTGCTGCTTCTGTTGTGGCCGGTTCTTACATTGCTGGATCGGATGGGCCGGGCCGGATTGGGTCTGCGGGTGATGGTATTCGTGGCTGTTGCTGGGGTGAAGGAGGCGGAGGTGGAGGCGGTGGCGCGGGCGGTGCTGCCCAAGTTCTTCATGGAGGAGGTGGACGTGGCGGCGTGGCGGGCGTTCCGATCAGACGGGAGGCAGCTGGTGGTCGTGACGCGGTGGCCGCGGGTGATGGTGGAGTGGTTCGCGAAGGAGCATTTGTATGCGGACGCAGTGGTGGGGAGGGAGATCGAGGTGAACCGATTTGGGTTCGCCTCCGGTTTGACCGAAGAGGAGGAGGTGGTGAGTGAACCGGTGGAGTCGGCTCGATATACAATAAACTATATCTATATAAATATTATTGATTTTATTATGGAATTAAAGAAAATTCTAATAGTTTATTTATGAGTTCAGGGAAAATACGACTCTCGGATTTCACGACCGTCGCTGAATTCGACCGGTCTAGGCGAACCGAACCGCCCTCGCCCGGTGATATTCCACGACGGGCGGCTCGTCGTCCGGCCGACGCCGCTGACGTCCCTGCTCATCCTCCTCTGGTTCCCTCTCGGCTTCGCGCTCGCCGTACTACGCATCGCCTTCGGCCTCCTCATGCCATTCAGGTGGATGCGCTTCGTCGCCCCTTTCCTCGGCAGCAAGTACATCGTCCGCGGCCGTCACCCTCCGCCTCCGGCCGCCGCCACCAGCGGCGTCCTCTTTGTTTGCACCCACCGCACCGTCATGGACCCGGTGATCCTATCGGCAGTCCTTGGCCGCCGCGTCCCTGCCGTCACCTACTCCATCTCCCGGCTCACCGAGCTACTCTCGCCGATCCCCACCGTCCGGCTCAGCCGCGATCGGACCGTCGACGGCGCCCGCATCCGCGCCGAGCTAGCTAGCGGCGATCTGGCAGTGTGCCCCGAGGGGACCACCTGTCGGGAGCCCTTCCTGCTCCGCTTCAGTGCTCTGTTCGCCGAGCTCACGGACCGGATCCAGCCGGTGGCGATGAACCACCGGGCGGGGGTGTTTCACGCGACGACGGCGCGGGGGTGCAAGGCGATGGACCCGGTCTACTTCTTCATGAATCCGAGGCCGGTGTACGAGGTCACCTTCCTGGGGCAGTTGCCGGCGGAGGCCACGTATGGCGCCGGCGGGAGGAGTGCCTACGACGTGGCCAACCACGTGCAGAGGATGCTGGCGGCGGCGCTGGGATTCGAGTGCACCAACTTCACGAGGAGAGACAAGTACCACGTGCTCGCCGGCAACGACGGCGTCGCCGTAAACTCCAAATCGCCGGCGACATGGGCGTGGGTGGTTAAAACCAAGGAGCGGCTGCGATATCTACTGCATTAGTATAAGATTTGGTTTCACTTTCAAGGACTGTAAATTGTGTGATTAAGATTGGATTGAATTTGATTAATAAAGTAGTTTTCACTCATTTAATATGTTTCTAAATTCGTTTAATGACACAAACAATATCCTACTTGTTACAAAACTTTTAAAAAATACTTCTTTAACTTTCACCCTTGATATGATCTGATCTGATGTACAATGGCTCAGCATTACGACTCAAACTTCTTCCCACGATAAAAAAAACACTCATGTCACAACCAAAACACGCAGACGTGCACACAACTTCCACTTTAAATCCAGAATCCAATCTCTCTAACGCAAATGATATCTACACAAGGATAAAATAAAACAAAATCTTCTCCTTTTTTGTTTCTCTGACTTTTCTTTTCTTACATCTCCTGTGAGCTCTATCTACACTTTGATTTGTTCAGAAGCAATCAATCTCTCCAGCAAATGAGCATAGCCACACAGCGGCGCATGATGTAGAACTTGGCCCGCTGTTCTTTCACAAGATTCGCACCTCTCCTGGACAAGGACTCCACCGTGCTCCTCTTCCGATTATCTCCTGTCGTGCCATTTCTGCTGCTGCTGCTGCTGCTGCGTCCCTTCCTCGACAGCTTCCATTTCTCATCCATCACCTCTACGGATCCTACAGGAAATGGGAAAACAGGGAAAGGGTAAGCGTGCCTTGTATAGAGACCGGGCTTCAGCTAATCAATGCAGGGCTCATCGTTGTTGGGGTCTTCAAATGGAAATTGACAGTGGATCGATAGATGGATGAGGCTTTAATTCTGAGGAGCCCCGTCAGCTTTAATCAGTCTGCAGTGGGCTACGGCTTTTTTGGAGGTTCTTGAAACCACCCTGGGCACAGCGCCCCATGCATGGCAGTGCGAGCAGGCAGAGCAGCACAAAGACTAAAGCGGAACCTGGCCTGTCTTCATCCTTGAAGACGACATTAATGCAAAATGTTTCAACTATTTGACCTTTGATTTTCCTTTAAATGACAGATGAGAATAGTGTTTTCTTTTAATGACTTTTAGTAACATTAAGTAGAGTTTTCTTTGATCTATATCTTAGATAATAATGTTGGAAAAATTAATTTTGAATCGTGAATGAGAAATTAAAGTCCATCACTTGATATGTAATATGATTTAATCTGGATCGTCAGATTAAGATGGACAAATCAAGTTCATCCTGTTGATGCAGTTTTGTCCCGATTGTTATTTTGATGTTGACAACGATTTAAGTTCATATTCAGATTGATCGATGCAGAGAGGGCTCGGTAGCTCGTTCTCTGGACCGGATAGAGTCGGAGAGGGCTCGGTAGCTCGTTCTCCGGATTAGGTCAGAGAGGGATCGGTAGCTCGTTCTCCGGATTAGGTCAGAGAGGGCTCGGTAGCTCGTTCTCTGGACCGGATTAGGTCAGAGAGGGCTCGGTAGCTCGTTCTCTGGACCGGATAGAGTCGGAGAGGGCTCGGTAGCTCGTTCTCCGGACTAGGTCAGAGAGAGCTCGGTAGCTCGTTCTCTGTACCGGACTAGGTCAGAGAGGGCTCGATAGCTCGTTCTCTGTTCCGGACTATGGTCCGAGAAGGCTTGGCAGCCTGTCTTCGGACCGGATCAGTATCAGAGGAGGCTTGGTAGCTCGTTCTTTGATTACGTGATTCAGCGCGGTTGGCTCGGGTGAGACCCAAGTTAACCTGATCAAGATATGATGTTTAGCTTGGTTTAATCGATCAGTGAATCGATTAACCAAGTTTGAGTAGGTTAATCGATCAGATGATCGATTACAGACCCTTAGTCGATCTGCTGATCGATTACAGACCATTCTGTGAGACCCGCGTTAATCTGTTAATCGATCTGATGATCGATTACCAAGCAATCTGTGACAATTCGCTAAACCCACAGAACGTGCCATAATCGATTGGTCAATCGATTATGATGAATTGTAATCGATCGGGTGATCGATTACATGCTTTGGTGATAAACCAGATTAGCGTCTGATAATCGATCACCTGATCGATTACCATGCTTTAATCGATCGGGTGATCGATTAAGAGCATAGGTAATCGATTGAAGAATCGATTACACGACTTGGTGAGGAAAGACTTATAACGTTTAATCGATAGCCTGATCGATTAAGAGCCTTCTGATCGTGTACTTTCTTCTCTGCTTTATTTCTGATGTCTGATCTGACATTCCTGTTATTGCTTCGCTAATCCACTCTGAAGTTTGCAGGATGAATTTGAATTCAAATGAAAAACAAGAAGAGTCAATCGAAATCTTTCTATCTTCACAGGTTTATCGAGCTGTGTTTTCAGGTAAAAGACAATGTTGCTTTGAGCTGCCACGATCAGGTGCTGAGAGGAGCATGGCTCAGATGACTCAGAGGATCAGGCAGTGAACTCAGAGAACGTTGGAGAAGGAAGTTTAAGAGGAAGAGCTGAAGGGGAAGAAAACTCTCTCGATACTGGAAAACCCTAGCTGGTGCTTGGCTTGTGCGTGTGCATTCCCTGCTCTTCTTTGAAGCTTCCTGCCTGGAGTGGTGTTTTGTACTCGGGAAGCTCAGCTCACTTTTTGATTGAGGCACAAGTGCTGTAAGTTTTATTTGGGTTAGCCTCAATCTTGAGTTCCTCCTTTTACAATCTCTGTGTTTATCTATTATCTTTGAGATTGGTTGTGGAGAGGTTCACTCCACCGAGAAGGAGGTTCTATTAGCCGGATTTATCCGGGGTTTGATCTACCGAAGATCAAGGCTTCGTCCACCTCACGGACACGCCGAGGAGTAGAGGCAAGTTATCCCCGAACCTTGTACATCTTCGGTTTCTTTGGTTTGTGTTTTTAGTTGTTGTTTCTTTTCCCATATTCCGCTGCGTACTAATCTCTCGTAGGAGAAAAACTTTCGATTCGCGAAAAGAAGGCTATTCACCCCCCTCTAGCCATCTCACGATCTTCAACACATCCAAGTGAAAGGACATAAGTGCCTATTGGGATGACTCAATCTCAGCCATTGAATTCAAAATGAAAAACTCGTATGCATTCAAATAACGAGACAAAATACTCTTTCAAATGAGATTTGATCTGAGCCATTAGTTTCAAAATATCTAGATCATCCAATTTGATGGATGAGATTTGATTGAACCAAGAGATTCTTCTAACCCTTCATAAAGTATAAATAAACCCTCCCACTTTGTCATTTCATTCATCTAATTCAAGACCCTTCAAAAAGTATAAATAAGTCCTCCCACTTTGTCATTTCCTTCATCTAATTCAAAACAAAGCAAACATTGCATTCCATACTTACATTATGAAGGATTTGAGAAATTTTTTCAGTTCAAAGGTCTTGCAATTTGCAATGCTGCTATCACAAGCTAAATTCGTTGTATCTTGAGAGACGATTGCCGTATCCCGTGAGCACTGTGTGTGAGATAAATTCATCTTAAACAGATAGAGTCCAATTCTAATCTTGACTTCGCCAAAACGGTGTTATATTATCATTATGCCCACGCTCAGATTGCACTACCACCGCTAGATCCAACAAATAATATGAGCTCTTCAAGTCAAGGGGACAAAGGCACACAAAGGCACCACTTTTTCAATGGTAAACTACATAAGTTAGATAAATTATTTTCAATAATTCAGCTTCAAAGGTGGTCAACAAGCAGTGGCAAACACACCAACTAAGATTTGGAGGGGCAAAGTACTAGTATATAATTTGAAGGGAAGCAAATAATATAAATATTGTTAATTTTATAATTATTCTCCCCACTCCACTGTTGACTGTTGTCAACAAGTAATATGGAATCAAAAGGTATAAAAGCAATTGAAGTAAGAATATAACAAAAGGCATTGGAGCTGGTTACTCAAATTTAAGACACTACATGTTGGATAATACATGGAACAAGAATAATATATGGAAAAAGCAATCAAAAGGTATAAAAGCAATTGAAGTAAGAATATAACAAAAGGCATTGGAGCTGGTTACAGCTTGAAATTGTAATTTAAGGATGTCTGCTAAGACAAGAACTGAGAGAGATGCAATAGCATGAACTAGTTTCCTCTCACAGTGTTGGAGCCATTGTGCAATAGCATCTTAAATCCTTCTAGACACTACATATATATACATGGAACAAGAATAATATGGAATCAAAAGGTATAAAAGCAATTGAAGTAAGAATATAACAAAAGGCATTGGAGCTGGTTACAGCTTGAAATTGTAATTTAAGGATGTCTGCTAAGACAAGAACTGAGAGATGCAATAGCATGAACTAGTTTCCTCTCACAGTGTTGGAGCCATTGTGCAATAGCATCTTAAATCCTTCTAGACTACCAAATTGAAGATGACAATGTGGTGTGGAAACTCGAGAATTATAGTTAGGGCAAGGATAGACTAACATTTGCAAGACAGCTCTTAGAAAATGGTGTGCGCATAAATTGAAACATGATAAAATCTACAAAGTAGCCAAAGATAATCCAGAGATAAAGACTGTTTCATTGACCTAATTTAAAGGTATGGAGCGCAATTCAAAAAGAATGGACAATTTAATAGAGAGCTCAAGTGACAAATAGCATTTTTAGATTGCAAACAGCCCACTATAACAAAAATGCGCCAGAACATCGACATTCATTGATCAGGGATAAATTTTACCTGAGGAGACATTGCCGACGCTTGATCTCTCAACAAATACACCACGTCCGCACAGATTGTCCTGGCCCTAGAATCACAATGAGAAGAAGGAGCTTTCACTTTCTGCTATGTAGTCAACGCATATACATGAAGAAAACTAAGAATGCGATCTCAGAAAAATAGATTTTAACTATGCAATCAACCTAACAACTTTAGTAAAATATTTTCAGTTTTTTATCGAAAACATGTAATCAATACTGAGTCAGTGAGAAACCTTTAATATTAATTCCAAATACTGATAAGCTCTTCTCCGGCGGACCCAAACTCTGACATGCTACCTAGTTATGTTGCAAAGATTTATAGATCGTTATTTAGGAGTAGGTTTCCGAAAGTAATGGACGGGAAGGACACCTCGAGCCAAGCGCCTTGTGAGGATCCAAGATCAAGCACCGAAGCACCTGGAGAAATAAGCTTGTACTGCTTCTGCAGAGGCTGCGAAGAAAAGGGAAAACCAGATCTCTCACACTGTGCCTTCGAATCAAAAGAAACGGCAGATCGAGAGACGTAACCATCCCTGTAGAAGAAGTCCGGAGGAGCGCCGGCGCCGTCTTCTAGCTCTATCTCACTCTCGCTCGCTCCTGGCCCGTTGCTCCAATCCTTCGTTCTACGGTGGGGATCACAAACGGGTCGGTTCGAATGTTTAAGGCTGTGTTGATGACGTCACGCATCATACATAACAACAAAACAAAGTCCAAGAAAGAGCGAATATTCGGGAGAGCGTAAAAAAAAAAAAAAGAGACCGCCGTTGCCGGGGATCGAACCCGGGTCACCCGCGTGACAGGCGGGAATACTCACCACTATACTACAACGACAGGTTGTGATTGCTGTTATTATTTTTTAATATATTTTTAGCTAAAATGACAATTAGAAAAAGCGCCGTTGCCGGGGATCGAACCCGGGTCACCCGCGTGACAGGCGGGAATACTCACCACTATACTACAACGACAGGTTGTGATTGCTGTTATTATTTTTTTAATAGATTTTTACCTAAAATGACAATTAGCAAAAATTAATGTACGCCGTTGCCGAACCCGGGTCACCCGCGTGACAGGCGGGAATACTCACCACTATACTACAACGACCGGTTGTGATTATAATTATTAATTTTTTTAATTTCTAATTATGTTTTTAAAGATTCTTAGCTAAAATGACAATTAGAAAAAATAATATATACTGTTGCCGGAGATCGAACCCGATCATCCGGGTGACAAATACTCAACACTATACTACAACGACCGGTTGTGATCGTTGTTGTTTTTTTTAATTTCTAATTATTCACTTTTTAAAGATTCTTAGCTAAAATGACAATTAGAAAAAATTAATATACGCCATTGCCGGGATCAAACCCAGGTCACCCGCATGACAAACAAGAATACTCACCATTATACTACAACGACCGGATGTGATTGTTATTACTATTTTATTAATTTCTATTTATTTATTTTTTTAAGATTCTTAGCTAAAATAACAATTAGAAAAAATAAATACACACGATTGCCGGGTATCACAAACCCGGATCACCCGCATGACAGACGGAAATACTCATCACTATGCTACAACGATATACTACAACGATATACTCATCACTTACAAATATCATAATTAAATATTTATAAATCTCAATATTTAAATATTTGAGTCCCACTTAAATATTTTTATCCATCGTTTTTTAAATTTTTGATATACAGTAATTTTTTTAATGAAAAATAGATGAAAATATGATGTTATATAGTAAAAAAATGAACGTTATCCGATGTTTCAAAAATTAAACGTCGGTAATGTTCTCAAGAAAATAATTAAACCATTACATTCAATTAAATCGTTGTTGATTGATTGATTTTTTTTAAAAATAAATAATAAAAAAATCTACAACAACGAATACAAATAAACCCTAACCTACAATGGACCCTAGCCTACTATCTCATTTTTATTTTTTATAATATAATAATTAAAAATTACTGGGTAAAATTTTTTGTTCGATGATTTCTAATGCTTTCACTAATATCCCTTCCAATGGGAGATATTTGGCATTTGGAGATATTTCTTCAAATATCTCCATCAAATACCCTCATACCTACAATGGACCCTAGCCTACTATCTCATTTTTATTTTTTATAATATAATAATTAAAAATTACTGGGTAAAATTTTTTGTTCGATGATTTCTAATGCTTTCACTAATATCCCTTCCAATGGGAGATATTTGACATTTGGAGATATTTCTTCAAATATCTCCATCAAATACCCTCATTGGAGATCTCCTTACAAAAATAAACATAGTTATATGATCCTCTATTTTTTAAAAATCTTATTTAAAATTATTTGAGAGTTTATTTAGATTTGTTTAAGAGTAATAAGTAATAACCCTGTAATTTAATTTCGAAAAACCTTATCTAAATTGATTTAGGAGTTTCTTAAATTTTCTCAAATAATCCAATCACAAATTTCAAAGAACCCAAATTTATCTATTGTATTCATTGATCTCCAATTAAATTAAATTGTTTGTGTTTTTATTGGTATAACATCTAAGAATTGAAGATCATTTTTAATCATTCACAATCTAAATCTTTATATTTCTTAAAGAAAATAACACACATTAGAAAAAACAAGCACAATATAGTTTTACATAAATTTATGTGCACAAAATGATTTATTTAAAGCTTTAATCCTCACAGTGTAAAATCATATTGTAAGTCATCTAAAAAATGTTAGCATAAAATTTCCAATAAGAAATCCATTTTATTTTTTAAAAATAACATTTATTCAATTTCTCCAACACTGGCAGTTGGAGAAACAGTTACACCCTGAAGCTAAAGTACTAAAGCAAGAACATACTCGAATTCAACAAGATTCAACTTAAAGCTCTCAATTGACAGAACAGAACAGAACAGAACAGAAGAGAACCTCACTACTTGTTGCAAACAACTCCCTTCAGCTCGAGGCCAAGCAAAGTGGCCGAGGAGGCCGAACGGCTAGCCTCTGCTGCCGCGGTGGCCGTCGGTGACTGATCGACCACCACCGGTTCGTCGACCTTAACCTTCTTCTCATCAGCCTCAGCTTCGAAGCCGGATAAGCTCTCCGGCAGCGTGAAGACGCTCTGCGAAGCCCGCCTCTGGTGCCGACTAGGCCTACAAGAAGACATCTCCAAGGCAAAAGGGCCAGCCAGTCACAAAGGCAGCAGAAGTGAGGAAGGAGAAGGAAGTATAAGTAATGGCTGTTGGTAGGAGAATGACCAAACAGTATCGGAGAACATGGTGTCTGATCTAGAGCTGTTTCACATTATTGCAGTGCACATGAAACAGCATTGATGAGCATGGGTGATGGTGGAGATGCAACGCAGGGATCTGAACAAGAGTGGACTTTAGTCAGATAAACATTGGATTAGGTTTTCTGACCACAAGTCAGGTAAGAATTCTGCAAACTTTTTTATTTTCTTTTCCAGATCTGAGTTCGGAAAGGGGACAAGTCACAGAAGGAGACATATTAATTAGGTGGAATGGAGTTGTGGAAGGGGGGAGGATGCCTGCTAATTTTACTGCATGGAAGGAGTTGTATCTTTCATTTTTTTTAGCTTATTAAAATTATGGATATCTTATTATATCTTCGTCTATATTTAAATAAATTATATATATATATATATTTTTAGTGTATTATGTGTTTGCTTGTTATGATATTATGTTTCTTTGTTGGATCTGATAGTGGTGGTGCAATCTGAACACAGATAGAATGACAGTATAACACTGTTAGCTTAGGCGAAATCGAGATTAGAGTTGGACTTTATTTCTTTAAGATAAATTTGACCTGTATATGGTGCTCACGGGATATGATAATCATCTCCTAAGATATGACTTTATCTTACAATAGCAGCGCTGCAAATTACAAGACCTCTGAATAAAAAAAGTTTCTCAAACTCTCTAGAATTCAAATCTAGAATGCATGCTTGCTTTGCTTTGAATTGAATGAATGAAATGACAAAGCGGAGGGAGGGGGGGAGGGCTTATTTATACTTTATGAAAGGTTAAAAGAATCTCTTGGTTCAATCATATTTCATCCGTCCAGTTTGAATTGGATGATCTAGGTCGCATCCCTTCCCAAGAAACACAATGTCTCTTCATTTGGGTTCATCTAATTCATCCATTATGAAATCAACCGCTTAGATCAAGTCTAATTTGAAAGAGTACTTTGTCTTTTCATTTGGATGCATCTAAATATTTCATTTTAATTTCAATGATTGAGATTGAGTCATCTAAAGAGACACTTATACCCTCTCATTTGGATGAATCTGATTTGTTTATCTTAATCCAATGATCCAGATTAAGCCATGTCACCAATCCATATCAAGTAATTTCTCATTCACATATTAATTGATTTAAAATTAAATTTTTAAGAATTCTCCACGTGAATGAAAATTAATGCACACATATATCTTAACACTAAAAGAGAGTACAATCGAAAGATTGTTACATTAGAGGAGGTAGTTTACGGCTTTGAACCTTCTATAGTAGAATACTATCGGATTTATTAGGTTGCTTAATGAATGTAATGTCTTGAATTACTCAGCCGTTTTTGTAAACCAAGATAATTGTACATATATGATAACTTTTTCACAACTTTATAGTTCTCATTGTTGTGTCCGTTTTGGCCATTGACAACATCTTGGATTCATAAACATTTTCATTGAAGCAGACCATCTTCACACTTACATAAGTGACCTTCTATCAAGAATATTCTATCGTACTCACTTTTTCAAGTATAGATATCATTAAAAGTTTATAACTTAATTTGGCAACACTTTTCCATCTTAAGAATAAAGAATTAGATAGGAACTAGTCCAAGTGCTCACGTGAACTTTCATAATTTTATTGTCCTATTTAATCAATATCTTGGGATCTCCAATCAATAAGGTTGGGTTACCACTACGAATGTTCTTGTTTGTAAATTTTTAATCTCATTTCTCTTGATGTTTAATATATTTGATTTCTACTCAAACTTTTTGTAAATGGATCTGCCAAGTTATCTTTCGATTTAACACAATCAATAGAGATAACTCCATTTGAGATCAACTACTTAATGATATTGTATCTTTGACGAATATATCGTGCATGACTTACCATTGTACATGCTATTTTGTATATTTATAATTGTCGATTGATTATTACAGTGTATCATCACGGCAGACACCGACTTTACCCAACATGAGATATCCTCTAAGAAGTTATGAAGCTATTCGACTTCTTCTACGACTTTATCTAAGACTATAAACTCAGATTCTATAGTTGATTGAGCTACACATGTTTGTTTCATAGATTTCCATTACATTGCTCCACCACCAATGATAAATACATATTCACTAGTGGATTTAGAGTCTTTTATATCAAATATTTAATTTGCATCACAATAGCCCTCTAGTATCGTTGAATATTTCGTATAATGTAATTTATACTTTAATTAAGATGCATCACAATAGCCCTAAACCCTTATTAATGTCTTCCAATAGTTATCATTTGAATTGCTTATGAATTTACTTAATTTATTAACCGCATAAGTAATATCCAGACGTGTGTAGTTAATTATTTATATCAAATTATTAATTATCCTCAAATAATCCAATTATGATACTAGCTAGTTCACCATGGTTCTTAGCTAAATACAAGCTTAAATCCATCAGTATTTTTATAGGGGAAAGATTATATGCATTAAATTTTCTTAGTAGTATCTCAATATAATAAAATTGCGAAAGGACAATTTTTTTCTAATATCTTAGTGATCTTAATCTCGAGTATAATGTCTGTTATACATATATCTTTCATATCAAAGTTTTTATTTAACATCTTCTTAGTAGTCATGCATGATTATATCATGATTATTACCCATGATGAGCATATCATCTATATATAAACAAACGATAATAAACGAGTTAAGTGTGCCTTTGATATATATGCATTTGTTGTACTTGTTGATTTTAAATCCATTTGATATTATAGTTTTGTCAAATTTCTCATGCTACTATTTTGGTGCTTGTTGTGTGGACTATACAGTGACTTCACGAATTTGCACATCTTATTTTCTTGTCTTAGAGCCACAAATCCTTCAAGTTGCTCCATATATATTTCTTACTCTAATTCGCCATTTAAAAAGATTATTTTCACATCCATTTGATATATTTTAAAGTTATGTATTACATCAATAGCAATAAAAACTCGAATGGATGTAATCTTTGTTACGAGTGAATATGTATCAAAGAAGTAAGACATTCCATTTGTTTGAATCCTTTTGTCACAAGTCTTGCATTGTATTTGTCAATAGTTCTATCAGCCTTATATTTCTTCTTTATGATCCATTTACATTCTAAAGGCTTGATTCTAGATGGAATATCCATCAATTCTTAAGTATGATTTTGCATAATACAATCTATTTCACTATTGATGTCTTCTTTTGAAAAAGGAGCCTCAGAATTTAATAAGATTTCACTATTATTCTTGGTTCATTTTTCAACATATAAGTAATGAAATCAGAACTAAAAGATTATACTATTTTAGTCATCTTACTGTGTCTTGATTCTTTATTTGATTTTTTGAGTAGCGAAAGTTCATCAATCAATTTCATTCAAAATTGATTGATAGATTTAGAGAAGTCGAAATGATTTTATATAAACATTTATGTACTCCTCTATAACTCTTGAATATATTCATGCCTTAAATCAATAATGTCATACACTATGAAAGCCTTGATCCAGAAACAAACTCTTTGACGGATATAAAGGAGGAGATTAAGTTTTTTTTTTAAAATAAAATGATTCAAAGTTTTTTTTTTCCGGATGAACAATAAAAGAAAGATGATAGTATTATGAGAAAGAGAATGAAAAAGGATTGATTTGATCAATGAAGTACGTGTTTTGGATAATGCGTAAAATTAAATACGTGGTTCGGGAAATTATTGTATATATAATATCGATGTCTTAATAAAAAGGAAAAATAAAAATAAAGGATACTTTTTTGATTTTCTTAATTGAAAGCGTCAAATTGTACTAAGTTTATTCTCTGAACTTGTAATTTGAGAAAGTTGTGAAGGAAAACTGAAATTTGCGACGCCAGAAAACTACGGTCGAGAGACCACGTCGAAGGTTATTCTAACTATAGTTTGGTTGGAGCACGGTGGGGTTTGGTTTGGTAGGAGTGGAGAAGACAACGAGGGCATCCTCCATCCTCAACCTTCTACCTTTGACCTTTTTTCGCTTCGATTCCACCTCCTAATGGATCCATTGTTGCTTTTGTAATTGGATCTGAGATGCAGACGCAACGGATTGCCGAGATCCCACACGCGGGCGCCGACAAGCGCCCGCGGAAGAGGCAGAGGCTTGGTTGGGATGTTCCGCCTCCGATTCCCCCTCCCCAGGTCCGTTTCCCCTTGTTGATTTCATGATTTCATATTTCGATCTGTCTTATGTAGTTGTCGAAGTAATGTTCTTTTCTCATGATAGATTGGCCAAAAAGTTTTTTTTTAAAACTGATTAAAGGTAAGAAACGGCAGATCCGTTTGTTATTAGTCCGATTTATTCTGTATTCTCGATCCCTGTTTGCTTATATGCCCTGTATATATATATTTTGTTGGCTTACTGTATCACGTATGTTGGTAAGAAAGCAAAAAATCTGAAGGTATTGTTTGTGCATTTGTTTCTGAATTTACAGATTTAAAAATTGGCCATTTAAAAGGTTTTGTTTTGCAGGTTGCTCTGTCATTCTACTGTGGGAAGGAAGCTATGCACACGGCTAATACTACTAATCAGTTCTGGCAATCTTTCTACCATACTGGAGTTCCTCGATATGTATCTCCGCCTTGGAGGGGAGACGACAAAGATGGCCATTATATTTTCAGTGTTGGCGAGAATTTGACACCGAGATGTAATTTTTTTGGAACTTTATTTATGCTTGTGCCAGTACTTTCTATGTTTTAAGCAGGCGCTAGTATTTTAATTTTCAGCTATAATGGCTGTTTATATTTTGTTGTTTGAATCCTTTTGTGCCTAAACCACAAATCAGTTTGTTGTTGAATACTTCTCCAATTTTTCTGTAAGCTTTCATTTGCCTTTGTGATTTGGTTTATCTTTTGATGTTATAATTTTGAAGTTCCTTATAGCATATCATCAAACAATCTCCCAAAGCTACTCTCTCTTATTTTTGTGATCTCGCTTATTGATTCAATAAATTATTTTTTTTTCAAAAACAACTGTTTGAGAATGTGAAAAACCAACTCTTTGCTTACTCTGTCTATCTATCCAAGGGATGGAAGGGTAGAAGCCTTTTGTGTCACTTTCAATTATGAATTGGGGTCTCAGAAGCACTAGCCAATATGCTTTTCTCTCATGCCTTTCTTTCCTCATAGTTTGTGTTGATATTTTGGTGCCCTTGGTATGGAGGAACCACACCCTCCATCCTGAACTTGATGGTTAAATTCTATGCACAGGGGAAGTCCTGCAAGAAGTAGTTCAATGCTAGAATCCTAAAAGACATAGCATTGCTTAGTAAAACTGTATAAATGATGTTTTATACTCCCCCCTCTGGTGTGTTTTACATGGTCTTTTATATTTTGTACTTTCTTTTAATTTTGAACTTTTTTTTTTTTTGCTTTTGTAGCTTATTTGAATAAAATCTAATATTAACACACAATTTATTGTTCTATGCAGACAGGATACTAAGCAAAATGGGTGAAGGTGAGCAACTTTTTTTCCGTACCATACTAGCATGAAAAGTCACAAGATGGACAATCATGTTTTTTCACTCTATTCATCCACAATAAATGTCCAAGTGATGCGAATGTGACCATGGGTGTAAACAGGATTTGACTTAACTTGTTAAAAACTCTATTGTCATATGCATCATTTAAACTGCAGGAACTTTTGGACAAGTTCTTGAATGTTTGGACTTAGAAAATCAAGAACCAGTTGCTATAAAAGTGGTGCGTTCACTTCAGAAGTACCGTGAGGCTGCAATGATTGAAATTGATGTGCTCCAGAGGCTTGCAAAAGCAGACAGAAGTGGCATTCGGTAGGTCAAACATTTAATTCCTTAGTTATACCATGAAGTAGGACTTTAAGATGTATACATATGTGTGGTTTTGTCCATGCAGTTGTGTGCAAATACGGAATTGGTTTGACTATCGTAATCATATTTGTATAGTAAGTACATATGTATTTTTGGCTTAGATTTCTACTGTCCCCTCAAATATTTCTTCTGAACATTTGCTTATTCTTCTGATCTCAACAGGTCTTCGAGAAACTTGGACCAAGCTTATATGACTTTCTTCGGAAAAATAGCTATCGCTCATTCCCCATTGATTTAGTCCGGGAACTAGGGAGACAACTTCTGGAGTCTGTTGCATGTAACTGTTTTGTCCTTTGATTTCACTATTCAAATTCTAGGATATATTAATTTTACTTTACCATCGTGTGGTGCTCAATATTTTCATGATTTGTTTCACTTAGTTACAGTGGGTTTTTTAACATTTATTCCTGTTTCTGTTGCAGTTATGCATGACTTACGGCTAATTCACACTGACTTGAAACCAGAGAACATCCTTCTTGTCTCCCCTGAATATGTTAAAGTTCCTGATTACAAGGTATTGTAGTGGTCCTACCTAGGATCTACCTGCATTTTTTTACTCCATAAAATATGATTGGCTTCACTATTGCTTAGATTATATTTTATTAGATGTTTCTATCCATGTTTTTGCTTATGCAGATTTTATCTCGTTCTCCTAAGGATGTTCTTTTGTTCAAAAATGTTCCAAAATCGAGTGCCATTAAGCTGATTGACTTTGGAAGCACAACGTTTGAACATCAGGATCACAATTATGTAGTGTCAACTAGGCATTATCGCGCACCCGAGGTTATTCTTGGTAAGAAATAATTATTTTGGCTTAATTTTGTCATTGTTATTTGCTTTTACTTATTTCTCCATATTTGCAATTGCAATAAATTAAATACTTAAGACATTGTCCTTCCCCATTGTTTTACAGGACTTGGGTGGAACTATCCCTGTGATATGTGGAGTGTAGGTTGCATTATTGTTGAGCTTTGTTCGGTTAGTTTATTCTCACTCATCAACTCCAGTTTTTCTCTTTCCTACTTGGTTTTGTATATGCCTCTTTATCGATTATCTGAAGTGTGATCTTCAACCACTTTCATTTAGTTATATTTTTGCTGCTAGCCAATCTTTACTTTTTATCTTTCATTGAGGAGCATCTCGGTTTAAATTTTTGCGACAATATTTTTTTTGGTTGTCTTCATACACAGATTTCCAGAGAAGGCATACTTCAGATTAATTAATGTGACCTCTTCAACTCTGTGTTTTTTATTTTTATAATTGAACACCATATTTGATTAAGGCAAACACCAAATTTTTTAGCTCACGGCAGACTCATACACACTATCAAATTTCCTTTTTCAAATTAATGCAGAAAAACACACCAAACTTATACAAGATATGACTTTCAGTGACACTAAATATTCACTTGCATTGCTCAGATCCATATGGGTTACCTACTGTCTCACTCTAATTGTTGTCGAACCCTTGGTGCCGGATCATTGTCGAAAGTAGATGGTGTGATTACATTTGATCTCCTTTTCCAAATTGTATTATAGTTGCCTTCGGTTGGTAGAAATGGCTTGTCTGGTAAGAGTGAAACGACCACAATAGTATTATAATTGGGATTGAACATTTGAATTCTGTTGTGTGGTTAATTAATATAGAATTATAAGAGAATCATATATAAAATATGATTTTAAGTTTATGTTAAATGTGGGATAAAGCATGGTGTTTTGTCTTAATAATCAGGGGGAGGCACTTTTTCAAACTCATGAAAACTTGGAACATTTAGCTATGATGGAGAGGGTGTTAGGACCACTTCCACAGCACATGGTTGTTAAAGCTGAGTAAGTATATGAATTTGTTACTTTATGTGAATTTCGTTGCATGTTGGAGTTTGAACTTCAAGTAAAGTTGATGGATTTCATTTTGCTTGCATTTTCATTGTAGTCGGAATGCTGAGAAATATTTCAGGCAAAGTCGAGCATTACGATTAGACTGGCCTGAAGGGGCATCTTCAAGGGAAAGCGTTAGAGCAGTTTGGAAATTGCCTCGCCTTCAGGTAGGTTGTTGTTTGACCTATTTCTGTTTGGAATAAGTTTTGAGTCTTCAAATATTTTAATTCCACAAAGTTGGGATGTAGATGGTTTCTACTAATAACTGATAATTTATTGCAGAATCTAGTCATGCAGCATGTTGATCATTCTGCTGGTGATTTGATTGATCTTCTGCAAGGGCTTCTCCGTTATGATCCAACTGAGCGACTAGGGGCACGAGAAGCCCTCATGCATCCATTCTTTAATCGAGAATGGGGAAGATATGGTCATTCTTTGAACTAGGGGCTTTGGCCTTATTTTTTAAATCAAGTTTGTACAAAAATTATCAAAAGGTTGAGATTGAAGCTGAGCAGGTGGTTGCTAGGAATTACTTCTGTACAGGGAAAAGTTGTACTAACAATGAATTTGCCAGGATTGAATAATACAATTCAATTTCTCCCTGTTTGCATTCTGTCAATCCCTGAAATGCAGATTACTACTGCTGCATTCCATGCTAGAAATCTACGTGTTTTACTGAAACACATACTGGACCAAGGTACGGCCATGTCTGTTTGTGTTTTGTGGACGAAATATTCGCTCTGTACTAATTTATTGCAACCATTCCGACATGGATGAACATTTTGTACCTGGAGGCTGGAGTGATTACTTTGTATTATCACTTTATTGCAAATATTGGCACAAGGTCCATTTGAAGATTGTATGGTAGCATCATAACCCTATTTGCAGCAAGCTATAGACCTATCACTTGGCCATTTGTGGCTTTGAGATATGTCAAATGTCAATGAAAAACATTGTCAAAGGTGGATACAATATTTGGGCATTGAAGGTGGAATTTTACTTCGTTTTTGCATCACTGGTGCATTTGAAGCAGGTAGTAATTCCTTAAGCTATTGTGGCTACTGTATATGTTGTTGTTAAGATTTTGAAGAATTTTGCTCCATCATGTTGTCTCTAGTAAGCCCTGTTATGACTCAGCGTTCGAGATTTTGTAATTTGTACTACTTAATCGCATCCATTCAGACATGATGGACATTTTGTACCTGGACGCTGGAGTGGTGACTTTGTATTATCCTTAATTGAAAATTTGGCACAAGGTCCATTTTAATATTTTATTATAGCATCATAATTCTATTTGCAGCAGGCTATGGACCTATTCACTTGACTATGTGTGGCTTTGAGATATGTCAAATGTCAATGAAAAACATTGTCACAAGATGCCTGGAAGTTGGGATTCTTCGTTTTGGATGGCTGGTTGAAGCAGGTAATATCCCTTAATCTATTGTGGTTACTGCATGTTATTGTCGTTAAGATTTTGAAGAATTTTGCTTCGTCACGTTGTCTCCGTTAAGAACTGATATGACTCGTGTGGGGAACTCCCTTTTCATGTTTTTTGGCACTACCATGTGTTATTATTGTCTTTTATATGCCAACTAAAGAACAATCAATGTTTCTATGAATTTAAGAACTCACTGTGGTCCTTCTGTTTGTAGTATTCATCATTAAGATTTTTGACGTGTCTACAGGGATTTGCTTTCAGCAGACTGTTTCATCTGCTAGTTTCACAGCTGCATATACAGATGATTCAAATATGTCGTCAATTGTCCTTACATCATTCTATTATTACTTATCACATGACACATGAACTGCTCTTGAAGGTTTGGTAATATGATTTTTCTTCCTATATGAAGATGATTATGTAAAGTATTTTTCAGTTTCAAGGTTACGTGCCAACCTTGTGGAAGCATAAACTCAAAATGATTTCGAGCAGAAAGAAAAAGCTTGTTATTGAGGTTTTATTGGGTCGGCTGAACTTTCATTTTACATTGGAGTTCATCACATACACATTTCAGTGATCAAGGAGTTTTTCATTGCACATTTTGGAATTTGCCCCACTCCAGTACACTGTAAAAAAAGGGGCCTGCAATCCTGTGCTTTCACGTTCATTCCCCCAACAACTCTTCCGGTTTATCACGCTGAAATGCTCTACGATTTCAGGTCCTTTTTTCTCAGGAATCTTGCTGAGTGTCTCATGGATCTTTGGAGAAGACAATGGTCTCGTGCTTCCTGGATTGTGTACCAATCGGAATGAGACACATGAGTCAGGTAATAAGAGATGGACTATCCAAATTGTTCCAGTCGTTTTCTAATTTCCTGTACCCCTAACTGTCAAACCTGCAGAGCAACAACAACAGCATTGTTTCGTTCTTGGAGGCTTTCAATGCATTAGACTGAACCGTGCCCAATTGTTTCTACCCAGAGGCCTCACCAGGTCAATTAGCTTTCACAAGTCAATGGATTTTTATCAAAAATTCCAAAAACAGCATGGAAGGTTGTGCTTCATAGATCTTCTTCATTCATTTGATTGCTGCATTAGTGGGCCCAAACCCATGTGGCCATGTAAGATGAACGGTCCACCTCCTGATCATAATTGACATAATACTGATGATATAAAATAAGGATCAGGAAGATATTATTTCTTCCAAATGAACGAGCACAATCTATAAACATTGTAGACGAAATTAGTGTTACCGATAGCATTGATGGTTGTCAATGGTTTATCGGAACATGGTGGGATAACATTATTTAGATGATCTTTTAGTAAAATATTACATTTTATCTTCTTAATTTTTATTATTACCTTTTTTCTTGTCTTCTCTAACTGTTTATTTGTATGATTTGTTTTTTTCAGTGAAAAGGTCCTTGGGCTCAGGGGTTGATGTAACTTGCAATGGTCGGATTCAAATGAAGGATTACAAACAAAAGCTTAGAAAAGACAGCCGCTTGTGTTTATCCCAAAAAGGTTGCAACGCAAGGACAGCTACTGTTTCATTGGTTGTTTTTTCCTCTCTCACTGTCACACAAACTATTCGAGATGAGCGAGGGCCGGGCAATGCATGGGTTATAATTAACTTATCCTCGTAGATGAATTATTGCAAGCAAAAGTCCAACAAAAAATAGTTTCTGGTTGATCGTTGATTGGACTGGTAGCATGGGCAGATCGAGTGGTATGACTAGCAGTATTTTAAATCTGGTTAAATGAATCTTAGTATAAGTCTGTGTTATGTAACTTTTAAATGAGTAGACATCTCGAAATTCATTTCTTTTTTACAGAATTTCCCTTTCAAAGTAGACACACACTCACGGACTTCGACTGTAGGGTAGACCCGACCACGGGCCGGTTGGCCCGTTGACCCGGTTAGCCGGGCCAAATTGGGTTACGGTTCAACCCATTTGGAACCGGTGAACCGCCAGTTAACCGGCAGGTTGAACCGGCGGTTCAAGCCTTTAAATTTTTTTTTTGGTTTTCCGTTGGAACCGGCGGTTCCAACGGTCCGAACCGCCGGTTCCAACGGCTCTGAACCGCCAGTTAATCGGTGGTTCGGAGCCGTTTGAGGTTTTTTTTTTTGATTTTTTTATTTTTTTTTCTAACGGTTAGGATCATTTGACCGTTTTTTCCCAACATTCAATCCACCGATGATGAGATCGAGGCCCAACACCTTCCGACGCCCGAAACACAAGGAAGTACTGAAGCAATTACTTCTAAGGTTCGGGATAATCCTCCTCTAAAATCTTCTATTTTTACTAAACATTTTGAGAAAGTCACTCTTCCATCGGGAGAAATGCGTGCAAAATGCAAGCATTGCAATGCTTCCTACAAATTTCAAGCCGGCGGCGGCTATGGATCGTTAAAACGACATGTAGAAACGAAGCACCCGACGGAATATAGACTCGACCTTTCTCAAACACAATTATCTAGATTTTCTAGCGGTAGTAGTACTGATTCCGGTTTATTTTTATATTCTGATAATAAATTAAGAGAGTCATTAGCTAAATTTATTTCCGTAGAACATCTTTCTTTTAGTTTTGGATCTAAATGCACATTTGAAGATTTTTGTAAAAAATCTCTTAATCCATCTGCTAAATGTGTTCCTAGGACTACACTTACTCGTACAATTAAAAAATTAGTAAAATAAGGAAAAAAGAATTTAATTGATGAATTTAATAAATTAAATAATAAAGTTTCTTTATGTGCCGATATTTGGAGTGATCATTGGCAAACTCATTCTTACATGGGTGTAACTTGTCATTAGATTGATAACTCTTGGATCCTCCAAAAAAAGTTAATAGCTTATAGAGTTTTTGATGAATCACATACTGCCCATAACATTGCACAATTATTATGTTTAATTTTAGAAGAATATGGATTAACTCATAAAATATTTTCAATATCATTAGATAATGCTAGTTCTAATACCGCTTCTATAGATGAACTGAAATTTGTTTGCCAACCTGTTATTGGTGGTTTATTTTTTCATATCCGTTGTGTATGTCATGTTTTAAATTTATGTGTTCAAGATGGATTAAGACTTTTAGAAAATTATATTAAACCAATTAGAATCGCAATTTCATATTTATGGTCTCATCCATCTATGATGAAACAATGGGGTAGATTTTGTAGAGCTAATGGAATGAGACCTAAAATATTTCCATGTGATGTACCAATACGTTGGAATTCCACATATCAATTATTACAAGATTCATTTCAATATAAAGATTTATTATGTTTATTTTTTTACAGAAAATAGTAATACTAATATATATTTATTTTCACAACAATGGAATATTTGTAGTATTATTTGTGAAATTTTAAAAGTATTTAATAATGCAACCGAACAACTTTCTGGTGTTTATTATCCCACTGCTCATTTAGTTTTAGTGAATTTTTGTAGTATATTATTAATTTTAAATGAACATATCAATAATGAAGCTTTAACTTCTTGTATATTAGCTATGAAAACTAAATGGGAAAAATATTTTTATTTAATTCCTGAAATTTATTTAGTTGCATTTGTTTTAGATCCTAGATTTAAATTAGAAATTTTACAAGAAATGCTAACTTTATACTATGACGCTTTAATTCCTGTTAAAGATCTTTCTTCTCCTGATCCAGCTAGTATTATATATATTATTAGAAATTATTTAGGTGATATTTATAATCAATATTATGTGAAATATGGAATACAAACTAATGTTTCTGAAACACAACAATAAACTATTAGTACAAATTTAAAACTTTCAAAAGCACAATTTTTATTAAAAGAACGGACGAAACGTCCACGAGGATCCTCAAGTTCCACACAAGAACTTGAGAATTATTTTACCACTTCTTTTGATTTTAATGAAGCAGATAGTGAAGATTTCGATATTTTAAAGTGGTGGTCACAGAAGGCTCAAAGCTTTCCCGTTCTCTCCGTAATTGCTAAAGAAATTTTAGTATGCCCAGTGTCAACTGTTGCTGTGGAGCAGACATTCAGTGCCGGCGGCAACATACTAGATGAACGGCGATCAACTATGTCTCCCGACTCATTAGAAGCCCAAGCATTACTCGACGATTGGACCAGAGCCGAGAAAAGAATCCAAGGAATGCAACTTTCAGAAGACAAAGCCGAAGAATTTGATACGGAAGGAACGAATACAACGGGAGGAACGGGAGGAAATGGAAGTGAGTAATGTAAAAGGGTAAAATGTAAAAGAACTACGTGTGCTTTGATTCCTCTATACCTTAAGGGGATACGTAGGCAACTTAATAAGTGCAAGCCTTTTTTTTAATAAATTTTAAATTTTAAAATTTTTAATATAATAATCTCGAACCGTCGCGAACCGTGACGAACCGTGAACCTAACCGTGAACCGGCAGTTCTGAATCGTGAACCGTAATCGTCTTGGGCGGTTAAGATTAAAGGTCGACCTGTCATGAACCGTCGAACTGACGGTTCCGAACCGTGATCGGATCTACTGCGGGGCATCCTTTTTTGAGACATTTTGAAAACCATATCTCATCTAACATTATAAAAAAAATCGAAATAAACGCACGCCGCCATTATAAAAAAAATTCACCCCTGGCCCACATCGATCCAGTCAAATCTGAGTACCGCCGGCCACGTGAAACCGGCCCCCGCCAGTCCGCCGTCCTACGTGGCAATCCGTTCCTTTTCCACCAATGGTCGCCTCTCCCCCACGTGACTCCTTGGCCCACTTCTCTCGCTTCCTTTTAAACCAGACCCTTCTCGATCACCCTCCTCGTCTTCCTTCCTTCCTTCTTCCTTCCTCCTCCATGGCTGATCCTTCAGCTTCATCCGCCTCCTACCTTCTCATGGTCATTATCTCACTTTTCTTCTCCTATTATTCTCTATTAATATAATTATATTATATATATGTTTGTATTAATTTCAATTTCAGGTGCAACACTTGATCGAGAAGTGCCTGCTCTTCCACCTGAACAAGGACGAGTGCGTCGACGCCCTCTCGCACCACGCCCACGTCAACCCCGTCGTCACTTCCACCGGTGCGCTACACATTTTCTTGATTAAAAAAAACATTTTTTAAAACAAAATATTGATTTGAATATCACAAGAAGCAGTGTGGAGTGAACTGGAGAAGGAGAACAAGGAGTTCTTCGAGGCGTACGGGAAGAACCGAGAGAAGAGCGTGAGGGAGATGAGAAGGAAGCAGATGATCCGAACCATGCTGACGTCGGCAATGGCTACCTGTGACGCCAAAGAACTCGACCATAATTAATATTTTAGCAGTAGCAATTGAATTGAACTCGACGATGATGATCGAAACCTGTTCATTATGTACAAGAACATACGCTTATATATCCAAGTCATCGTCTGGATCCTCATCGGAATCAGGCTGTTCGTCGTCTGAATCTCGCACGTAATGAATTTCGCCTTTCCCGGGAGCAACCTGAGCGTCCAATATCACAGGCGAAGCAGATGGCTGGCTGACGCTGTCGGAGAGAGATCGCCGGCCATCATAAATCTGTATTTCCTCACCATTGCCTACGACAAACATGTGTTGAATGCATCGACTTATAACAATGTCATAACGATAGCCTTCGATATAAGATTTATACCTTGATGTTCGTAGGGAAGAACGACTTTTGCCCTTTCGACGCGTTCTTGTTCTGATAGCTGAAGATTGAATTGTACCTGCCGACGAAGGGATGAACAATTTACATCGAAACCAATCAGTTAAGCCTACAAACAGAAGTTTCCAGGAAACATGAATAGTGGCAACCTTTGGCAAAAGGCTTTTCGCGACATTAGAATTTTGAGCACCTACGGCTGTAAACTTAACACCGACTTGATCTAGATGTAGTTCTTCTGCCTGGAAATTGATCGACTAAAGGCATACTTCTACGAGGGGAAAAGGAACAAACATCAAAAGACGACTGGAGCTTACGAGTAGCTTCACTCTCCCATTTCGACGTTTAAGGCGTACATGAAGTTTTGCTTCATCAGAATTCTTCCCCAGGTTTTGATAGCTTGTTTGTTCGTCAGTGCACTGCGCTGTCGGTTGTATACTAGCAACCATAGTAGACAGATACGCATGGGCTGCGGAGACCCTTTGTTCATGGAGGTCTGAATGGATTAACCAAACGATACAGGATGTTTGATCTGCAATTTGGAAATTAATGAAGTTGCTTGTGATTTTTGATCTATAGGTGGAATCAAGTGTCGATTCAACAAAATGACACGAAGAAATTTCTCATCCTCAAATTACTCTACATAATAAGGAAGAAAGAAGGGAAAATGCTACAATACCATTGCTGCGAAGCTTATTAAGTAGGCCGGCGACTGTTGGTAATGAAGTGTATCGCAACAAACTACTTACCTGAAAATGGTTGGGTGAAAGACTGATCGATGGAAGGAAGAAAGAACAAGAATTCAAACTAGTGGCTTGAAGTAATGACATAGAATAGAGGAACACGAATAAATATTCCTTATGAATAAGAAATCATAAGGAACCAAATGCAACATGAATGATTATATTTCTGGTAGTAATGAATTTTGGTCACTGAAACAGTTTGTGATTGCGAGATCAGATTAGCTCGAAAAAAAATTCTAACACTGAGATCAATCAATCATTCTTCATTGGAATAAGAACAGTAGCATACCAGATCAATGGCGACTGCAAATCGAGACTTGTCTTGCCCAACAAACTCTGTCAATAGATATAGCAATGTCGATGTAAGAGAGCTCTAAGAACATTGCAGGAAGTTGCATCAAGCCACTGTATGAAGTACCTTGTCCAAGGTCGAGAATTGAAGTCATCAACTTATTAGTGTCCCTCGCATCGCTGAAAGCGGCGACATTTGCCTTCACCCGTAGGTTTTGAGCAGTCTTCAATGGCGGAATTCGCTTCTTCCAACCAAGAGGGTCGGAGTAGCAGTCCAAAATCCGAACCCTGCCACATCGTGCCAGAGCGAAGTTTCAAGTCGCATTACGACGCCAAGCAGCGAGAAAAGAGAAAGGAAAAGCCTTCCGCCTACCGTTTATCCACATGCTGTGCGTCTACTCCCTTGCGCCTCAGCAACTCCAAGTAGAAAGTCGGGCTTCGATTGAAAGCAACGAGCACCAAGCCGCTGCCGCAACCAATCCGTAAAATCAGTGACCGACAATGAAAAATCCAAAAAAAAAAAAAAAGATCGAACTTTTTTCCTGAGAAGCAGCGCTAACCGTGCTTGAGATTTACCGGCGGCGATTTGAGAAGCGAGGTTGGCGAGGAAGTGATCGAAGACGCTGGAACCGAGAGAGGAAGCGAGGGAGTCCTCGATCGTCAATGCGGGAGCGTGTTCGCCTTCCAAGCATCCGTCCCTCAGCGACCTGGAGATCGATTCTGCCATTTCAGCAAAAGGGTAGCGTAAACCCTAGCGTGCCGAAATATATACCAACCCCAATTTGAGTCGAACCGAACCAGAATTCTATCTTGCTCAATTCGCAGTCGCTTCCATGGGAACCCTATTCCCATTCGATGGCCGAGAGTGGACCTTCTCCTCGCCGCTCGATGCCAAATGAATGGCCGGATCATATGCTTTCCTAGATTATGGGAGCTTTCCTGCGAGATGAACTCGTATCCCAACTCCCAGTATTTAGATTTCAGCGACACGGATGAGAGCTATGAATTCTTCCGTGAAGACGCTCGAAAGATTGCCTCTTTTCCCCTTCCCGGCCGTCAAGCGAATCACTCGCAGGTATGTTCTCTTAGAACCAAATCTCTCTGTTTCTCCCCTTCCTCTCCTTTTCAGCTTTCTTGAGAAGGAACTCTTTGGCATAGTTTTTCATCAATACGAGGGGGGAAACAGTAATCTTTGTGCTGTTCTTACAAAATCGACAATTTTGGTCATGCTCATCTTCTTTACAGGTTTGCTGAGAAAAGCAGCTTCGGTTTGGTGTCTCAGAAGAAGAATAGTTTCGCTGGTGCAATCAAGAACAGGATGTCGCAAAGCATGGACTCTGTGCAACTCTGTGAAGGTAAGGCAGGGGTTGTTCTTCCTGCAACAGATGCTCACGTTGAAGAAGCAATTGAGGCAATCAAAGCTGAGCAAGTTATTGCAGTGCCCACGGATACTCTTTATGGATTCGCATGTGATGCTTGGTAAGCAGAACGAGGCTCGTACTCCCTTTGAACTGCAGAGAGTTCCTTTAGTATTTCTAGTTCTTTTGTTTGCCTGCTATTTTTAGTTCTTGAAATATTCATGATTCCAAGTCGTCTTGGACACTCAGATTTCTTGGTAGTTTTATATTTTGATGATTTGCTATATGTTTGTCTTCATTTATGTGTTGAAATTTCTCAGAGTTGAACTTGAACCAGGAAAAGGGGAATACACAATGTGTATATGCATATTGCCAATGAAATAATTTGGAATGTTACTATTAACCTGGAAGCAAATTAAAGAGAGAATCTATGACATTTTTTTAAAAAACTGCAATTAAATAATGAATGAGAGAATGAAAATGATGAGATGATAAAGGCCAAAGGCCTACCACTTCATTGGAAAGGAAATACTGTTAGTGATAGGAGAGTGATAATTTACATATGAATTATCTACAGTGTATTGATGCTTCTCTTTTAGTCTGTATAACTGACAGTTACATGGAACATTAAGAATTGTTGTTGATGCCAAATATATAAAGATGCCACTTTAGAAACAGTAGTTAAAGATTTAAGGATGCAAGATTCTGCGTTGGTGTGTTCAATATCATCTATTTGATGTGATGAACATTGTCTTGCGCACGTGAGAGATGGACTTTTGCAGTCTGTTGTTGGCTGATTTAGAGATGTTTAGTCCATCATTTACATTGTGTTCATCTTGTTTCTTTCACTGGTTCATTTGTGTTTATTAATGCTTAAATTCTGTTCATTTCCGTCCAATTGGGGTATAAAGGAAATAGAAGATTCAGATGGAATTCCCTCATTTCTACTCCTTATTTGCTTCGTAGGAAAAACGAAATTGATGGCTTTACTTCTTCCTTTTCCCTCCTATTTCTGTCCAAGTAGATAACATTAGATTTTGTTGTCTAGAAATGACCTAGAACTGAAACCCATTGATCTAGATTCTTCTATCCAGCTTTTATTCGGTAATTAATGTTAAGTGTTGCCCTAGTTACTTTCTTTATGCCTGAATGATGCAGCGGTTAGATGAGATCCAAGTTCAGCTAATAAGGAATTCCAGTTACCAATTTCAGAAGGTATTGAATAGGAAACATCATGCATTAGGACTCGCAATATCATGTACTTGCTATTGTATAACAAGACCATTTCCTCCTCATCTCCACTTCCATTGCAGAAATTTCAGTTTCTCATGCCTTCCTCTCTTCTATTGTAGAAATTTTTCATCTTTCCATATTTAATCTCCATTCTTGCTCTCTCATCTTTTTTTCTTCTCGAAAATGCATACTCTATAATCTGCTGCAATATTTGACTCTCGGAAAAGTTTTAACACAATGGTGTATACTACTAAAGCAGCTCATGGCTAATCAACTTGTAAAGTTCTTCAGCACAATGTGCACTTGATTGTGTCACAAATTACTCTGTTAAAACTGTTTTTCCGAGATGTTTTTTTTGTTGCATTTCGACCTTTGAAATTGCATTTTTGTCAGCTCTTCAGAAGCAGTTAATAGAATATATGAGATCAAAGGGCGTAAGCAGACAAGTCCTCTAGCAATTTCTGTTGGTGATGTATCCGATATATCCAGCATTGCCATTATCGACCACCTACCTCATGATTTGCTATATAGCCTCCTTCCTGGACCTGTTACTCTTGTTCTTAAGCGAGGTACGCCCAACTTTGGTACTCCACATCCACTAGGACATGAAACAGCCTTCTCCTGTTGAATCCTTTTTGCTTTCTCAGGCGATTCTAGCATTTTGGACAAGTCTCTAAATCCGGGTTTAGACAGTATCGGTGTTCGCGTGCCAGACTTGGAGTTTATCAGAAGCATTGCTCGTGGTTCCAGAAGTGCTCTAGCTCTCACAAGTGCCAATCTTAGTGGCCAACCCAGCAGTGTCAGCATCAAAGATTTTGAAAACCTTTGGCAACATTGTGCCTACGTTTATGATGGTGGAGTTCTTCCCTCTGGCCGTGCCGGTTCGACAGTCGTAGATCTTACAGACCCAGGATTGTTCAAGATTCTGAGACCTGGAAGGTAAAGGATTATAAACAGATTTTACCATGAAACCTCATACCAACAACAAGAAACAAAGAGCAATAGCCATGAACATGCGCCTATTAGTCGATTATTAATTTTTCTCCTTTTGTTTAAGAAAATTCTATCAGTTTGCTGATTGAAGTGTCTCAAAATGCAGCGCAAGAGCAGAAACAACTGCAATTCTTGAGAAGTTTGGATTAGAAGAAGTTCCTTGATGATGAGATTGAAGTGGTTCCTTCCAGCAGCTCTAAATTTGTATTTTAACCCTTTTGAACCACTGTGTTTTTCAGATTAAGCCATTAAGAAACTGCTTGATCTATCAATGTATTTGCTTTGTAGATTTTGCTCTATTCCATTGTATTCTCTTTAATTCCCTATATATTTAAATTAAAAATAGATTATTAAAATGAGATAAATTTGTTATAGTTTAAAAATAAAAGTTTATGATATTTTGATTATTCAGTTCCCTAACCAACTTATTTTATTATCTTGATATCTTTCTTTTCTTATATCTTGAAGAAAATAAAATCTAGTTTATGAAGAAAAAAAGAATTTTATTAATTAAAATCATGAGAAGCCATAAAAAAGTGGCAAAAATTAAAAAGTCATCCCTTATTATTATTATTATTAAAAAGCGCTCAATTTTGAAAAAAAATAATATTTTTTAACATTATAACCGCTATAGTTATAGTTGCTAACTAGAGTAAAATTATCTTATCAACTTAATTAAAATTATTCTAACTTAATCAATATCACTCCAATTTAATTAAAAATATTTTAATATTATTCTAGTAGATATCACTATATAATGAATATTCTTAGATTAAAAATTATAATAAATATTCAAATAAAAAATAAGGTGTGTGTTTTAATTTTTACCCTTCTATATTCTTTCTTTTCTGAAAAATAAAATTAAAAGGACAAGATTTTTTTTAAAAAAAAAAACAGCTCAGCAATTAGCATGCATCCGGCGGAATCCAACCACGAGATCCGGAGAGGATCCAACATTGCCACGTCATCATAATTAAATGTATCGTCGGATTTGATATGTATCACTTAGCTAATTCTTGAATGGCTACGTTGTGTATATATTTTTTTTATTTGCAAAGTTTTTATTTTCTGTCGTTATATCAACTTTTTTTAATTTATTTTGCCGGCCGTTGGCTATATTATTATTATTATTTGTTCTTTTCCACTTTCCATATCGTTACAAACACGAAACATTCTTCTTAAAGATGATGATAAATAAATAATGTAATACATTAGAGGAGTTTGAGTTTAACTGTGAATGAAGAATATTGCCCATTGAATAATATTGTTGGGCAAAACGATTCTTAGCTTATGATTGGATTTAATAATTTTTGTTTAATTTTTTATAATAAGTAGATGATTTTTTTTTTAATTTACACCTTCAAAATCATCTTTATAGGATTCATTAATAATATTATTTTAATGTGTTGAGTGTTGATGTTTTTTTAAAATACATATCAAGTGTGTACGTACTTTTCTGTAAAAGGTGAAATCCGCCATCTCAGCGGCCTCACACGGTCGGTCTCACGATCATCTGTGAGGAAGTAAATCAAGAGGTTGATGAGGAGTTTGTTGCTCAAGAGCTTAGCTTGAATTGAGTTGGTGCATTAGAACTTGAGAGGTTGCCACATCAAACCAAGCAATGAGCTAAAGACGCGAAGGCATGAGAGTCATAAGAGATTACGGAGCAAATGCAATCGTTTAGTTTGCATATTTCGGTATGCAAAAATTTGTGCGATGTTCTAATTGCCAAGGAAGTAAATGAATTGCGTAGAGAATGATGGTTCAAGTCATAATCTATCAACTAGTTCAACCTAAATGCTTTAACTCAAACTTTAGATAATTCATTCGCTCTTAAACTTTCATTTAGGATTTAGGATTTACAAAGGGTTGAATTAGTGATGAAATCTTAATGTTAATAGCTAGATAATTTATTTTTTTTTGTAAACGATTTTCTTTTGCATGAAAGCTCCTAAAATTTAAGCTTGATCTTCAAACTCATTTCAACCGGCTTAGAGAGTGACACGGTTCGCTTGACCAAGTCCCTCATCTTGTTTGACTTTGAACAAGTCAACTCCATTCATGGCGATCAAACCATCGCAAACATCAAAGTCCACCCTAAACCTAAATTGCCTCATGAACAAGTCAAACATTCACTTAAACTCTCTGCTCAAAAAACGTTTTTTTTTAAAGAAAAAAAGACAGAGGATCATGAAAAAGCACGCGCTTTTCCTCTATCCTTCCTTCTTGTCTTGTTTATAAATAGTAGCACAGTTGGATCTATTAAGCTGCAGAGATTTGGCGATTTCTTCTTCCTCGGCTTCATCGCACAAAACGTTGGTATCTTCGAGCTCTGTTCTTTCTTCGAGCCTTTGACCTTTCAGCTCTGTGATTCCTGCTCCGCCTGCTAAAAAAGTTGTGTTTTTGAGAGTTCTTCTTCGAGCGATCAAGCTTTGAGCTCTTTGATTTCTCCTCGATCTTCGTTGAAGTTGTGGCTTTTGAGTTCGGTTCTATTTGTGTTTTTTGAGTTCGATCGGCGATGCGACGGAGGGGGATCCGTGGTCTCTTCTCCTCGAAGCCGCCGCAGCACGACCGCCGGCCGGCCGACCGCTCCGTTTCGCCGTCCCGCCGAACCTTCTCCGACACTATCATGGAGGAAAATATCGTCTCTGCCGAGGAGATCATCAGCCGTTGGGGCTCCGATGTGGCAGGTTCCCTGTTCTCTGCCGCCGGCCGCCCCGACTCCGCTCGCTTCCTGCGCGCGGCGTCGGAGCTCCACCGCTCCATGATTTTCTTCTCCGCTCCCTCGGAGGAGTCCACCGCCTCGCGGGAAGAACGATCCGCCGCGCTGTTCCGCGCGCACGATCTCCTCGCCGCCGCCATGCGCCGTCTCGAGTGCGAGATGCATCTACTCCTCTCGGCGCATCACTTCGTCCTCAACCACAGCCGCTTCCTCCGCCCTCAATATGCGTCCTCTTCTGATGCCTCCGATGTCGAGGATGGCGCCGATGCCATTTCCGAGCTGGACGCCGGCGACGAGGCCGTGCGAGACCTCGGAGCAGTGGCCCAGACGATGATCTCTGCTGGTTACGGCAAGGAGTGCGTAAACATCTACAAAATGATGCGCAAATCTTTCGTCGAAGAATCCATCTACCGGTTGGGGTTCGACCGCACGAAAGCACACGTCCAGAAGCTCGACTCAACGGCGCTCGAGTCCAAAATCCGATCTTGGCTCGCCGTCTTCCCTGTCGTATTCAAAACGATCTTCTCCGGCGAGCGCTTCCTCTGCGATCATGTCTTTGCCGGCTCCGATTCAATTCGCGAGTCCTGCTTCGCGGATATCACTGCTGATATCGCCGCCCGACTACTAGCCTTCCCCGAGTCGGTGGCGCGGTCGAAGAGATCGCCGGAGAAGCTTTTCCGGCTCCTGGACCTCTACGACGCCGTAGCTGAGCACTGGCCGGAGATAGAGACCCTGTTCGCCTTCGAATCGACCGCTTCGGTTCGGTCGCAGGCGGTCGCGTCCCTCCTCCGGCTGGCGGAGGTGACGCGGTCGACGCTGGCGGACTTCGAGGCGGCGGTCCAGAGGGAAGCTTCCAGGTCGGCCGTCCCCGGCGGCGACGTTCACCCTCTCACCCGCTACGTCATGAACTACCTCGTCTTCCTTGCCGACTACGAAACCGCCCTCGCGGACATCTTCGCCGACTTCCCCTTCCAGGTCCCATATCCTCTGCCCGAGTCCCTGTTCGACTCAGCGGCGGTGGCGACGCCGCCAGTATCCACGCCCTCCTCCCCCACCTCCTCGACCGTGGCCTCTTTCGAGGGAAGTCCACGGAGGTCCTCCCCCTCTTCCGCCGCCGCTGTAGCAGGATCGGTTTCCGTACGAATAGCGTGGTTCGTTCTTGTCCTCCTCTGCAAGCTCGACGGCAAGGCGGAGCTCTACCGTGAGGTGTCGATCTCGTACCTCTTCCTCGCCAACAACCTCCATTACATAGTGCGGAAGGTGAAGGAAAGCCGCCTGCGCATCCTCCTCGGCGACGAGTGGGCCGCGCGGCAAGCAGAGAAGGCGAATCACTACATGGGGAGCTACAGGCGGCTCGCGTGGGCGAAGGTGGCCGAAACGGTTCCCACGGAGTCAGAAGATATGACGGCGGAGGAAGCGGAGGGGCGGATGCGGCGGTTCAACAACGCACTGGAGGCGGAGTGCAAGGCGCAGGCGGTGGTGACGGACGCAGGGATGCGGGAGCAGGTGAGGGATTCGGTGGTTGAGATGATCGTTCCGGCGTACCGACTCTTCCACGGGTTGTGCAGGGCGGCCACCGTCTCGGCGGCAGCGGTGCGTTTCTCGCCGGAGGAAGTGAGGAACATGATCGACGGGGTCTTCATGGGTAAGAATGGAGGCGGTTCGACCCATGCTTCATCTGGTTCCGGTTCATCTCGTGGATCTTCTGCTTCCGGCTCGGCTCATGGCTCTGCTACCACCGGTTCATTAGGAGAATCAAACCCGCCAGAATAATTAAATAAATTTATTACTTGAAGAATACAGAACACGTGTAGATTATACATTCTATGCATGCAAAATATTTATATTATATATACACAGTAAAATATTTAATAATTTATTAAATATTTAAAATTCGAATCTCTTCTTACAACACATTCTTTATTTTGCAACATGTATAATCATAGTTGTTAACAATTATGATTATAACTATTGAATTAAAATAATTTATTTTATGTTATAATAGTTATGCTTATAGCTGTTATAAATATCATTGAAATAAGAGTATTTTTGAAATAAAAAAAATAGGACAGAGTGTTATCTTAATATATATTTTTTCAAAATGGGAGACCCAAAATGAAAATGATCAATTTTTAGGTGAAAAGAAAATGTTCTGGAAAATTATAAAATTCGTCGTTAAAATGTCATAAGCACAAGCTTTGAATTTTAATCATTTTGTGATTTAGCAGGAAAGTATCTTGACCGTCGATTTCCAAAAGATCACTGACCGAACTAAATATCAGCGGCTCGATTGCTTCCCTTCAGTAGCCCGTCTCGACCGCAGAAAATTATCTCTGCATTAGTCATGCATCAGCTTGCGGTAAGGTCGTGTTGCTATATGATTCGTGCAAATTTTTATTGGACGATCAAATGATTCTCCCATGTGAGCCAGTATGCGGGAAGACGTATCCATTCGGAAGAGAGTTCGCACGGGTCAACCAAGGAGGCTTTATAGTCGAACTGTGGAAGTAAGTTGGAAGAGGTAGCTGAGCTGCGTCGCTTCTCCATTCCAGATCTCAGGTGGCTGCGGCAAGGCGATGGAGAGAGAGGAGGGCTTGGAGTTGGAGAGCGGAGAAGGAAGACCCCTGCTCCCTTTGGTAATCGCTTGAATTCTATGTTATTTTCGTTGCTGCTTGTCGTTCCATCTTACAAGAAGAAAAAGACACTATTTTGTCCTAGGATGGATGATTTCTTTTTGGGATTCTTCAGATCTGTGGTTGGAAGTGATTTTTTTTTGGAGGGGTGGGTTGGATTCTTGTTGAATGGTTTGACTGGGGCATAAAAAGATGGATCTTGGAGGGAGATACCACAATTGTTTGAATTGGTGAGAAATAGATGTAATGAATTGTAGCTAATTTGCTAAATCCCCTCGCAGTTCATGACTCTAAATGCTAAGATCTCTCTTGTACATTTTGTTTTTTAATTTTTAAAAAGAGATGGAGTTCCAGATTAGTCGAAGAAAAATAGGGTTTGTTATTTCGCACAAGTGTTGCTGCAACATGATTATAACAGGCACAGCTTCTGGTGCTTATGCTTACGGGAGGAAAAGTTCTTGCTGGGGGAAAAAAACTTTTTTTTTCTTTTCCTTCTTTTACTAAACACAAAAACAGATGTGGACTGATAAGAAAATGAACTCAGCTTTCATTGAAGCTGAGGTTACTGGAACAGTAATTTGAGTAGGTTTGGGTAAAATTACTATAATGCAGATCAATTTTGATCAAAACTACTACAACAGAAAGTTGTTCCAGTTATTCAGTTTTGGCCAAAGTTGCTACAACAATGCTAGAATATGGACATTTTTTATGAAAAGTATGATAGGGCATCCTTTTAAAATGGGACACCTTTGTAATGATAATAAAGGATGCTCTTTGGATTTTTGCCCAATAAAGTATGAGATGAAGGAGACGTAGGATTTTTTGTCCTTACTCTACTAATTGCATTTGTGCTTTCAGAATGCAACGTCAATCCAATCTGAGAATGAATTGCGAGGACCTCGATCACACTATAGACCTGGTGCCTCAAAAGCACCAGGAATTATTTTAGGTAAGATTTCAAACATTCTCAACTAACATAGTTTGTATTTCCCACTATAATGCTTATTGACACCTATCATAACGATGCTACATAGCTTTTACCATTTCTCATGCATGCTTGAGAGATAATTGTCTCAACTTATGACATATGTTGGTAGGCACAATATTTCTATGATGTAATATAGTTTTTTTACTATTAGTCTACAAGTACATCAATTCATTAAACATGTACTCTATTTGCAGGATTCGAATACTTGGATAGCGTTGCCTTTAATGGCATTGGAGCAAACTTGATTGTGTATCTACACACTGTACTGCATGGAAACAATGCTGCAAATGCAGCAAATGTGGCTACTTGGAGTGGAACATGTTTCTTGACACCATTGTTTGGAGCTGTTGTTGCTGATACCTATTGGGGAAATTACAAGACGATATTGATCTCCCTTGTTGTGTATCTTCTTGTAAGTCAGATATTGGGCCCTATTACTTTGTTTATCGTTTTCCTTATAAAATAGTTCACATTTATAAGATTCCTATTCTGTTATGTTAGGGAATGGTTACTATCACTTCCTCCGCGTTTTCGGCATCATCAAAGTTCTGCGAGGGTGGCACATGCCAGTCAACAACTACCCTTCTTTTCTGTGGGCTATATCTTGTGGCCATTGGAAGCGGAGGTGTCAAGGCTGCACTTCTCCCCTTTGGTGCAGAGCAGTTCGATGATGAGAATCCATCAGATAGAGAGAAAAAGGAGCCTTTTTTGGTTGGTTTTATCTTTGCATCACCTTAGGAGCTCTCACATCGATGACTTTCATAGTATGGATACAAGAAAATATAAGTTGGGGACTTGGATATAGCATTGCAACATTCTGCATGGCAGCTGCCTTAGCAGCTTTTGTATTGGGCACGCCACATTATCGGCTCCGGTTGCCAAGTGGCAGTCCATTGCAAAGTATTCTTCAGGTTCTTGTAGCTTCCTACAAGAAACAGAGTACTGAGATTCCCAGAGATAGCAGTCTCCTGTACGAGGTGAACAAGGACTCATCAGATGTAGGGCAGCAGAGATTACCACATACAAATGGATTCAGGTTATTTCACCTACCTACTATATTTAAGAATATGCTTGGAGAAACACTGCAAGTCAGAACTTTTACCTACAGATACAGTTTGTTATAAGATTGTGTAGACTTTGCTCGATTTAGCTTGGCATATGACTAGGTGAACTATTTGTTCTACGTATTTAACGCTGCTTATAAGAACATACATAGGCAATCATTTCCATATGTAATGAAATTAATAGTCAGACTATACGTCTTTGTTTATTGAACACCCTTTTCTCTAGCAAAAAGGGATCAAGGACTATCACTGGAAAAAGGAGTAAAAAGTAGCAACAAAATCAAACTTTGCAAACTAATTACATTATGTATTACAACCATTAGATTGTCTTAAATTTCACGGATAGCGGTAGAGTAATGGAGAAAAAGGGACATATAAGCTGTTATCATACATCTTATACTTCTACATCTCGTTCAATGTTTATATTTATTTGTTTTCTCATTTATTTGGTTCTGAGTTCTGATGTTACAAGAGAAAGAATGAAATGTCTTTTGTCATTTTCTCATCATGTGTCCAGGTTCTTAGACAAAGCGGCTACCATTTCCGCTCTGGATCTGAAAGACGGTTCTCCTGAGAGCTCATGGAGTCTATGTACCGTTACCCAAGTCGAAGAGTTGAAGATGTTCCTACGTCTGATTCCAATATGGGCTAACAGTATAATCTATGCAGCCGTGTTTGCGCAAATGTTCACCACCTTCATTCAGCAAGGGAGTGCAATGAACACCAAGGTCGGTTCATTTTCTATCCCTCCCGCATCCCTGTGCTCGTTTGAAATCATAAGCGTCATGGGCTGGGTTTTCGTTTACAACAACATCATAGCCCCAGCCGCCAAGAGGTATTTTGGAAACGGAATGGGCCTTTCACAGCTACAGCGGATGGGAATTGGACGGTTTCTACTCATCCTAGCAATGCTCACTGCTGCTTACAACGAGAACAGGAGGTTGGAGAGCATTAAAGCCGGCGAAAGCTTGAGCATCGCATGGCAACTCCCGCAGTTCTTTGTCCTAGCCAGCTCGGAGGTCTTCAATAACATCACCCAGCTCGAGTTCTTCTTCGCACAGGCACCCGACAGGATGAAGAGCATATGCACAGCCATGGTCCTCTTCTCAATGTCACTAGGCAATTACTTGAACTCATTCATCATCACATTCATCGCAATCTCAACATCGGGAGAGGGACAGCCAGGGTGGATCTCGAACGATTTAAACAAAGGGCATCTGGATTACTACTTCCTGGTGTTGGCAGTGATTTCGACGGTCAACTTTTTTGTTTATATTGCTTTCGCAAAGAACTACACCCTAAAGAAAGCCATCTCAGACAGTTAATGTGTTCATCATCGATTTGAGAACTTAAAAAGGCCTTGTTTGATTCGGAAAACCTGCTCAAATTAGATTAGATGCTTTCAAAGCTTTCTATGGTTGCATAATATTTGATATGGATGTTCTTAGCAGTTTGGCCATCATTCACATTAAGTTGCTGCAATGGTATTGTTTTGTTGCTATCTACCTTTAACAGGAAGCTATTCTTTGGACTCAAGAGCAACAAGGATTCGAATCTTGACGAAGCCAACAATATTTTCTTGTGTCGTGATCAATTGTAGTTTTTTGATTTATCTCCTCATAGATAATCGTGGGATCGATCATGTGATACATTCTACTTTTATGCAGAAAAAATGGATTCAAATTTTAATCATCTCATTTATTTATTTCTTCAAGTACTTTACCTCTTTAGTATACTCATTAAGGCTAATTTTTTATTTTAATTTAAAATTAAAATAGACGAAAAAAATATTATAGAAAGTAAGTACTTGTAAAAGAGTATGATTTTTGGGAAATTAAAAAAAAAACCCCCTTAGTAAAATACTCAAAAGTTTTAATAAAATGATTTATTAATTTATTTTAATTATATTGGACCCCAAATGTAACAAATTTATTTTTTTTCCAACGGTTCAGATGCTTTTCATAGCATACGGAGATTCATCTCAGCCGTCCATGTGAGAGGCGGCACTTGTTTCTCACTCCGCCACTGCTTATTTCTGGCTACGTCTTCGGAGAGCGGCGGAGATCGAAGGCGGCTCCAAAGTCCAATCTGTTCGTTTCGAGTGGGAATCCGTCGCCGGAGCGTCGAACTCTGCTTCGGATCGAGCTTTCCTCGCCAGATCGGTAAAACCAGGCCCGGAAAATTCGTAGTGTCGCTGTCTCAGGAGATTCCAAGGCTGGTTGGACTGTAATCCGCGCCACTTTTTCTAGCCGTGCTTCTAGGTGCAGATCTGGGCTTGGATTTGTTTAGGGTTTGCGATCTCCGTAGGTAGGCAGGTGTTGTTTGTGTTTAGCTTCGAAATTTATGCTTTCTTTTGATCTCAAATATTAGGCATTGTGCCTTTTGTCTCGACATTTCAGTGAAAAGTGGAATTTGTTCCGAACACTGTAGTAGTTGCCGAATTGAGTGAGGGTTCAGTGGGTTTGGCAGCCATCGAAATCCCAGATTTTGTGTACTCGAACTGAGTGCCGTCCCCATTCTGGCATGATGTGGAAGCAACTCCTCAGTAAAATACCTCGGAAATCCTCCAAATCTGATACTTCTTCAGGTTCGCTTCGCGGCCATGGAGGCAATGATGGTGCGCCTTCGGGGGACGGGAACCAGATCCAGCGGACAAGCAGTGGTAATGTGCTTCCCTCACGGGCAACCACAACGAAGAGGACAGCTTCCGCTATCTTCCCTTCCAGTGTTGTCACCAGCATCGAACCTCTTCTTACATTCAGAGATGTTCCTGCTGCAGAAAAACAGAACCTTTTCCTCAGCAAGTTGAGCCTTTGTAATGTTATCTTTGATTTCTCAGATCCAAACAAGAATTCCTCGGAGAAGGAAATGAAACGGCAGGCGCTACTAGACCTCATTGATTATGTTGATGCCGGGACGTCTAAGTTCGTTGAACCTGTAATCTCTGCTAGCTGTCAAATGTTTGCTACTAACTTGTTTAGGGCCTTCCCTCCAAATTCACGAAGCAGCACTAGCGGTGGGGAGACCGAAGAGGAAGAACCAATGTTCGATCCTGCATGGCCCCACTTGCAACTTATTTATGATCTGTTGCTGAAGTTCATAGAGTCCTCATCATTTGATGCTAAGATAGGTAAGAAATATGTGGATCATTTCTTCATCGTGAAATTGCTTGATCTATTTGATTCTGAGGACCCCAGAGAAAGGGATTGCTTGAAAACCATCTTGCACAGAATCTATGGAAAATTTATGGTACATCGACCCTTCATTCGAAAAGCAGTCAGCAATATATTTTACCGGTTTGTGTTTGAAACAGAAAAGCATAATGGAATTGCAGAATTATTAGAGGTTTTTGGTAGTGTCATCAGTGGGTTTGCACTGCCACTGAAAGAGGAGCACAAAATCTTTTTGGTGAAGGCTCTGCTACCTCTTCATAAACCAAAGACATTAGGGGTTTATCTTCAGCAGCTAACGTGCTGTGTGGCACAGTTTGTGGAGAAAGAGCCTAAATTGATAAATTTGGTGATAAAGGGCCTATTGAAGTATTGGCCAATAACAAGTAGCCAGAAGGAAGTTATGTTTTTGAGTGAGTTGGAGGAAGTATTGGAGGCTACCAACATAGTGGAGTTCCAGGATTGTGTGGTTCCGTTGTTCCAGAGAATTGCTTTATGTGTCACCAACTCCCACTTCCAGGTGATAAAAGCTTTTCCCCCTACTTCTGTTGTTACTTTCCCTTTCTACATAAATATCTGTTATCTATAGCTGCTTTATGATTTCTTGTCAGTTGAATGAGCTTACAATACATTTCAAAAGGTCTACTTTTTACCCCGAAACTTTTGGTTTTATTGGAAATGATCACATGTGAAGAATTGAAATGTAGAATGAGCTCAAGTAATCTGTTTGTTACATACATCTTTATGGCTGTCTTATCCATGTTCTTCAAAATTCTAACCAAATGGTTGTCTACCAGTTTCTCCAACGATTGTGTGAAGTTTCATGTATGTCTCAAACAAGTAGATCGTTGTCAGCAATTTCTGAGACAACAAAATCACTGTGTGGTATTTTCTTGTTCACAGTTTTATCTAGAGTTGTCTCTCCTGTGACTTCTCAATTATGAGATTGAGTCATGGATATGCAATGTACATTGGGATCTTGCTAAACCCAAGTTCTTCATACAAGTTTCTGGGACTTACATAAAATTCTTTGTCTAGCATTGAGCAAATTATACTACTTCAGATAATGTGTGCCAATGACAGCCTTGCGGCGCCAATTATATTTTTTTAGCTATAAGTTGTGCACATACTCTTCTAGGTTACATAATTTGGTAGGAACTTGCACATGTCACCCCTTCCCGTTAGATAATTCTGCTATATTAAAGGAGGATTTCCATGCCTCTTATCTATCCTCATTGTCTCACCATGAGATTCTAGCAATTAATTTAGAAGCTTAATTAGCATTTAAAAAACAGTCGATACTAGAGAGCATAACAAGTATAGGATATTAGCCAATGTTATAAGTCATATCAAATAAACAGTTTTCTTTATAGTTCTTTCAATCGTATGAACAGGGAGTTTTTTCCCCCATACATCTGCGTTTGAGTTTTGCATTATATACCAGTATTATCAGACTGATGCTGTGATTATTTGGAGGGGAGCAAATATAAGGAAAATGAAATCATTAAGTGAAGAAAAAGAAAAACAATGAACTATAATATCTCATTTCCACTTTATTTCATTTTTATTGTTTACTTAGATTTAATTGAATGGAGGGAGATACTTACTACCTATTAGTGTTTATGAGATCTGTAAATTTAATTTCCCTCCATATATTCCTGAAATAAAATAAGAGAAAACAGATGGAAAGATTCTGTCCTCATATCTATTTCCTTCAATCATTTCGGTTGGAGGAATCATTGCACTAGTTAAATGGCAGTAAGTGAATTTGGTTTAACGGCAAATAACATGTTCTGGAGAGAGTTTATGCATATGCTTTAGAGGTTACCTTTCAGCCTCATGAAAATGTACAAGGCAACCACAAGATGGCACTAAAGCTTTCTCTCTTATTCAAATTTCTCAACAGACCTAAACATATTTGCTTGTAGTTCTTCTTTAGGTTTTTTTACTTATGCCAGCATTCATAAGATCAGCACCCGCTTTTATTATCGTTCCAATTCGTTAAAATAACTTATCTAATCACTGGTAAACATTTTTTAGGTCGCTGAGAGAGCCCTATTCTTGTGGAACAATGACCATGTCATTAATCTGGTTTCGCAAAATCGACAAGCAATAATGCCACTTATTTTCCCAGCCCTAGAGAGGAACATCCAATGTCACTGGAATCAATCTGTTCTTAACCTGACACAAAACGTGAAGAAAATGTTACCAGAGATGGATCCAGAACTCTTTGTAGCATGTGAAAGACAACATCATGAGGACGAAGAGAAGCGTAAGGTAACAGAGGAGACACGGAGGATGATCTGGGAGCGTCTGGAGACTATTGCATCCTTCCAGTCAGTGACTGGGAACACACCCGTCCTGGTAAGACCTACAATCACCCCATCGATAACTGCTGTTCTTTCATAAAAATATTAGAAAACCAGAAGGAAATCCGAAAGAGTGGCTTGCTTTAATGTATGCCACTGTTGGGATTTGTTTTCATATCTCTAGTTCAGAAATCCTCTCAGTGATGATAATGCTTGTAAGTAATTGAAACCTTTCTGTGTGCTTGGTCTTATTGAAGAGTATTTGCTGCTTTACTTCTCTCTGTAGATATGCACGATCACTTCCCTGAACCGAGTTTTACTACTCCATTTTGTTAGAGTTTTAAAATTTAATTACTTTTGTTGTCTTTGAGGTTTTCTTGTTCATATCTAAAGAGGGTTTCAATGGAGACTTTTATGGCGATTTAAAATGGTTGTTCATGAAAGTTCCAAGGAGATACTTGTTTATTTAGGATCCATTTGTTTCTCATAAACAAGTTTTGGAAGTAAACATTTATTACAGAAGGGCAAAATACCAATACATACATGCCTAGAGGAAAGACTGATCTTTATTTATAATCTCCGAGGTGTTGGTTCTCAGAGATATATGTATAACTTTTCATCTCCTCTGGAAGTTGAACATCTTGATCGAAAAGCCAAAGAGGAACGCGAAAAGCACAGGAAATGCGACGATTGCTGTTGCTACCACGCCTAGAAAGTTATGCCTAAACCCAAAATAACTCCTCACAAACTCTGCAACAGAGGGACCATCTTCGAGTTTCTCGTGCACATCTCCAAACTGCGACACGACCAATCCATACAAGGTCCAAGCAACCGGACAGATCCAGTAATACCACCTCCACCATACTGGAATTTGCTGTAACAAACAAAGAAGAAACAAATGTGCTTGAGTTGATGATTTCACCACACTTTGAGATGAGACATACCCAACCGATAAGTGATCGAAGTTTCTAACTTACGGGGCGAGGGATAAGAAACCCGGAGAAGAGGTTCCATATCGCGTAAAAGGCAGCAGAAACAATGGATGCAATGTGGTGGTTGGGAGTTAACCCCACAGCCATCATTCCATAAAATGTGAAGTAGAGGAGTGTGAAGTACATGAAGAATATGTACCAGAAGAACTTTGCGGCCGTCCACTCGAATCCGATCATCGAGTAGACTATCACGCCGTATATCAATGCTTGTACCAAAATATATGGAATTTCAATTGTAACCTGTGAATGGAAGACTACAAACTCAAGCAGCTGCACACTTGACAAAACCATGTAATAGAGAATGATACTTTCGGAGATACTTACTTGCCCGAAGGCGTATGGCAAAGCCGAGTACATCCCTGCGGCTCTTTCCCTATAAAATACTGTTCGTTCAATGGCCACAACCGGTTGAACCGATGAAGAATTTTGTACCCCGATAAATAGGACAGCAGCATACATCGAACCCATGGCATTGAATAGATCCTGTTGCCTAGACCTGCAATTGTGAAGTTTTGTTGAAATTCTTAACCTTGCAATCCTTTAGAAACTAGTAAAACTGGAACAAGAGAGATTGTTTAGGTATCTCACATTGCGAAAAGGATTTACCTTTTCTGGCCAAGGTCCCAAAATATAGATCCGAATAACAAGGCTATGATGGTTGTAAAGAAAAGCCTCATTGCAGTGTATGGAGGATTTCGCCAATACGATAAGTGTTGCTTCCAAAGGCATGCCGAGCATTGCCCGATAAAAGACTGAGAGTACTGAGTCGGAAAGTAGAGATCACTTGAACCCGGGGGAGGCGAACTCAACTCCTTTATCAGATTCTTGTTTCTCCTATACAAGGCAGGACAAATTCACATACAACATACTTAAATGGAGAATTTTGAAAATGTAATGGCGGCAAGAAGAGAACTCACTGGTACAACTCTGAGCTCTTGTATACTTCACTGAAATTAACACCTAGTGCATTTTCTTGCATCTCTGTAGTCACTTCTAACATCCAAGTTGCGGGATTGTAACCGTCTTTTATCTTCGTCACGCCATTAATTCCCTTTGCGAATAAACAACTTAACATCGTCAATTGTTGCTGCCCTGTCAATCTTTTACTGAAGAATTAAGTATGTTTCTTCTGGTACCTACCTCAAAGTAGCTTATAAGATGACACGAATGGCGGCCGAGTGCACCAACATATATTTCTTCTCCGCCTCGCTTCATTAGGAAGAGCTACAATTTGAAAAACAGAGAAACAGATAAGTCTTAGGATGGATCTACCAGACAAACAGTGCAAAATATTGAGCACTAATTTGATTGAAGAAACTCCATCACCTCATCAAAAGCTTCGAATATGTCGATGCTGGGCTGGTGGATAGTACACACTACAGTCCTCCCGGTATCGACAGTGTTCCTAACAGTTCTCATGACAATGGCTGCAGCCCTTGCGTCGAGCCCAGAGGTGGGTTCATCCATGAATATAATGGATGGGTTGGCAACAAGCTCCACTGCAATAGTGAGCCTCTTTCGTTGCTCAGTTGATAACCCATCTACTCCGGGCAGTCCAACAAGTGCATTTCTGAGTGGTGCCAACTCTACAAGCTCCATCACCTCTTCGACAAACATCTGCAAGAGTGTATATTCAATTACACTTCAAATGATCAGATATGGTCTCGTCGATCTGTTTAGTCTAGGACAAACCTTCCGAGTTGCAGAATCGACATCAGCAGATAACCTAAGCCATGCTGAGTAAACAAGAGACTCGTAAACCGTCACATGGGGAGAGTGGATGTCATTTTGCTCACAGTAACCTGATATGCGAGCAAAAGTCTCCTGTTTCTTAGGGTAACCAGATATAGTAATATTTCCTTCTATGTATCCACCAGTTTTGCGACCGGCTAGTACATCCATTAGTGTTGTTTTGCCGGCACCACTCACACCCATCAGAGCAGTCAGGACTCCGGGCCTAAAAGAACCACTTACACCCTTCAAAAGTTCCAAACGGTCTTCTACCACCCCTTGAGCTTTCATTTCCTAAAGTTCAAACAAAATTGTAAAGGGTGAGTTTCCCCAATGAAACAGTTGATGAAACTACTTTTCTAAATGAATAAATACTTGTGGCATGTCGACGGAATATCTTATGTTTTCAAAGGTGAGAGCGAGGGGAGTGAACGGAAGGACCATTCCCTTGTTTTGATCAAGAGATGCAATTGCATTGATGTTTTCTGAAGAATGACCAGAAGAATTCCTTTCTCTAGATGATGGTTCTACCCCTTCTCCTGTCAGATTGGCATGTTTTTCCTTTAATGATTCTTCAGACAGAGATGGTTGAGATTTCCCATAAGCTGCAAGTGTAAAATAGTCGATCAGAATTCAACTCGAAGTCGAAGTCATAGAACACAAGATAAAATGCTATGAAGGAGAATGTACTCACGTTTTAGATAAGTGAGTGCAACTGTGAAAAGCGCATTGAACAGAAGAATATAACCGACTAGAGCCGCAAATCCAATCCAATACCATTTTGCTTCAGTAAAAACTCCGCGGGATTTCAAAACTCTTACTCCTAGTGACTCTGTTGTCTGTGGAAGTATCTGCATCAAAACACAAGTCACATTTCTTCACTAAAGGTTTCAATGAAGTTAGTTACAGACTTCTTGGATACAGTTCTAGTGTGCTCACATGACTCCATCTATGTCCTAAGAATTCATTTGTCGATATTGCATTATGCGAGTACATTAGCGGTGAGATCCAATAACCCCAAATCCACCATTTCTTCACTTGATCTACAGCAGATGGGAGGATAGATAATATCAATTAGTGATTTCTAAGCCATGACACTAATGTACGCACGCATGCACGCATGCACGCAAGCAAGCAATTAGATATGCAAAAGTAGAAAAATTAAGGAATCATCATCACTCACGTCGGGAAAGAATGAAACCACCAAGCACAAGAAGAATGAGCACCACAAAGGCTCCAAAGGTATTTGCGACAATCAAATTCCTAGCTACTGCAGCAATGGCACGGAATAGACCAGAGGCCATCTGATTTGCTGCCAGTAGCACCAGATAGTGCTTAAACAACCTTCAGGAGAGGTATTTTAGATATGTGAATTACTTTGTCGAGTATGAAATGGATCTTTCAAGTTCTTCTTACCTTCCAACATTTGGATCAAATCCTATGGCATAATAAGTTGTGAAAACCCACACTGCAACTTCGACGAATGAATAGGGAATTTTAAGAATCCATGTAGGTATTGCATATGCCCATGCAGGATAAAATAGGAGATCCCTTTGCTTGAAGAAAACAGGAAGCTTTAAAATGGTCATGGCGAGTTCGGACATACCATTAAACATGACCATGACTACTCCAAAGAAAAGTGCTCCCATGTATATTCCACCATCGCCCACGGAATCATGGTGCATTTTAGTACGGAAGAAGACTGTCATTGTGATCAAGGCCATGATGGAAATCTGTAGAAAAGTTACAAAATATATAAGAATGCTAATCTAATCATCAAACTAAACTGAAGCCATCCAATGAAGTAACCCACTTGAAATGCTTTGAAGATGTAGACGAATGAGTTTCTCTTCATTAGCAATAATTCTCTATCAATGTTGGCCTTTAACAGTTCCTTGTTGCTAACCCCGTATTTTGTGGCTGTAAGAGCAGCAGGATGGCTCTTACTCTTATCATATGGGATAGCAATTTCCTCTGCAATGGCGCGACCGACATGGAATGATTGGAATGCTTCAGAAAATACTCTAACAGGAACATATCTGTAAGGCTCATCATGGTGTGCCCAGTATTGCTGTTGATCCTTCCTCGATGTTACCTTTGCACCAAATAAAATTCACTATTAACTTTAGATGTGAAGGATAATAAATCAATTGAATCGAACCATTTGACTGCAAACCTACTTCTTGTAGGAAATCTGCAACACCCTTCCTCTCCGGGCATTTGAAGCCCATAGACTCAAAGAATTCGAGTACATTCTCTCGCGGGCCATGATACACAACTTGCCCATCAGAGAGAAGAATGATGTCGTCGAAGAGGTCATAGGTCTCCGGTGCCGGCTGCAGTAGAGATATAACGGCAGTTCCACTAAGAATGTGAATAGATTGCCTGAGGGAGTTTACTATCTGATAAGTCGTTGAGCTGTCCAAACCAGTTGATATCTCATCCATGAATAGAGCTCTTGCAGGTCCAACAAGCATTTCACCTAAGTCGAACAATATCAGGATTCATGGAACACATGAAGAAGACACAGGAAGCACCAAACAAATGCAGACATTAATTACATCTGCACTTGTTCTACCTGTTGTAACACGCTTCCTTTGCCCACCAGAAATGCCTCTCAGCATTTCGTCTCCCACCATGGTGTCAGCACAAACCTCCAAACCTAGTATCTACAAGTTCGAAGAACGAACGAGCATGAAAATTGTGAAACTTTTTTGCTCTGGCACGAATTATCTTAGGTGTTTATAATCAAATATCTCAAACAACATTACTAAATTAGGCAGTAATATACCTTGAGTACATAATCTGTAATCACATTGGTTTCTTGTCCTTCTATTGAAGATGCCTGCTCATTCATTATAGAAATTTCATCAGCAAGTTTTCTTAGTTCAATCGATATACAGAGGCAATATATACCGAAAGGTAGGGAAGTGAAGAGTCTAACCTTCATGAAAACATCTAGGTCTGGATCTGGCTTAATGTTTGCTGCTTTCTCTCGCCTAGCCAACTCAATTAACATATCTGCAAATTATTGACAGACAAAGTTCATTCGAAGCTAGCGAGTACCAAGTCCTTGGCACCAACTCCTTGAATTAGGCGGCGCTTACCATGTCGAGTACCAACTCCTTGACACCTAGCAGAAAAGGCTAACGTCTCACGAACTGTCATCTCTCCGATGTGAAGATCATACTGGCTGATGTATGCAGCAGTTCGTTCAGGGACAAATTCATGCATTTCATGGCCATTGTAGGTCACCTTTCCGGTCGTCTGCCATTATTGTTTGGTTAACAATTCAGTTACAAGCTAATAAGCAAGACTGACGCAGTAATGTGTAAATGGAAGAACAACATATAAACCTCCTTTTACCTTGAGTTCAGAGTCGAGCTTTCCGGCCAATGCCAACAACAATGTGGTTTTTCCTGATCCAGGAGGACCTAAGAGCAATGTCATCCTGTTCGTCATCAAGTTCAATCAAGTGTCTTGGTCAGAATTCAGAAAGAAAGCTAGATGAAGGAATCATAGTAAAAGAAGGGTTTTTTTTTTTTTGTTCTGTTTTGTGCTGAGAGATGAAAGTAGAAGAAAATACCTGCGGGGCTTGATGATCCCACTGACATCGTGAAGGATCGACAAAGGTCTCTTTCTACTTGGAAGTATTCGCAAAAGATTTGCATAGCCCTTTTTTTTATTTTACACGAGCAAGAACAAGCGCAAGGGTTAGTGGCAAATCGCTCTTCCTCTTGAAAGTTAAGATGCAACTGCTTTTTAGGTGAATCTTTATACCTCGAGCACGTTGATGATGGAATTGAAGATGGTCGGCAATCCTCCGTCGCCGACGTAGGTCTCCGCTTCGACGGTGAGGTTCTCGTACCTCACTTCGATGTCCGGCAGGTCGAGCCCCACCCTGGAATCAACAGAACAGGACAAAATTGAGAAGCAGACAAAAAGCAACACCAGCAGGAAGAGAGAGAGTGAGAGTGAGATGCCTGACCGTTGGATGCGGTCCTTGAGCTTGAGCAAGAAGCGCTCGTTGTCCTCCTCGGCCACGTGGAGGAGGCGCTCGAGGAGGACCCGCCGCTCCCGGAACCCAAGCTTCTTGACGTCGACCTCCCGCAGCCCGGAGGCGCCGCCCTCGTCGGGCAGCGAGAGGATGCCGCGGCGCACGCGGTCGAAGGTGGGCAGCTTCTCCAGCGCCGCCCACCGGAGCGCCTCCTCGTCATCCTCCGCCGACCGCTCCCTCGACGACCGCGAGAACACCGACTCCTCGGCTCTCCGCCACACTGAGCTGCTCCGCCGCATGCTCCCCAGCCGGTGCACCTCGCTCGTCTCCATCTCCTCTTCCCAAGACGACGCCTTTTTGGCAAAGCTTGTCCCCTGACAAAGATTGCAACTTGGAAGTCGAACTTATAGGGCCCAATGGAGCATTTATTATCGTGTGAGCTACACATGGAAGAGTGGAGAAGAAGCTGCTGTGAATGAAGCTTCCGGCCATGGTCAGAGCAGCACGAGTGGCTAACAATGGCAAGCGTGTGCTTTTTAGAGAAGATTCCGATTTGGTGATTTGACGAAGCATGACATTGCATTAAAATATAAAACACGTATAGAAGGATCTACGTCAGGTAGATTGATGGTGGAACCGCCGCCACCGAACCAGGGCGTCAACCTTACTGTTCAGGGACAAGAAAAATGGCTTGACGGAGCAGATTTGCGGGAGAGGATAAAGTTCGAACCTCGATGAAGTCGAGCAATATTCTCTTTCGTCGTGGTTAATTATAATTTTTTAATTTACTTCATCATAAATGATCGTAAAATCGATCGTATGAAACTGTTGGGATGACGAATTCTACTAAAAAAAAGAAACAAGAAAACATACCTTAAATTGAATAATAGATTTAGATTTTGTCCTTGCTCCCAGATTCTTATTGCAAAAATTAGAGAGAGAAGGAAATGGTCCTATTTTTTTAAAGAGAAGTCTTCTTTTTTTTATTTTTGTCAAAAATAAAATATAATTCGTATTTTTCTTTCGTTTTCGTTTTAATATATTTTATTTTATTTTTAAAAATTATGGTTGTTCCAGATTCCTTAGAAGTACTTGTTACATATCTTAAAATTAATTAAATTAAAAATGCACTAATGAATCAGTTGAATGTATCATTCAAGGAATCTTAATTGAATAAAATTGAAGCATGATATTAAATTTATTTATTAAACAATTAATGCATGAAACATTATTAAATTAATCATCTAGAATGTGTTACCATCTATCAACCAAATAAATGAAATCTTGCTTAAAATTAATTGTCTCTTGTTCTTTATGAATTCATGAGTTTGATAGAATAAGCTGGTTTAAATAAAATTGTAAAAATAAATTTGAAGAATTTGTTGCTATTGGGATATGGTTTTGTATTTAGTAAAAAAATTATATATTATTATTATTATATTCAAATAATGTATATTTAATTTTTAGTTGTTAGGAGTTTAGTTTGCTAAATGAGTGTCAAATACATTACTCAAATCGAATGACTTAGATTAAGACACGCAATGGATTAGATGAGTTATACTTGTTGGAGGACTCGATCAAGTCAAGTGTGCTAAGTGACATGAGTGAGTCAACAGAGTGGACACAATAAGGTAAGGGAGTTGGGCAAATTGATGGATTGAACAATTTGGATGGCCAACACTAATTCGGCTAGATAAGTCAATTGCATTGCTCGAGTTTATCGAGTCAAATAGGATGAGTGGGAACAGGTTGAGCTAGACACCCTTGTCACATTCGATAGACTAGTTGAGGTTAGATGTCAAATGGTTAGTTTGAGCTAGGTTGGTTAGATGAACTAGTTGAGTTGAACAAATCAAATGAGTTGTATTAGTTGCTTGCCAGTCTGATAGTCAAATGGGTTTGTCAAATTGGTCAATAAATTAATTGTAGATGTGGCGATTGAAATAAAAAAATAGGTAATCCAATTGTGTGGGCATGTGAGATGAGATGGCAGAGTCGTTCATTCGTCCATCGGTCCAAATTTTTTAAATATTAAAAATATTTTCAAAGATAATAAAATTATATTTTTTTAAAAAAAAATTGAAAGTTAATGATAATATCTTTAAGAAGATTGATAGTTAATCAAGGCATATACCCTTTCAAACTCCTCTAGAATGTGTTACAACGTGTCAACCAAATCCAAATAAATGGGATTTGGTTGATAATAATAATAATAATAATAATTGTTTTGTTCCTCATGGGTTAAATAGAATAAGTAGCTTCGACTAGATACAACAGCAGAATATCTATGTAGTCTCTTAAATATCTAAGATTTAAGTTTCAATATGAATTTCCGAGAGATTAACCTAAGAACATTTGATTGTTGGAGCATCTGATACAAACTACACTTCCTAATTTATCTTAATGGATGATAAAAATTTTCTATGGGACCGAATCGATCACTCTTAGAATTAATCGATCCGAAAGATTGGATACTTAATGTCAACTACAAAAAAATAACTTTCTATTTATTTGGAAAAATAAATTTAAAATATAATTTATTCTTATAGGAATATGCAGTTTCATATTTAGTAAAAAAAAAATTTCTTTATGTATTATTATATTCAAATAACGTAAGTTCTTATTTTTCTAAAATAAAAAGATACATTTAAATCTGAAATGCACGTGGAGTTTGCCAAATTAGGCGATCAAACACAATAGAAAATGTACTAGGAGAGCTGTACATGTTGGATGTGCTAAGGTAGCGTTTGGTTTTAGAGACAGGGACACAAATACAGAGACAGAGTAGAAATTTTTGTCTCTATCCTCGTTTGGTTTTGAGAGACAGATACAGAAATAGGATTTATGTCTCCGTCTTTGTCTCCATTTCTGCCCACTGTAAAAATGGGGACATTGAAATGGAGACGGAGACAAAAACTACCCATCTCTGCTTCCGGCACCGTCGCACTGCCGTCCGATCACCGCCGGCCGCTAGGCCGGGCGCGTTGGACGCGCAACTCGCCGGCGCTCCGGCCGGCGTCGGATTGTGGCGGAAATCCGGCTGGAATCCGACAAAAAACAGAGCCCTGCGCGCCCCAGCCACTGTTGGCCGGATTCCGGTCGGATTTCGGCCGAATCGGGGTCGGAGTACGACTGCGGTCGACACGTCCGGCGCGTCGACCGCGGCCGGACTCCGACCCCGATTCGGCCGGAATCCGACCGAATCGGCCGTCCCGGGCGCGTTGGACACGCATCGGCCAACAGTGTCTCTGTCTCTGTATTACCAAACACGATACAGAGACCATTGTAAATGCGTCCCTGTGTCTACTGTATTTCTGTATTTCTGTCTATTGTAAACCAAACGCAGCCTATTAGGCACAACAAGATAACGGAGTTGGACAAATTGATAAATTAGGCAATTTGGATGGGCTAACACTAGTTGGACTAGGTAAGTCAATTGCATTACACGAGTCTCTTGAGTCAAATGGGGACAAGGTAAGCTCAACACACTTATCACCTTGGGACTAGAAGTCAATTGCATTCCATGAAAAACATGCATGCTTTTATTATTATTATTTTAAAAAATCTAAGTTATGCTAGAAAAGAACAACCAAGGAATCAAAATTCTTTTATTATTTTTTTTACGTTTAATCAATAGAACATATGAGCTTGGATTAAGAAGCGGAAATTGAAATGAATGAGACTGAATAACATGAAAATGGTCCATCCTATCATAAGACTGAAGTATCAATATTTACTACCATGTTAACTTGTTCATACGGTGATTGTAAAGAAGTAGAGCTTCAAGACGACAGCAAGAGCCAACTGCAGCAGAAATATTCCGGCGACGATTAGGAACCACCTCTCTCCAGATGACATAATGTGTGCGCGAAGATTGAGTGCGAGGAAGGTTGCAGACATGAATCCTGCAATGCCGACGATCACCCATCTGAAGATTTCCACGGGCACAATGGAGAGGCACTGCAATGCACAATAATGACAGATGAACAAAATAGTTACGAGCTAAATTTTTATTCTAATGTAATCAAACAAATCTGTTGTTGGTATACACTAATAGAGCAACAGTGAGACCTACGTAATAATAGGAGCTATGGCTACAATAACCCCACAAAAGGCCATATATCCTTTGATTGAGAACATATGAAAAATCTAAATACATTAAGATGTATAAATTTTAACGAATCCATCTGGAACAGTCTATCCAGTGGTTGTGACTAAGAAGGCCAATCCAAGTCTAAGCATCTACAACATTATATGGAACAACACAAACAGCAAAGAAAATTGTAGCTACAGATAGATTACTTCCTCAAAGTATTAACAAGAGAGGGGTATGCTGAGCTTTCAATTCCTTGAGTACCTTGTCGATGATCTTGGTTGTGCTCACAGAAAAGGTTATAAACATGAACCAGATGTGACCGATTTTAACAATCAAGGATAGAGTATCAGTCATTTGAAACCCAATCAGAGCTTTTAGATGGCAATAGCAAGGAAAGAGAGCCTTCAAATAACTCAAGAGTGGTTGACAATAGGGGTGAAACTGAATCAAATTGGATCAAAACAATTCAAGTTACAGAAAGAAACCCAATCTCAATATCCAACAAAATAAAATTGATGGAGAAAGAGAAAAAAAAAAAGAACGCAAGCTTATTTTTTCAGTTCAGTTTGGCAAAACCAAACCAGAAAGGATTCAGATTGCCAAAAAAAAGAAGAAAAAGAAAATTTCACGATGGAACCAATCTTTTTTTTTAAAAAAAAAGGAAGCAATTTTTTGGGTTCAATTTGGGTCAGGTTTTTGTGTTATTCAGTGCAAGGACCAAAGAATATCCTCTCTCACATATTTATATAGTATATCGTGTATGTACAATAACTACAATAGGAGATATCATATGTGATATATATGACATGGTTTATGATATACATGACATATAGTATATATTATGATACAGAAGTGAACCAGGCTGTGTTCTGGGTTTTGATGTTCATATACAAACCTGAAAACCACACTGAAATTCCCAAAAAACTGGAGTTATAAGTCAATTCATTTTCCAGGTTGAATCAGATAGGTTTTTCTGCCCATCTCTACTTGAGATGTAAGCTATGGCAATGATGCAAAGAAGTTCTAAAATCAAATAATGTGAATGATCCTTAGTCTAAATCATGATAAGTACACAAAGAAGAAACAATAAATAAATGTAACATATAGCCTTACCAGAGCAGGAATGAATACAAACAAGGAATAGCCATATAAACACCAAAGTTGAACAAGACCAGATGGCGTTGAGAAGTATTTAAGTATGATGTATAAACCAAGGGGGACAAAGGTGACATAGCCATAGAATAAACCAGCAGACCAAGTGACCAAATTGACATCATAGTCCCACTCTTTATGCTGCAACTTGTGTGCTAAATATGTGACAAATGTGCCAATGGCAGCTGCCACAAAGATCAAAGTGGTGCATATCCAGAATGGACCATATCTGCAAAAAGTAGCAAAAGCAGTTAAAACTACAGACTTACTGGTATTGCAACTTGTTTATCTCATCTAGGCTGAAAGGCTTCAAGAACAAAGAGGGGTGTATGTTCACAAACAATGAGATGAAATATTCTCAAAATATAGAAAATAGAAACTTAAATGCGTCAGATTTAGAACTAACAAGATGGTATTTGATGGATTGTGAATCACAATGACAATCAGGATCTAATACACAATACAAAGGCCACAATCCCCAGTATGTCTGGTTCAATCCTACAATGAGTCTCAATTGAAATGGAAATTCTTTTGCATTTCAGTTCATGTTTTTCTAGATCAAAAGCACATCTTGTTTCCCCCAAAGTGTTCCTCTGTGGTCAACCTCAGTGATGCAATACTACAAAATGACCCTTAAAATTTACCTTAAGTATGAAGAATGTTCCTGTCTAAGGGTGGTATGGATATGTGGCATCTCAGAAAGCATTCAACATTTACAAAAGGATAAGCATTTAGGGATATATTTTGATAGTCTATGAATTCTACTGAAATTTTTGGCTCGGGGGGGGGGGGGGGGGGGGGGGGGGGGGGGGGGGGACTGAAACTTTACTACAATATCTTCAATAGTCAATTAGCTTATTATATGGAAAATACTGGAACTCATTTCAAAAATATGTGCAGTACTGCTTGGTAAAGTTTTCTTCACATTTCTAACAAAATATCTGCAAATTTGAGCGAAAATGCCCAAAAAACTAAATACTTTATTATTTCAAAGAAGAAATTGAATTTGCAATGTCTCTTGCGACTACAACTCTGGTTGCATGGGCACCTACATGATATTCACTAGAACTGTCATGACAGGCATCCTAAACAAAAGTAAATCGATATGAAAGTCTATATAGTTAAATCTAGCTTTATTAGTTGGTAAATTCTTCTCTTGGGATCCTTCTTTATCCATTGACCAATTTTCTAATAGTCATTGACTGCCAAGTTAAAATTATTGGATGACAAAATGAGACATTGAATTAGAAGCTGAAATACTGTAATGTTTCCATTTCCCAATCCCTTCAACAAGTTACCAAAGTGCAATAGGAGGGAAGTGTAGATATTTGTTATCTTCCTAAGTAACGTGATCCAGTACCATCAATCTAAAAATGAGCTTCATGGGAATATGCTGACAAGTCCCAACTCCAAGGCAGGATAGAAGGTTTCCTGATGGCATGTGAAATTTATCTACCTGATTGGGAACCTCGGCTTAGGTGTATAAACTAGAGCAACGTAGAGAAAATTGGAAGAACATCTCTAAGGAAGTTTGTGGCCCACTTCGTTGGCATGAATTGACATGATATCCTCAATGGTCAAAGATAAGTCAACATCATCCAAAGCCTACTAGTCTCGCAGTGACAATTGTAAACACAACTTCCGTATATATGAATATCATGAACTAAGCTCTAACCTTTCCATATGCCATTAAGTTTAAACAGAATTCATTTAATTCAGTGAGGTAGAACTATGCAATGGCTATTGAATTTCAAACATCCAAGTTGCAGAAAGGAAACATAAGCCTAAGAAATGATAAGGCCTATGTTACAAATTGATAACGAGATGATGGTTGAAAAATTCATAATGAAATGAACCTAAAGGTTTCACATGAAAGTAGTTGACTGGACGAATTTGCCACATTTAGCGTGGGAAGGCAGGATTAGCTAGTAACTAAAAAATAAAAAAATTGAACCAGCATATTAGAAGAAAAATATATAATGCAAACAATGCACATACAGGTCCGGATTATCAGATGTCTTCTCAGTGAAAGTCCCTCTGAACGGGAAAAGGGAATCTTTAATCCTTTCCAGAACATCAGCAGTATCGACGTCGAAATAAGGTTTGTAAGCACCCACAGTGAACGAATGCATCCATCCCGACTGCTGAGGTTCATCGGAGCTCCCATGCGCTGGCTTCGAGAACGTATCTACCAAATCAAAACCCCGGCTCCTAATGAGAATCCAAGGGAAAGCACTTCCAGAAACAACACGATCGAATACGCAAGAAAAGGTACCGTCGGCATCGGAAGGGGGGCGGAAGACAGGAATCTTGCCCTGGGAATCCGAAGCCGGTGGAAAGGTCTGCAAATTGGACTCTGCAGCAAAGCAACCAAGCAAGAGGACAGCGATTTGAGATAGTAATTTGACAGAAGATTGCCATTCTTAGGTCGATTGTACCTTTGAACTTGAGGGTGACGTGATCCGAACCGGAGACAACGGCCTGGCAAAGGAGATCAAACGAGATCGAATCAGATCCGGGAGGATAAGACGAGAGGAATCGAAGAGGAAAGACATACTGTACCGGAACGGATCCAGAAACGATGTTATTCCCGCCGCTGTTGTCGTCTCCGATGGAGGTGTAGCCGCCGCTCGACATCATCTTCGCTCTTCTTCGGAGAACTCGCCGTCGAAGGAAAGCTTTCCAGATCCAGTCCAGCAACGAGCCAACGACGAGGAGAAGACTCGAAAAGAAATAGACCGAGTCAGAGTTGAACCCGACGCTACGAGACCTATAAATATCTCGCTCGAATCAGACTGAACCGGGGTCCATCAATCAATACTACATATAAATATAATTTAATAATATTTACAGTATAATTCAATAACCTTTTAAACGTATACAAAATTTTAAAAAATGCACCTTATTTTTATTATTAAAACGGCGATTTAAATCGAAAAAGGGCATCTATCTTCATTTTTATCTCTAAAAATCATAGAACAATCTTTCAAATAAATATTAGTTAAAATTAGAATTGATCAAATAATATTATAAAATTATGGTAATATAGAACAGTTGCTAAATTTATTTAAAGTAATTTTAATTCAAACTGTTGTAATTTTGGCTAAAGTTATTATAATAATGATTGCATATAAATGGTTTCTGAATAAAAAAATAAAATAACACACACTTTTAAATTTTAAAAATAAACTGTCTGAAAATAAAAACCATTTTTTTATTTTTATCCTTTAAAAATTATATAATTCTATCCCTGGGATCCTACGCTTAGTTTCACGAACCGTCACGTGATTTCACGTGGTGGCCTTCACCTAAAGTTTGTTCACACTGCGACACAGTACCTCATATTCCAACTGCATCTCCCTCTCTGTCTTCCAACGTCCTCTTGATCGATCTTTCTCTTCCTGTGATCACCCGATCTTCGGAATGGAGGCCGATTTGGGAGAGTCTGAGGTGACGGCGGTCGTCGGAGAGAGATATTGCAGCCCGGCGGAGCGGGAGCTGACGATCCGAAAGACGTCCCTCTTCTTCCCCGGCGATGGTTTTGCAGCCTACGACCATGCAACCGGAGATGTGGTCTTCCGAGTCGACACCTACGACCGCAGTGGCTCCCCTGCTTTCGCCGACCGACAGATTCTGCTCATGGATCCTTCCGGCGAGCCCATCCTCACCCTCCGCCGCAAGGTCCGATCGATTGGTTTAGATTTGAGGTTCGAATCGATCCCTATTGTTGTTCCTCCTTCTGCAGTGGCCGAGCTTGCATCAGCGGTGGGAAGCTTTCCTCGGGGAGAGGAAAGAGGGACAGCGGCCCCTTTTTGCGGTGCGGCGTTCCTCCATCTTCGGCGGTGATCGGGGCGGCTTCGCGGTGGAGGTGGAATCGGACGAGTACCGGATCGAGGGGTCCTTCTCGCAGCGCTGCTGCCGGCTTCTCTACGAGGGCGGCGGAGGAGGAAGAGCGGTGGTGATGTCTGAGATCAAGCGCAAGGTGGACGCTCTGTCGCACGTGGTGTTGGGGAGGGACGTGTTCTCGCTGTTCCTTCAGCCGCACTGCGACTCCGCGTTCGCGATGGGTCTCGTCGTCGTCCTCGACCAGATCACTGGCGACGACGAGGAAGATGAGGAGCAGGCCGATCTTGTAAGCGTTGATAGTTAATTATGGTCAGTTCCAGGGACTTACTCGACAACTCCTCCTGTGCTAAGGTTTAATAAAATATTTGAATGCTTTTTAGTTTTCAAAATTGACAAATATTGTCACCAAATAATGTTGACAACTCGAGGGAACTTATTAATTGATCAAATATTAAAATTCTTTGCTTATATTTTTTTTGTAATTTACTGCAGTGGACTCTACCATCTCAATAATTTCATATTATTTTAATTTTATCGAGATTCGATCTATCATGAATAATAAATATATTTTATAATAATTAATTTAATAAATTTTAATTAAAATATATAAAATTTAAAATTTACTATTCGATGAGCCGTGAAGTGAAGTGGTACTCCACATTGCCACGTCACCTGCCAAATGATCATCCACATCGACGACTAAAGCTTAAGTAGGCTAACGCCATACCACTTGCCAAATAATCCGTACTGGGCCCCAAGTCTTACACGATACCATCCATACGGTTGGCCAATTAGGACGGTATGATTCTGTCTAGGGGAAATCGAGTCATGTTAACCCAAAACGATGTTGTGGCCCTCGGAAGAACCAAGGACGTCACGCTACAGGAAGCTTCTCCCTTCTCACGTTCTGCTACGTAGCCATCTGCCGACCACTTCTCTCTCCTCGCTCTATCTCCTCTTCCCCCAGTGTGCTCTACCTTCACTCCTCCTTCCTTCCATCGCCGCCGGCGGATATCCACCGAAACCCTAGCAAGCGCCACATCGATCGATCTCCGAGCCCGAACCATGTCTTCCGTTTTCTTCTCACCTCTTCTCCAGACCGAAATCCTCTTCCCCCGGCCCGCTGCCGCCGGCTGCCCCAGGCACCACCGCCCATCGCATCGCCTCCGCGTCCGGAGGAACCGTCTTCACCTCGTTCCGAGTTCGGCTTATAAAGATAGAGTTTCGGTCACTGACGTCTCTGGTGAGTTGGATCGGTACGTGGGAAATGGGAACGACCGCGGCGGTGGATTAGAGTACGCGGAGGTCACGAATGGGAGCATCGAGGTGCTGTTGAATGGGAATGGTGCGAAAAATGGGAGTCTGGTGAGGTACAGTGGTGGTAACGGAGCGGCGGCGGCGGAAGTGGACGGGGGTTCTGAGGAGACGGAGAGGAAAAAAAGAGTCGAGGAGATAGGGAAGGAGGATGCTTGGTTCAAGAAGGGAAGGGAGAAGCCCCAGGTACGAATCACTTTGCTCTTCTAGATCAAGTCTCGCCTTCCCGGTTATTCGATTGTTCTATAGAAACATTGCCTTTCAGCTCCAATTCTATACTGGTGTTTCCTTTCAGCCTGCAATTTGTTATCATTGGGTTGCCAATGGTCCATTTGCAGGATACCTCATCCTCATAGAGAAAGTCTAATTGATACTCTATGAAAAATGCACTAAACGTGCTAACTCATTTGCCAAATATCTTGCAATGTATCAAATTTAGATCATGGAAGTAATTTTGATGGTCAATTGTTGTTTGCTAGTGAACTTATTTTTTCAAAAATTTTGCCTACAACTAAATTAATAAAAGTGAATATAGCACTACTTATCATAGAAGTTCTTTTAAAGAAATTGCTAGAGTTGAAATGATCATAACCTAGTTGCACTATAAATTAGGTTAACAAGCTGATGGTAATTGTTTTATGTCTATATTCTTATCTCCATTGGAATAGTCACAAATCTCATGCTTTGGCAGGGACCTTATAAAGTCTTAAATCAAGCTTGTAGCTTCTCGTATTTGGTACTATTTGGGTTTTTAGCTTCCAAGAAAAAAAAATGGACTTAACTATATTCTACATGATCAATCTTTTAGTTTACATTGTTTTTAATGTCTTGCTGCTCTGTTGATGAGTTTCTCATTCTTGTAGGTCTCTGTCACTCCTGGTGGCCGTTGGAACAAATTTAAAACTTATTCTACAGTACAAAGAACTTTGGAGATATGGAGTTTTGTTTTTGCATTTATCTTTAAATATTGGTTAAACAACCAGAAGTTCTCTTATCAAGGTGTGCTTCTTCAGTTCTTGTATAGAAAATAATTTTAAAAGATGATTACCATCTTCACTTAGCCATGTTAGTCAGTTAGTCCCTATTCCAAATATTTGAGACTCATTACTCTGCTGATGCAACTTGCAAGTAATATTTAGATCCCTAGTAGAACTGATACCTCTTATTCTATGATTGCCTTATACATTTTCAGGCAAGCCACTACTTAGAAATTATGGCTTGAAGTTTTTGTTAAAAGTGGTACTACCTAGAGTAAAATGGTCCTGTCTCACTTAATGCTTATGTGTGCTTGGTTCTTTTTAAACGATGTTGAATATTTGAAGTTTGGAGTGTTGGACTTTATTTTAGTTATAGCATTTTTGGAAAATGTAGAACTGCTTAAAATTCAAGTCATGCACAAGACAGATAGATATGTGGGCTTGGTTTTTCCAAACAAGGTTGACATGTATGCAGGTTGGAGTTTTAGGCTGTATTCTAGTTTTTCTAAGTTTGAACTATTGAGAACTGCTTATATGTGATCCGTATGTGCAATATTTTTTTCTTTCATTTAATCATGTTTATGAATCTTCTGGACTGGGCTTTTGATATACAACATCAATTTTCCTGTTTAACTAAAGGCCAGTTAAGATAATATGTAAGTGGTTCTTCCATGTAGTTAAGAAAAATAGAGAGCCTTGGCAGAAAAAACATGGAACATTATCCTACAATTGTGAGAGCATATGATTTCAACAGCAAGTTGGTTGTTTAGTTTGGCCATCAATTTTTGCGTTAAAATAGTTGTTGACGATCTGCAGGAGGAATGACAGAGGCAAAAAAGGTTCTGAGGCGGAAAGCCCTTGCTAAGTGGCTGAAGGAAGGTCTTTTGAGATTAGGTCCCACATTCATCAAAATAGGGCAGCAATTTTCTACACGGGTGGATATTCTTCCACAAGAGTATGTTGATCAATTGTCTGAACTTCAGGTAATATTTCTGATTTTCTGTTCAATGAAATATTTAATGCATGTTTTCTTTTGACATACCTAAAGTTTGTGTCTAATACAACAATTTAAACAGGATGAATTGTGAATTTCTTAGCTTAGAATTTTTTCCCTCTAATTTTCGTACAATATTATGCAATATCTCAGTTGTCTAGAACAGTAATTGCTAGCCTTCTTACTTTTCATAGATTGCTTTTGTTTTGTGGCCATCGTGTATCTTTTTGATACATCGGCCTAACACTTCTTGAAATATGAACCTAGTTAAGGATTTCAGAGAAAAAAATATCTAAGATGCTTTCTTTGTGACTTCCACTGAGGAATGTGGATAGTTTTATTATTTAAACAGATACTAACTATGTTAAAGTTAAAGAAATCTTAAATCTTAATACCACATACGCATTTTAACAGGACCAAGTTCCTCCATTCCCTTCAGACATTGCTGTCTCAATTATTGAAGAGGAACTTGGAGCTCCTCTGGATGATGTATTTGACCAATTTGATTTTGAGCCAATAGCCGCTGCAAGTCTTGGTATCCAATTTCCATTTAATATATATATATATGTGTGTGTGTGTGTGTGTGTGTGTGTGTGTGTGTGTGTGTGTGTGTGTGCGTGTGCTTATAGATAGTTTGAAAAAAAAATGGTCTAACTGTTCTTCCATTTGCATTGGTAGGTCAGGTGCACCGGGCAAAATTGAAGGGCCAAGAAGTTGTGATTAAAGTACAAAGACCAGGTCTCAAGGATCTATTTGATATTGATCTGAAGAATCTGAGGGTCAGTAATTTCTAAGTTTTCAAACTTCAAAGTACTTTTTCCTACTTATGAACAATTTTAAAGTAACTATTTGGTTAATTTAGTTAGAAATGTGCTTTCAACCTCTTCCATGGTAGGATCCCTGAATTTTAAGAGGCCAGAAGTAGGTCGAGCTGCAAACAACTTTGCTTCTGATTCATAACTGTATGAATTATATATTTTTTCCCTTTGACGTGTAAAATAGCCTAGATCCAAGCTACACATGTCAATATATTTACTACATTACTGTATATCCTTCTGAGTGGCTTCTGATTGATCTGGCTTGGCTTCAGAACTACATAGATAAAAATAGAATGTAGTTGCAATTTACAACAGTGCATCTGGTAGACCTACATTTATCTTTTCTTGGTTCTTTTAAGGCCATGTTCTGTCCGTGCATCCATGTGTGTGAACATACACACTTGTCAGACACCCCTTTAATCCTTGATTTCATGTTCCTACTTAGATCCCTTGTTATTAACCATACTCGTAGCCTCACTTTGTTGACTTAGTTTATGTGTTTCTTATCAAAATTAAAAGTTGCAATGAGGCTTTGGCCTTGTTATCAATAACTTTCACTTTCTTTTTTGTCATCTCGAAGTGGTTCTTTGTTCGTGTTGGGCAGCATGTATTGCAATTTAGAATCTTGATCTTGGCATCCAATAGCAAAGTGGGTTTTCTTGTATTTATATATGCTCCTACATCTATTGATTATGCTATTCCATAAATTTGCAAGTTTGCTAGTTGTGATTTTAGCAAATATGATTTCATATTTCTTGTCACTGCAAAGATTTTTGTTGTATTCTCTCCAATACCTCCTTGTTACATACGACTCTAGGTATCTGTTAGGCTTTTCTTCTGACATTGATTGTCAGTTCATGGATGTCCTTTGTTTTTCATGCTAACATGTAAATTCAATTGTTAGGTCATTGCTGAATACCTTCAGAAGTTGGACCCTGCATCAGACGGTGCCAAGAGAGACTGGGTTGCTATCTATGATGAATGTGCCAGTGTCCTTTACCAGGTTACTCTTGCGTTATTCTCTTTTAATGGTTGGCCAATGCTAAATTCCTTTACCTGAACTTTCTCGCTTTCAATTTTAGAATGTGTGAGCAGAATCTTTTAAACCAATTTAAAATGTACTCACTTCTACTCTGAACAGAAATGTAGTGTTCCATGGAGAGTAGCTTCTATTTTGATTTAGCTTAAAGCCCTACAAATCATCAATCTACTAACATCATGTGATCACCATAAGATCTTTGAGGACACTATAAACTTATCAGAAGCACACACGGAATTATACAAAAATGGTTAAAGTATAGGACAGAACCTTAAAAATATAATTTATTATCAAACATAAGGTATAAAAATAGATTTTCATTCTTGTGAAATTTATATTATTATCAGTTATTATAAGTGAAATTTTACTAAAATCTCATACTTTTAAACTGTTACTTTTTCATCATATTCTCCAAAAAATTCAGTTTGCCCACTATGCCTTGACTTGACTACCATTTGGCTTCTATATGGGTTTGATAGCTGGCCAAGTGGAGTCTAACATGGGAGAAAAACTGAAAATATTTTAGAAATTTTGGGAGGAAAAAGTGATAATTCTGAATTTTCAGAGGCCATTTTACACACGCACAAAAGTAATAAACTGTGGTATGAACTGCACTTAGCATTATTCTTGTTCTATTGCAGTCCTTTTCCTTCAATGTGCTCTGCTAAGATCATTTTGTTGTATTTGTCACCTATTCCTTGCTGATATTTGGCTGTCAATTAGCTTCCATTTTGATTTGTTGTGAAGTGTGCATAGGCACGCTTCAGTTTTTAAGTGTGGTTGGCCTAAAATTAGGTTTGCCTGACATGACTCCATTCTGTGCAAAACCTATTAGATAATGATGTCTACTATACATTAACAAAGAACAAGAGGAGTCTCTTTCCTATATATGGTCAGGCTATGTAAAGTGGAAGATCTATTTATACTTGTCATTCCATGTACAAATGATCAGGCTCATTCCAGTCCTTGGTTTGTGGTAGCCTTGTGTGCACTGAAATCACCATTATTTATTTTTTGGAAAGATATGCTTGACACAAACTTATACCATTTGGTTCAACTGGATAGAACTACATGATCTAAGATGAACCAGCGTGATATTGGTTTATTCTGCACTAGCTCTCAACCAACCTTTGCTCATATTCTTTTCAGCTAATACAAATAAAAAATTGCAAAAAGAAAGAAACTGGCACTTGGGTTTGCATGCATCTAATGAGTAGTTGATATGCAAAGCATGATGAATCGTTCATAAAATAAGAGTTACTCTATACTTTTAATTGTCATTGTGCATCTTGTGTTATATCATACTTTCTATAAAATTAGCAACTAGCTCATTAATATAGCCTTGTGTTTTTCGTAGGAAATAGATTACAATAAAGAAGCAGAAAATGCTGAACAGTTCTCTGAAAATTTCAAGGATATGGATTATATTAAAGTTCCCAAAATATACTGGGAGTACACCACGCCACAGGTTATTAGATACACTTCCTTGTTTGTAATTGCCATCGGAAATGTCAGAAATATTTATACCTGGTTTTTGTCAATCAAATTACATAAATTTTGTTGCAGGTACTCACAATGGAATATGTTCCTGGAATAAAGATAAATAGAATAAATCAATTAGATCAGTTGGGTGTTGACCGGAAAAGGTATTGCAATCTGAAGTTTTGTTTCTAAAAAGAGGCATAGAACATCTACTGATCTACCCTTGTATTTCTGAGATGATTTTCAATTTGCTTCAAATTGGTCACTTTTACAGGTTGGGCCGATATGCTGTTGAGTCTTATCTTGAACAGATTTTGTCCCATGGTTTTTTTCATGCTGATCCGGTAGGCTTTGCTGAAATCACCATTTTCCACATAAATTGTTTGTTACTTCAGAGTTCAGATTATGGATAATATGTTTAGAAGTTGTCTACCAGGCAGTACACCAATATGGTGTTTGAAACAGGCCAATACCTCTTTGTTGCAGTTAAAAGGGTTCAAACAAAATTCTACACTATAAACAAATTTTTTTTCTTCTTTATTCACTGCCTTATTCTCCCCTTTTTCTGAACCAACTGGTCTACCAGGCAGTACACCAGTATGGTGTTTGAAAGAGGCCAATACCTCTTTGTTGCAGTTAAAAGGGTCCAAACAAAATTCTACACTATAAACAAATTTTTTTTTCTTCTTTATTCACTGCCTTATTCTCCCCTTTTTCTGAACCAACTGGTACTAAATGAAGTCAACCTGACTTAGTCCAGATAGAGTAATTACATCAAGTCCTTTGTTTAATGTCGCATATTAGTGATTGACTAGTGAATTAGTTAGAAGTGTATGCAGTATGGTATTTTTAAGGGAAGGATGGGCAGATTGACCAAGGTAATCCTTTCTAGTACAGCAGTTAATCCTAAATGTCTCCTATATCTCGGTGTTGCAGTAATCTCATATATCTCGTTATTGCACTAATCTGAGAAAGCCTTATGCAGAAAAGCATGATAAATGGAATTGCTAGAAATATGAGATATTTGTCCTTTAGTATACCTGCTAAGAGCTTGTATTTTTTACTCTTGAAAATGAGAGTCCAGTTGACATGAGCAGGGGGTAACCAAAGAGTCTGAGTAATGATGACTAGAATTTCTCGAACTTTAGTATTATTTTAACAAATTTTCATTATAATTGGCCTATGCAATTTTTTTTTCAAATTACAGCATCCTGGGAATATCGCTGTGGACGATGTGAATGGAGGGAGGCTCATATTTTATGACTTCGGAATGATGGGAAGGTTGGTGCCTAAGTTCTGTTTCCTTGTTTAAAATGCCACATGACTTTTTTTTCCATCTAATTAATAATATTCTTAATCTGAAAATATTGCAGCATTAGTCCTAATATTAGGGAAGGACTACTTGAAACATTCTATGGAGTTTATGAGAAAGATCCAGACCGGGTTAGTATCTTTATGAACTTCTATCTTATTATGCATCTACTGCTAATCTATTTCTCAGTCTTAAACCCCAGAAGTCATTTCTTTTTATGCTTACAATGACTTTGGTTTCTTCTAACTCAACTAAGAAGATGTATGAGGATCTCCTGAAGAAGAACATTGCAAGTTTTCTTATGGATAATTTATCAATATTTATCCGGTTGGATTTGCTTCTATATTGGGTATTTTTACAACATTTCTTGAACTTAGAAGTGACGCTAAAGAGAGAGAAGAAATTTCCTTAGTATACAAGTTTCTTATAATATACTTTACAAGTACATATGTATGATATCAATTCTCTAGCTTGAATTCCAATGTTTTTGAGAAATCAATCCTTGTTTGTGGTATGGAAAATTTCTGTTTGCAGATCATGATTCCATTTTGTTTTTTTTTCTTTTTCCTTTCTTGGAACATATTGAAAAATTTTATTTTTTCCTTTCTTGGAACATATTGAAAAAATGATTTCCATCTCTGCATAATGTTCCTTTGTTTTTCATTTTGTAAGAAGTGGAAGTACCAGAGTGAATTAGCTTGTGTTATATGATAGTGTGAATTTTTTAGTCCCATTTCCCTTCTTTCCAGTATTTATTATCCAATTAAATTACAGATGTATCCTGACTATATAAACATGGTGCAAGCAGGTGCTTCAATCAATGATTCAAATGGGTGTTCTTGTTCCCACAGGTGACATGACAGCTGTCAGGAGAACAGCTCAGTTCTTTCTTAATAGGCAAGTCAAGAGAAAATATCATGCAAGTTAAACTTTCTAACCTAATGTAGCTCATCCTTTTTATATTTTCGGTGTTGTAGTTTTGAGGAGCGCCTTGCAGCACAAAGGAAAGAGAGGGAGATGGCCACCACAGAACTTGGGTTCAAAAAACAATTGACCAAAGAAGAAAGATTTGAGAAGAAGAAACAGAGGCTAGCAGCAATAGGTGACCCAAAAGATCTTTCAATTTGTGTAACATTAATGTTGGTTTTTCTATTTTAATCTATATTCCATAAAATTTGAATCTTCATTTATGATTGACTTCTTAGAATTAATTTTAATTGAAGGTGTAAAGGGTGGGTGGAGATCAAAGAAAATCTAGTCAACTTAATTAAAGATTTGAATATTACTAACAATAGTGATATAGCCTTTTTGAGAATTCAATGGAGGGATAACATCCATGTAGCCAATAGTAGGGAGTACATGGCTTGATAATGAAAATTTGTTTGGGTTCTTACATACTTCCTTGTGCACAAACATTTTTAAGCATTAATTTGCTTTAAATTATCAGGTGAGGATCTTTTAGCGATTGCTGCTGATCAACCTTTCCGTTTTCCAGCTACTTTCACTTTCGTTGTTAGAGCATTTTCAGGTGTTGTATTCATGGAATATGATTTTATATGGTATTGCCTGCATGCGAAACTTTCATTTAACTGTCACTCATTTCTGCAGTACTTGATGGGATAGGAAAGGGCCTTGACCCCAGATTTGACATTACTGAGATTGCCAAACCGTGAGTGTGATTGCAGCGTTTTTTTTTCCAAACATCTTCGTCTTGCTTACTAGATGTGGTCCATTGAGTTTGGCATCATCTTGATCTGATTTTTCCATTTTTATTATTAGATATGCCATGGAATTACTTAGGTTCCAAGAAGTTGGCTTTGAAGTAATTCTCAAGGCAAGTGTTTCCAGTATATGTGTACAATTCTGTGCTGTATATTGGTTCTTCGGAAACATTGGAATGCTTTTAGCAGTTGAGCAAATTCCTTCTTTTTATTTTATAGGACATCAAGAAAAGCTGGGACAGACAATTAAAAGCATTCTACAACTTGTTTAGACAAGCTGATAGAGTGGAGAAATTGGCTCAAATAGTTCAAAGATTGGTAATAATATTGTTCACACATACAATGTTCTCTCTCTTGTTGCCTTAGGTTAATGCTCTACCTGAAGTTCTACGTCATTCCAACATCTAACAGGAGCAAGGCGACCTCAAGCTTCGTGTGAGAACTCTAGAATCTGAGAGAGCATTTCAGAGAGTTGCTGTTGTGCAGAAAACTATTGGAAATGTAAGTTTTCTTGTTCAATTCAATATCCTAAACTGGATCTGGTTTTGTGTAGTTGTCAGAATAATGTTGTGTACAAGGTTAATAGTATGTTCATGGGACTAATGAGAGATTATGGTTCCCCCTAGTTTTATTTCTCATGGTTAGTTAGTAATGTCCCATTTCGACTCTTTTCTTGTTTTGTTGTGCCCCGGTTTACTCTTATATTCAAAATAGCTGAATCCCATTGTGCCATTGACAGGGTATCGCCATGGGAAGTTTAGTAAACCTTGCGACGATTTTGCATTTCAATTCCGTCCGGGTAACCACCTCAATCAATCACTTTTTCTGCCAGAAAACAACCAGTCAGCTCTACAAGTCTTACTTTGTTGTTTCTTTCATCCATCATTCTAAAGAGAAATGTTCCGAGTACAGGTGCCGGCTATGATAGCATACATGCTGTTCGCCTTCTTTGGATTGCAAGTCCTTTTAGGCATCTTCAAAGTCAAAAAATTGGACCAACAAGAGAGATTGATAACCGGCACTGCTTGACATACGAGTTCGACCCACTGCAACAACTTTGCTCGCATTCTTGTAAGTCGTATTCATTCCTCTCTCAACATTTTTCATTTCCTTATCTGTTTCATTTGTAAATGCCCCATTCTAACTGTGGATATAAATATAGATAGTGTAGTTTTAGTTCATAGAGAGCTGCTAAGCATGCTTTATCTGCTGTGAGATGATGTAGGTTTCTTTTTGTCAAATAAACTGTTCGCAATAGTATTCAATCATTAATGGCTACCTGCTCAGTAGAAAATTGTTTCTTCGAGGCATGTTATGTATCTAAACGAATCTCTTGGTTTGATATCATTAAACTCCTCGAGAGGATAAATCCTCCCATCAACATATGCATTGTGCATGGAAACTTGGGAGTTATGTACAATGTTAGAAGTACTCAGCACTCAAACATTTGTACTAGTCAGGAAGAACATCCCCATTTGTTAGGCCATGAAGCTTGATCATATCCCTTGGAACTTGGGCTTCAGAGCACCTGAATTAGAACTACTGGTCATGTTTACTAGGATGGAATAGAATGGGATTGATTCAATTTCCTTCTTCTATGACTCCATTTCAATATCTAAATGGACAATGATGAACCAAATTGGTAGGAACTAGGAAACAAGGAGAGGAAAGGAGAGGAGAGTTTTCTATAATTTTTTTTAAGGAAAAAAGAGAAACTTAGTTTTTTAAATATTAAATGTAAAAACAATAAATAAACATAAATAAAAATAGATTTGACAATACATTAATTTATTATTTATATGTGATATTTAAATTATATTATGGTACTTATAAAATTTAGATTTCAGTTAATATTAAATAGGATGTTGTCCAAATATTGTTCTTGATTTTTACTTTCCCTCGCCCACTTAAACAGATCAAACATAGAGAAAGTTACTTGAATATTTTGCAAACAAGAAATTGATTTATTTTAGCTCCTAATTTAAGTTGGTCGAGTTGGGTTGTCTTATACTGTAATTTGGCATTACTTTTAATTTCAATCTCATAAATTATTTGCAAAACAGCTTATAATTGCACAAAATAATCCACAAGTTGATTTAATGTGCTGGCAAGATTTATGAGACACCTTAAATTAAGATACTTAAAAATTTGTTTTTTTTCTCAGTAAGTGTTGTCAAAAAATTATATAAATCACTCTTTGCATTCTTCACAATGCAAAATAATTTATAAATCAACTAGTAGAGTTAAGTCCATTGATTTATATAGAATTTAAAGTGTGAAAGATGCAATTTTAACCATCTTAGATTATAAGATACTGAAAATTTAATTTTTCTTCATAAAACATGTAAATTTATTTACAAATTAGTTTCCAGTTAGAAAGTTAAAAAGGAACAGTAGCTTAGAAAAAAAAAATACTTTGGCTATTGTGGTCAAAAGTGAATATGATTTACCAAAATTCTCTCTATATGTGTGTTGGGTAAATTATTAGATTGATTATGAATTCTTAATCTTAAAAAGTTTGTGCTAAATTTATTAAAACACAGATTTAGCAATGCATCCTCTCTCTGACATTACTAGCCATGTCCAGTGTGAAACATATGAACATCAGAACAAAGGTCCAAATTTTTGTGGTCATCCTTCCTAAACAAGCGACATTCATACCACAAAATGTCAAAATGTATCTGTTTCTCTTACTCAGGCATCAGATTATTGTTCAAAGAAGGGTTCTAATGTTCCCTACATGCCAGTAAAAATATAAATACAGAGATTTGTGCCACAGAATTAATACTTTCATATTTCTTTCTTCTAGCTGCTGATACAATCATATGGAATGTTGATATGCCAGAAGGATAGATTGATAGATGAAGATGGTAGTCAAGGAGGCCTTCTGTGTGGATTATCTCTTGCTGGCCATTGTTCAAGAAAGGTTGCTTAAGTCCAACCGAGTTTCCAGCGTTTCATAAGAAAGAGACAACCCTGAGTACCATAGAAGCCCCTCTACTGAAATCTGATTCCATTTGTATTTTGAATCACTTACAGTGTCTTGATAGTTTGATCCACAGATTAGAGATTGGATGGAGTCAACACAAGTTTTTCCAAGATTGAGTGACATCAATGTCATCTTCCTCTTATCAATCACCTTTTAAGAACATTGCCGCACAAGAACGTGTAGGAAACTAAAAGCAGCATCATAGTTCTATACTTAGCTCATGAAGGACGAAGAGGATGTTGATCGATCAAGTTGAATAATGCCTCATCTAGACCGAATCCAAGCATTCTTGCCATGTCTTGCGTCTTCAATCGGGGTTTCGGCAACTCTTGCTGTTTTAGCCAGGAATATACATGGAAAGCCTTGTTTAGAACGAACAGCTCAAGAGCCTCGGGGTTGAAGACGATGCCCAATCTCGTACTTATCTGCCCAAACAAGTGACGTTTCTTTTTCTTTCTTTCTTTTAGATTCAAAAGCAAGAATGACTTGAACAATGCCAATAGTACCTGATGAGGAACTAGCATTGCTGCGTATCGCGCAAGCTCCCCAGCTCGCCAATCAAGAACCACAGGGAACCATGGATAAGATGCATCGAGCCTCACGAACCAAAGCCTTACATCAGGGAACTCTGATAACTCCCGTGAATCATGAGGGTCTTCCCTTTCATAATCGATTGTGAAACCAACAGTTTGGTCCAAAAGCTTTCTCCAGTCAGCTGGATATTTAGTGGAGGCATTGAATCAGCTTAAATCTACGATATGATAACGTTGTTAGCGAGATGAACTATCATACCACTCGTAGGAGAGATTGATCCTGCAATTGCTTCAACAGGCGATAGGTCCAGGCGGCGTATGAGATCATTGTTGATAACTATCTCAATGCGTCCTTCAGTTGGTGGTAAAGGAGGTGCGACTTGCTGGTCTGGTAATAAAACCATGGAATTAAAATAACTACTGCATGAACAATCGCTTTCTTTACATTGAATAAACACTTAAATCTTAAGTTTGGCAAATCACTCAGTGCCTTTTAAATTATTCTGGTGCTAAAGTATCCAAGCCTGAGGAGTTGAATCAAAAACTACTACATCCTGTAAATCATGAAAAGCAAATCACAGTAGCACCATCTTATCGTACCAATTTTTAGTGGATGCTCATCCGTAACAAAGTAGAGATGCTCTTATCACAAAGCCAAAAGTACTAACTCAAGAGTCACTGGTAGAATAGATCTTTGGAAAGATGAAATTGAGTAGAACCTGTATGTCACTAAGCAACACCAAATTGGGTTCATTAATTCTGTCTTTTTGTACCTTTGAAGTAACCTTGTAGCATAATCAACCTTTAAATTTTCTTCTCAAACATGAATTGTAAGCATAAGGATTTAGATATATGAATGCAGAGGCCCCATATCACTCTGCCTTGTTCCTTCACTCCAAGTAAATCCTAGAGGATTTTCTATGAAATAGGACAGGGGAGGCTCCCGCAAAGCAAAGGAAGGGACACCTATCTCCGACTCATAGCCTCACTTGTTCGTGAAAGAGCACCTCTCGGGCTCACTTGGATTTGGGAAAGGGAATAACACTCCGCCTCATTCACTACAACCGACTAGTCCACCCCCCCCCCCCCCCCCCCCCCCCCCCCCCCCCCCCCCCCCCCCCCCATGCGAAGTTAGGTAATGTCTATCTCCGTCGTGGCCAACTGCAATTTTTCGATTTACCTCCTCACAGATGTTTGTGGGGACAACTGTGTGGAACCGTTGAAGTGACAGATTTCATCTTTTGCTGAAGGAGTTAGGAAGGGTAACCTATCCACATCATACTTTTCTTTCGATAGGTGAGAATGAACACTCCATGAGTCCTCTGCACCACATGGCACACTGGCACAAAGAGCAAAGAGCTGACTGAAATTAAAGGAGTGTTTGTTGATTGGCTTTTCACTGAAGATGATATTGCATCTTAGTTCTTGAGCCAAAGCTGAGCCATTCTAACACTATGCCCATTGAAACCCTAACCCTTTGCCTTCTCCAACACAATGTTTATCATAAAGTGTCAAAATTCGTTCATCTTTTTTAAAAATAAGAGCATCCCCTGCTAACAAATTAGCAGTTACATTCATATGCCAACCCAAACGAAGAGTAATGCCCAGATACTTGATGCTTCAGCTATTTTTCGCTTCAAAGCCCTTTGTCCTATTTTCTCCTCTCCGTCTAAGAAGCAAATGTTCAAGCAAGTGATATGCAACAGCATCTGACAGTCACACTACGCTCAAAGCACATTCATGTGGATATAAATTTCCGATTTTTCAACCATCGGAAGTGGTATCATGGAGTTCAGCGGTGGAACAAGATCTAACCTACTTCGAGAAATTGGGGCTCGCAATTTATTTGTTTGTTGTCAGTGCAGTGCTAATAATCGCATCACGCAAAGCGACAAATTGATCGGAGGTACAGGAAGAAGAATGATCGATTGAGGCCGAACCTTGGTCCTCGCCGGTGAGGGTGAGGTCGAAGTTGCCGGAAGGGTTGAAGGCGACGGAGAGCGAGACGTCGAGCTTGGATCGGGAGACCGGCGGCAGCTTGTGGGGAAACGGCGCGAAGAGTTGCGACTGAACCAGAGAGTGCTTGGAAGGGAGAATGAGATGAGGATGGTGGTGGTGGTGATGGATGGAGATGGCGGGAGAGGCGAGCGCCATTGGAGCTGGAGAGGCCGATGAGTTCGTGGCCTTCTCTCTCTCTCTTTCTTTCCGTCTGATCTCGTCGTGTGGATAGAGAGATAATGGACTGAGGGAATTGGGCCTTTGGATCCGGCCTGTTGGGCTGGCCTTCCAAAAATTCGAATTAGAAAAAAAATAGATATGAGATTTTTTTTTCCAAACTCAAGAAAATAAGATATAATTTTCTAAACTTAAGGGATATAATATATAAATTAACTTTTTGAAGCAAATATTTTTACTATATCTCTAAAAACTTTATGATATTTAAATTTTATAAAATAATAAAAAATTGTTTTCTAAAATATACTTTTGTCTAACTTACTCATCTATTACCATCCAACTGATATTTGACTAGATATGATTTCATTCTATTCTAGTAATCGAGTACTTGTGGATAAATATTTGATGCCTAATAATTGATTGGATACTATTCTAGTTGATTGATTGTTGTCAAATATTTTTTAGTTCAAAGTGTTTAATAATTTTATAATATATTTAAAATAAAAAAAGTTTATGAACAAACGAGAGGTTCATTTGATATAAATTTAAAAATTTTATAAATCATGTATTTTGATTAAAAAATTATCCATCAATTAATTAGAAAATTAAATCAATTATTTTTAATTGTGAATTATCTTAAATAATTAATGTATATTATTAAATAAATTATTTATCACACTGAAAAGTTAATTATTGTTGGATGGATGTAAATGAGCGAAGTTTGTATTATTCAAGTTTGTTTGATAAATTAATTAAGTCAAGTATAAAATGAACTAAATTATTGAAATGATTGTTCAAGTTTAATTTAGTTTTTCATAAGATTGAGTTTAATTCAAATTTAGTTTGTTTAAATATTATTGAACTCTCAATTTGAGTTTGTCTTGTTTTAAATTTTTTATTTTTTATTTTAACTTGTTTACTTGATTAATGAGATTGATATATTACAAGATTATTTATTCATTTTGAGAGTTTGTTTGTCTATTTATAAAATTGATAAGATAATATGGTTTACAATTTTATTTGTAAATATTATTTACAAATAACTCAAAATTTTATTTATGAATATTAACGAATTTAACATACACACATACTGAAGTTTATTTATTTAGTTTAATAAATTATTTAAATTTATTTATTTAATTAATCTGGTATATTAAAAGAAACTCCAAGTTAAATACTTACTTACCTTAGTAACTCTAAATGTTTCAATAAGATTAATAAATTAGCTCCCTCAACAAACTAATTAGTAATTTAATTCTATTGACTATTAAATAAATTAATTAGTAATTAAATAACAATTTTTATTATTGACTATTATTAAATTAATAAATTTATTTTTTTTAAGTAGCACAGTAAAAATAATAAAATTTAATTTAATCTAAAATTATTTGACAATTTTAGAAGTTCTATTGCACTTTTATTATTCCGCCATTGTTTTGGATTTTGGATCTCATCAAATATTTTTGACCAAATACTTAACAACCCTATAGGCTTTTAATTTTATATCAAATAGACACTATTATATTTCTATTTTTATTTTTAAATTAAAATTTTGTAGACCTAATTAACAAAATCATTCAACTATTACAAGTTAACTAAAATAATATTCAGTTGATTGCTAATTGATGGCAAATAGTTTATTAGAATGTGTTGGGATTTATACCAGAATTCTAGCTGTGTAAATAAACATTCTGAAATAAGAATCACATTTAGTCAAAAATTTGCATTTAGTTTTTATGCAAGTGTCCATTTAATCTATATTGTAGATTAACATGGTGTGCGGAGTCACACACAGAAGACCATGTTATCAGTTACTTATAGATTATAAACAGGGTTCACAACCAAAATGGATTGGACAAACCATTAGAGTGGTTGTAGTGTAATTTGGTCTTAGTCTGTCTTGACTATAGAATTACACTAGTACACTAAGTGTGTATTGAGCAGGACCATCTGAGGATTGTTCGATTTATATTGACTATATAATCGAACTAAACCTCTGTTACTATAGATGTACATGCTCTTAATCCCGATATAATAACAAACACATGTGCTTAGTATGTACTTCTTTAATTCATCAAAGGGTGAGATTTAGAACGATAGATCAAAAGGCTCGATGAGTTGGGAAGAAGTATTATGTGCATGGTGTGTTGTTGATTACAGAAGGAAACTGTGTCCTATAATCTAGGCTGATGATGTCCCCTTGAGGAGCTCATAAGGATTATCATGTAAACCCTGCAGGTGGACCTTGTCCGCATGATAATAAGGTTGAGTGGTACTGCTCTTGAAAAAGATGTCGATTAAATTCGAGTTGTCAGTAACTCATTTAATTGACGGACATACGATATCTTAAACACAGGGAGACTAATGTACTTGTAGTAAGAAGGAGCTCATATTATAATATGGGATTGGTGCGGTAGTGCAATAATAACTCTCTAGTGGAATGAGTTATTATTGATAGACTTAAGCTATATGTTCAGTAAAGAACATGGGAAGCTTAAGCCTATCGGGAGACCAAAACCAATTTCTCCTCTAGGTCCCTGCTGTAGCCTCTGGATAAAACCTCGTATCCACTTAAGAAAATTATATGAAATTTCGGATAGGAAATTTTAAGAATTTCTGAAATTATTTTTCCGAAGAAAAATTTTGTTAAGAAATTTCGATTAAAATTTTCGTTACGAAATTATTAATTTTCTTCCGCAGAAAAAATTAATTATGATTTTTCTAATCAAATCTAGATGAGATTTGATTTGATAAGAATCAAATCTGGATGAGATTTGATTTGATTAGAATCAAATCTGAATGAGATTTGATTAGAAATCAAATCTGAATAATTAGATTTGATTAGAATCAAATCTGGATGAGATTTGATTTGATTAGAATCATAATTTTATCTCTTCCGCAGACAAAATTGGTTATAATTTTTCTAATCAAATCTGGAAAAGAAGATTTGATTTGATTATAATTATACCAAGTTTATGATTTAAATCATACCATATTTATGATACAAATCATACCAAGTTTGTGAGATGGCTAGGCTATAAGAGAGGAGGCTTGCAACGGATTTTAGAGACACATGAAATAAACCTTTGGTGGCCGAGACTCTCGGTAGCCAACCTCGTTTTCTTCCTCTTCTCTTCTCACAAAGAGAAGGAAGGAAAGTTTGTTAGCCATCGGAGAGGAGAATTCTGGTGGAGAAATTTTCGAAGGATCGTTGCCCACACAACGTTCGAAAAGAGGAGAGGAATACAGCAGAAGATCAAGAGGTCTTCGGGTACAAACTTCATCCTTCACAACAGTCCGAAGAAAGGTATAATTTAATGTTTCCGCATAAGTTAAATTATCCTTTTTTATCTTGGATCCTGTAAACCAAACACAAGAGCACAATGATCTAAATGCGTCGATCAAACTTCGTTTGATCGACTATGAGGGCAACTTGAGATCGTTTCCGAGGAAATTTTTGTTCTGCAAGAATCTACCGGAACGGTTTTTCAAGACTTTCCCATCAGAATGTACATGATTTCTAATTGATTGCTAAAATTCGATTACTAATTGTGTTTTTGTTTATAGTGTGTGATTGAATGATAATAAATTAAGCTCCGGATTAAGATGTAATGGTAAAGTGTTTCTGTAGTTAATTATCTATGGATGGATTTATATTGTGAATTAATTTTTTTTATGGGAAGATAATTTTGAAACGCTAACTACGGAGCAATGTGTCATTTGTGCTTCCCGATTTATCTTGGTTAGGGGTGTCAATTTGGATGGAGTCGAATGAGTTCGGATCGGATTGAAGCAAGAGTACTATAAAAAAATTTCGACTAGAATTCAACTCGAATTTGAAATCAACCCGAACACTATAAATCTGAATCTAAATCTGGATAACTCGACTAACCCGATCTGATTTAATAAAATAATTAAATAAAAATTTAAAATATATAATAATAATAATAATTTAATTTAAATACATAATAGCAAACCTCGTATAATTATATTTTATAGATTTAAATATTTAAATTTAAGAGTTTAATTATTAAAACTATATTCTAAAATTCTAATTCGGGTTGACCTAAACCTAATCGGAATTCAAAAATTTTTCTAACTCGATTTTAGATCCAATCCGATTTGATCCAAACTCAAAAACCCCTAATCCTAATATGATATTTTCAGATGGATTGGGGTGGGGTGCATTCTTGATATTTTTAACTCTAGTAATTGGTGAAAAACTTTTATGGATTGAATTAATCATTTTAAAAATTAGTTAGTTGGAAGAGTTGAATATTTAGATAATAATAATAATAAATTAAACAAGTAGGATAAAGGAGATATTTAAAAAAGAAGAAGAAAATGAAAGCAGATTAATTGTTTTTCTAAAAAAAATGTAAAAGTAAGAATATTTTGTAGGGCTTTGATGCCCAACATAAAGCATCACTTGCACACAATTATTAAAAATCCAATTCCTTGTTTAGCAAATCCAGAATCACTAATAAAATAGAGAATTAATTAATTAATTTTTCTTCCCTTCCAAGGAATTAATTAACAGATAACGACCCAAACGTTTCACTACTAACGCTTTTGGGAGGAGATTAGGAAAGGGGAGGAAAGGATAATTAAAGGGGAAGAGAATTTTGACTTTTGTTTAGAACAAAGTGAGTTAAAAAGGGAAGAAAAAAGAAAAAATAAGTTTTACTCTTTAGAATTTTTTACACTCTGATTTAAAATATATATATATAAAAGATATTCAAAAATATTTTATTTCAATTTTATTCATATTTTAAAATATTAATTCTCAAATTAATTCATTAGATATTTTGTCTTTGCATCGTCGCTCCTCAGACCTCATATAACGTGCGCCGTCCCCGTCAAGAGCGGAGCCAAGTGCTTTTCTATCCGAACTTTAGCTCGGGGGCCCAACGAGCTTAAAGAAGAATTATTATTTAAATTTATTGTAAAAAAATGAAAAATCTTCTGGCTCCGCCATTGGTCCTTGTTTAATGCTCAATCGTTCGCACTATACGACATCGACGTCGACTTTCACCGTAACTTTCTTTGAGGATGATATTTACGCTCTGTTTGAATCGGGTGAGAGACGGTTCATTAATAGAAGGGGAAGGGAGGGGAAGGAAGGGGAAGGGAAGGAAAGGGAGGAGAAGAAAAGTAACCTGTTTGGGAGGAAAGGAAGGTTAAAAGAAAAGGAAATGGAAATTAAAGATATAAAATGTCAAGAATATCCTTAGCCGCATCCATCCTCTCGGCCTCCGCCCCGCCCCAGATCGGCACCGCCTGCTCCGACGTGGATGCCTTCCTGCGCCGCCACGGCTCGGACCAAAGCCGTGCATTCTTCTCCATCGCCTTCCCCTCCCTCATCTGCCGCCTCTTCGGCTTCGACGACGTCCCCCACCTTCCTCCGTGGTCGCCGCCCGCCCCACCCGTCGGTCACGCCTTGTTCGATGGGCAAATACTCCGCCTTCCGCCCAACCACCGCCGACGAGGGCGCCGCCGCCACTGAGGACCCCGCCATCCTCTTCTCCCCCGTCCTCCACCTCTTCTGCTGCCTCCTCTGCGCCGCCGCAGGCTTCCGGTGTGGCTGGAGGCGAGTGGCGAAGGTTTAGAAACGAGGATGGATGGGTAAAATTGGAATAAAGATCTCTAATATTTACTTCTCCTTCCTTACCCCCGATTTGGGGTGTAAGGAATTGTGCTTATTCATGAGCATGAAAGGGGAAGCTTTCCCTTCTTTCCCCTTCCCCTCCTTATCTCACCCCATCCCAAACACAGGTAAATTTTTTTTCCCCCTTTCTTACCTTTCCCTTCCTTTCCCTCACCTCCTCCCAAACAGAGCGTTAAGAGGACAACGACAGACAACTCTAATCTTCTCCTTCTTCAAAGGACAAAAACTTATCCAAAAGAGCATGCATTATTTTTTTTTTAATTTTTTATATCCCAACTTCTACATGTAATATGTAATATTGATAAAATTTTATAGTTTCACATTTGTTATCTTAAAAAAAAAAAGTAAAGATATTTTTATAACTTTATTTATTTAATCTCTATTCCTTTTTCTTTCCTCTCAAGATAATACATATTATGTTAAAAGAAACATAAATACCTTTTTTTTTTCCCTCGCTCCTCTTTCTGTTAATTACTACATGTGTGAGGAAAAAATTAATTAAATAGAATTAAGTGATGGAATTAGGGAGTTCTGGTTAATTCAAAATTTTAATTTTTAAAAAAATATTAACCTTTTCATTTATTTAATTCATTTTTAATTTAAAATTCTATAAATTAATTAAATCAATTAAATTAAAACATCGGGACTGACTAATAAATCCGACTAATTCAATTATTATTAATAATATCTTTAATGGCTTTGATCGATTAATTTTGTAATCAATTAAGTTAATCGATTTATATTGATTTAGTTGGTTCAATTTTGACAGTAAAATTCAATCGATTTGATTTATTTAAAAAATTAATTTAACCAATTTCGATTTTTCCGATTCCGTATATTCAATTTTAAACCGATTATCACTCGGGATCCATTCGACCCTATCTCATTTTAATAGCGTGGCAAAATTGTAATTTTTTGAAATGAGAGGGGCCGAATGGTAAAAGCATAAAATCCAAACCATAATGATATTTCCGTAATTTGGGAGAACCTCGCGCTCTCTCGCTCTCTCGCTCTCTCTTTCGTCTTTCGGCCTTCGCTTTTCAAAAAGCAGCGAAACAGAGGAAAGCAAAATCCAAGCGATTAAGCGAAGCAACCCACGCGCTTCGCCCTCTCCGACTCCAATGCGCCCGTAGGATCGAGAGAAGCTCATCTCCGGCCTCTGAGCTGAAAAAGGCTACGTCTTGGATCTCCCAGCGGAGCTGCGTACCTGCATATGTTGAGCATGGCGGCAGCTCTTGTTCTTCTTCTGTTCTTCCTTCCTTTCTCAGCTTGCTTCACTGCTCCTCACTCTGAGCAACAAACTTCCTCATCTGGTATCAATCCTTCTTTTTCTGCGTCTTTGAGGTAGAAAAGGAGGGGAAAGTAATTTTTGAGTGTTCTGTGCTTGAAAAGCTTTATTTTGCTAAAAGTATGGACGATTCGCATAGGTGGAGGATTGCAAATACTGAGGAGGTCCGCCTCCGAGGCGCCGGCGGCGACCAATCTCACAGTGGGCAATAGCTCCTTCGTCTTGGCCGCTCAGAGAACGCATAGGAAAGATCCTTTGGATGGTTTCCGCCGATACACTGGTGGCTGGAATATCAGCGAACTCCATTACTGGGCTGTGAGCTCTTTGACCACCCACCCTCTTCTTGTTCCTCCTGTTTTCTTTCTTTCGCTTCTTGATCGATTCCTGCATCGCATCTCTGTGTTTATGCTTGCAAGTCTGTCGGATACACGGCCGCGCCACTGTTCTCGATCGCTTTGGCGTGGTTCGTCGGCTTTGGGCTTGTCTTGCTGCTCATCTGTTGCTGGTTCTTTTGTTGCCGTCGCCGGAGTTACTCCTATTCTCGCACCGCCTACGCCCTATCCCTTATCCTGCTCGTGTTCTTCACCTGTGCTACAATGTAAGAACACTCGATCTCAGTTTAGATTCGTCTGATTTGGGACTTCATAGGCTGAATTATGGTATCTGCACAGCATTGGCTGTGTGGTTTTGTACAAAGGACAGGGGAAGTTCCACAGCAGCACTTACAGCACCATGGACTATGTGGTCGGTCAGGCGAACTTAACGGTAGAAAACCTTCATAACTTCTCCGATAGCTTGTCGGATGCGAAGAAGATCACAGTGGCTCAGGTGCTCCTTCCCTCCAACGTCCGGGGAGACATCGATGCCATTGAAACAAGGGTTAACTCGTCTGCAACCCAACTTGCCAATCGAACAGTCGACAACTCAAGGAAGATCCGGCGCGTTCTAGATGGAGTGTATGGTCGTTTAACTGTCGTCTTCAAGTTCGATATGCGAAACTTTTTGTTTGAAAGAGCAACAATTAATAACCTCTCCTCATGCCTTGCAGGAGATTGGATTTGATCATAATTGCAGCAGTGATGCTTCTCTTGGCATTTGTAGGATTCTGTTAGTATCTTACTTTGCAAGGGGGTCTATAGTTTTTCTGTTAGCTTGCTTGCTTGCTGATTTCGATCTACTTTACCTTGCAGTGTTCTCTATACTTGGATTGCAGTACATTGTCTCCATGTATGTGATACAACTTCACCATCAGCTACTCGTTGCTATTTCAGTGCTCATAATTTATCGGTTTGTTGCAGTTTAGTGGTCGTCGGGTGGATCCTAGTGACCGGCACATTCATTCTGTGTGGTGTCTTCCTCATTCTCCACAAGTAAGTTCATTACAATACTTGTTTGATACATATATCCTACTTGAATGGAAATTTAACTCTAGAAAAGAAAGCAGGAAGAGTATGTCTGCGTAAAGTTCATGTTCTTGGTATAGAATTGAGTGATCTATTCCAATTTTTTACCAGTGTGGTGGCTGATACTTGTGTTGCGATGAATGAGTGGGTGGAGCATCCGCGTGCTCATACAGCTCTCGACGATATCCTTCCTTGTGTTGATGTTGCCACTGCCAATGAATCCTTGTATCGAAGCAGGGAAGTCACATTCCAGCTAGTTAACGTCGTCAATCAGGTGATTGCCAATGTTTCTAATAGCAACTTTCCTCCTCGAGCAACACCACTGTATTATAACCAGTCCGGTCCACTGGTGCCTCTTCTCTGCAACCCGAGCATGCCCGACTTAACTACCCGCTCATGCTTTCCCGGAGAAGTGGACTTCAACAATGCGACGCAGGTAAAGCGATCGAATGCATGCCTATTTTGATTAAGCGATAAGCTTATCGACTTCGTCGTGATGCAGGTGTGGAAGGGATACGTTTGCCAAAGTACAACTGTATCTGGTTCTGAGGTTTGCACGACGACGGGCCGCATCACACCGAGTATATATGGCCAAATGGCTGCCGCCGTAAGCGTCAGCCGAGGGTTACACTACAATGTGCCGTTCCTCACCCAGCTAGAAGACTGCACTTTCGTGCGGCAAACCTTCGCGGGGATAAACCGGAACAACTGCCCTGATCTGGAGAGCAACAGCAAGCTGGTGTACGTAGGCCTGGTGATGGTTTCAGGCGCGGTGATGCTGTCCTTGATATTCTGGGTGATCTACGCGAGGGAGAGACGCCATCGCAAGCACAAGAAACAGTTGGCGGTGCAATCAGGGTCGCCACAACCGCAGGAAAAGGGACCTTGAGGTTTCTTTGAATTCTCTTCGCGATCAATGTAAAAGTTCGTTGGTTATGATCAAAACAGTGATGAGATTTCTGTTAGGGAAGTGTAAGATCGACGGATTGCCTCGGTTTTCAAAGTGCTGATGCTTGACATCAAAGAAAGTTCTCCTTGCCTTCAAAATTAAGATACTTGTCGTGAATGAGCATCCAAATTGGTTTGTTGAACGTTAGCTCAATGATTCATGTCACCATGAATGAAAACGATCAAATAAATAACATGAAACACAATGATACATTTACACGAGCATCTTTGTTGATGCATTTAAGAAATGAATAGCATGCAAATTAGTTAAAAGAAGAGAGTCTGTCCTAAAATAACTCAAGGATAAACAATCAGGGAACTTAAAAGCCGATTTAGCAAAGGGCAAGTAAACCTGCTTTGAAAGCCAAAATTGAACAGTCGCTTGTACAAGAGCAGCAGCACATCAGACTGGTTGCAAGAAGGACGAGGTCAGGGATTCCGAGATTTGGGACAAAGGCCCTTGCTGCTGAGCCAGTTCATGGATGTCCCTTATGATGTCGAAAACCGCATCAGGTTGAGCTAGTTTCAGGGCATTTTCTGACATTTTCTTCAGCTCCTCTGACTCAGAACTGAACCAGCTAGCAACGAGGGTAGCTGTTTGCTTTGAGCTTTTGGAGAATACCCCAGCTCCATTCTCAACAACGTAAGGGACATTGCCAACCTCCTACAAGATGAAGAATGGTTTCCTCGATAGTTATGACAAAGATACTCCTCTTAAAGATTGGCTGATAGTTTACTAGTAACTGTTGACTGAGAATAGAGAATTGATGGTGCGTCCTGTATCTCTTATGAGTTATGAGTGCGATTTCTATCCATGGATGTATTTAATATTTACTACAACAATCATACTGCCTAGCATCTGAATCTAATGAGGGAATTAGTACAATCCAATTCATAAAAATTTATGGATGCAAAAATCTGTTCAAATGCATGTCTGATGAGAGTCAACATTTTGTGTTATGTTAAGCAAGGACAAAACAATAAATCAATTGTGTTTCATGTCATCACTAGAACTGAAATAGTAATGCTGTTAATTTGTTAAGTTAGTCAATCTATACATCGGAAAATTGAGATTTGAACAACTTATTAGAAACAAACCTGTCCAGGAATAAAATCATTTAGGATAATAGGAAGACCCCTTATCAAAGCCTCGGCAATTGTACCAGGTCCAGCCTAACAATATGGAGAAACTGGAAAGATCAGCACGAAAACAGAGTGATTTGAAGAGCAAAAAACGTAACTAATAGAGGATGACATGCTTATACTTTTGTTATAATGCAATCACAAGCGCCCATCCATTTCTCCATTTGTGTTACAAATCCATTTATCTGTCATCAGCAATCGAGTCATAAGTGAGATCTAACAGATAGAAAGTTAAATGAAGATTAATGTAGATCCCTCAGTAACCAATAATTTAAGTACCTTCACAGGTATCTTCCACTGCATATCTTGTAGTGCATCTCTTAAAGTTTGATTTCGGCCACAAATGACGACTAGTTGCCCGATTGGTTCACCATGCTCTTTGTCGAATAGTAATTCACCAAGGGCCTTTGCTGTCTTCTTAACTGGTCCCATTCCCTCACCCCCTCCCATGAGTAGGACTGCAGGAAGCTCAGGATTCATCTCAAGTTCTCGTCTCAATTCACTCTGTCGTAAAAGAAAGACAACTAAATCTCCACACGGAAGAGAAATAGGCAAGCATAGAGAGATTTGATGACAAACCTTGACTAGAACTGCACGACAAAAGGAAGGTCGAATTGGCAAACCAAATACCCGGATTTGACAAGGTTCTAGGCCATCCAGAGAAGCCCTCTTTGCAACTTCCTCTGAAGGGCAATAGCATCTATTGACACCAACATTGAACCTGAACAGGGTAATGGTGCTCCAATTTGAATAAGGGTAATGACGAGGACAGGTTGTTTGGCGTTCGAAGTAAATGCAAAATCCTTGACATGGATGCTTAAAACTCACCAGGTGGGGTGGCAGGTGTTGAGGTCCGTAATGACCGTAATAAAAACAACTTTCTTCTGAAGGTTCTGCCATTTCAGCACCCACAGAGGGATGTGCTGCATGAGGGGATGGACACTGATAATTATATCAGGCTTATACTTCTTCAAACCAGCTTCCACCTTCCTTCACTCAAGTACAAATGAATTAGTATAAATGTAGAGAGTCAGTTCCAGAAACTTAAATCCGAAATTAATATCAAAGGTGAATAACAATCAGATGAAGTAAGACCCAGAAGAAGTGCAAAACCCACAAACAACAAATTGGATAACAAAAACATGAAGTATATTAGTCTCAAAGTCTAGGAGAAGCATCAAATATTTGGTATTCAATGAATACAACTTAAACCTTCAAAGAAGAGAACTACTGAACAGGTGACTTTGGTTTGTAAAAGAAGTCCTCAACAGGAGATGGTCTTGTTCTTTTGTTGACTTAACTAGACCAAGTTCCTTTTTGTTTTTTCAATGAAAGCAGTAATTTGACCGAGTCGCTACTATCCAGTGTCAGACGACTAGTCGCGGGAGTTCATTGAATTTCGGTGTAAAGTTGACTCTGCATCATTTAGAAGTCATAGGGAAAACGAAAAAAGTGGCTTACTTAGCATAGAAGGAACCAATGGCAGACAGATAGAGATTATGAACCCAACGAGGAGATGTACTGTGAAAGGCCACCTTCCAGAGCTGGGCGTGCTTAACCAAGAACTTATAGGACCTCTCCATGTCATTAAGAGGCCATCCGGCGTGCTCCATAAACAAATCCTTCACGAGGACCTGCACAAGGAAGAACGATTGGACACTCAAAACAGCATGTTTCTTGCTGACACACGCATTGTTTGATTACGTTTCTCATCTCCCAAAAGCTAAGGCAACAAGAGAGAGAGACCGGGGGGATGGGCAAAAAAGGTAAAAAGAGATGCAGGAGAGAGCGACAAAAGACAAAAATTTGACTAAAGAAGTCATTCCAATGAATCGGAACAGAGGCAAGTTAGTCATCTGCCTACAAAACAATAAGTATATATACAATTCAAAAGCGTTTGGGAACCAAGTCCCATTCGCGCTACATGATCCTTGAAACCCTTTGGTGGCAACCCGACGAGCAATAACCACTTTCTTTTCTTTAACACGATGGCTAAGTACTTGAATATGTTTACTACGACTACCACGACGAGCTGAGAGACCTTCAACCATACACCATGAGATCTACCTTGTACTCGTCTCCGTATTCAATCCGAAACGCGTCGCGGATGGCCTCGGCGGAAGCCCGGTGCCCTCCCTGAGCATACATAAGGTGTCGCTCATCAGGATGAGCACGTTCTTGGTCCGATCGGCCCCGATCTGGGCCATCTCCATGGTGCCTTCCTCCTCCTCCCAGAACCCGACGTCTCCATCGTCGCCTCCGATGCAGCCGCCACCTCCGTCGTTGCCGCCCCACGAGAGGCTCTTCCGCTTCCGCCACCGCCTCTGCTGTTGCTGGGCCTGGTAAGCGAGCACGGACTGTATAACCACCTCCCGGATCGTCCGCCGCGGCGGCGCCACCGACGCTGCCATGGGTATACGCTGAGCAGCAAAGGAAGCAGCACCGTTGGGGACACAAAAAAGTGGGATCGGCGGAGGGGATCGAAGGAGGATGATCGGTCGACAAATTCTGGGCGTTGGTTGGAGCTCGACAGCGACCAAACTGGATAAGCGGATACAGCGAAATTATTATTGTCTTTTTTTATTTAAGGAAATTTATTAGATTCTATTGTTTATTCCAATAATTTCTTTGGTTAAATAATAAAACAATAAAAGATTCTGTCGGTGTGAACTGAGGTGGCAATTGGGTCGGACTTGAGTCAAACCATCCGATATGACTCGATCAACCTATTTGGACACTTTTAAATGTGAAACGAGAGGGAATATTCTAGATACCCTTCTCGACCATCTACTACTTCTACATTTTTATTTTTATTTTATAATTATAAAATTATCCTCAAAATTCTCACTTTAACTTATTCGCCCCTAATTATTGATTACTTTGCTTAACAAGAGGTGACAAAGCTGTTAATGATGTTAAAGAAATAGATTATTTTTAAAATAAATAAGAAGATCATTAATTGAGTCACATTTGCCGAGGAAAATAAAAACTTAGACACATACTTATTAACCATTTTTTAAAAAAAAGGAAAAATATGAATATCTTAAAATTAGTTTTAATATTATTTTTTAGAAAAAAATAGAAATTATTTATGTATAGGATTATAGAATCTTGATGTTGAGTCGCCGGAGCCATCATGTGGAACACGTCGAACCTCTTCGCCGGCGAGTTGAACACGAAGTGCCTCTTCACCGCCTTCATCCCCTCCCTCATCCTCATCAGCTCCGACGGAGACACCGCATCCAGTATGTCCTTCAGCCTCGGTAGCTCCTTCACCGGCACCGCCACCGCCACCGAGAACTCTTCCCACCTCAGCACGTCGCTGAACGGCAGCACGTAGTTCTCTGACACGATCACCGGCACGAATTCCTCGTACAGCGCCTCCGCCACCCGCGGGCTCGCCACCTCGTATCCGCTCGGGCACAGGCAGAACCGCGACTGCAGAAGGTAGTTGGAGTAATCCTTGCCGCCGCAGCAGCCGGGGAGGAACTCGAACACAGGCATCTTCGGGTCCTGGCCCTTCCATAGCCGGAGGAGCTCCTGGCGGATGGTTCCGTGTCGGCCTCCGGCGAAGAACTCGAGGTACGGCCGGGCGGCGAGGCATGGAGCAGCCGGCTGCTGGAGCTCCGCCGGGATCGTGCCGTCGTAGAGGTTGATCTCCAGAACGCCGACGTCCTTCCTCGGATTTAATCCTTCGGAGGTGTTCGCGTTGCAAAGCGCCCGTATCGAGTTCT